>NC_139022.1:70116050-70255213 GCF_964662115.1 Mustela nivalis | reverse complement strand
CTATTCACATGAAATTTGAAAACAGGAAAACTACCATTTATTGATAAAGTTCCAGATAGTGGTTACCTCTTTGGGGAATGTTTTGTGTAAGGGGATATGAGGAAGACTTCTTGGGGCCTAGAAAAGTGTGCTTCACTGTAGGAGTTCTACCTCCATAAAATTAAAAAAATATATAAGGAGAGCAGCTGTTGTTATATCAACATTTTGCTTTAGTTGAATATACATGTATGTGCATACTAGCTCGTGATGTAAAATACATTTATTTCTGCGGGCATAATCAAAATGTTCAAAAATCCTGAACTAGAATGCTAGAATTCTGTGAAAAACTTGACCTGCTTTGAGATAGGAACAATTTGAGCTTATCGGGCACATTTATGAGAATACGATGAAAATAGAGTACAAGTTGCAGCAAGTTTCTCACTAATAAATCAACCTCACAGTGATTTAGATTTACTCATTACAACACTCTGGCCCTAGCTTTCGCTGTACTTTCTTCACGAACCTTCCTTCACACCAAAGCCAAAAATGACCTCCTTCTCTTCTAAAGCTTACATTTTTGATTGGCATCTCCATTCTAGTATATGTAAACATCTGACATTGACCTAGCATAGTGTTTATGTACTGTTTTTCTTTCCTAACTGTAAAATCCTAGATTCTAGTGATTATATCATTCTTTTCCTTTTTCTCCATAAAACTCACCATAAGTAGTTTGCCCTTGACACCGCATAGAAGAATAAACACATTAAGAAATTAAGAAACCAATTAATATAATAATCTTTGAAATTTATGTCTTACTAAAAGTAACAACACAGAAAATAACACAAGTTGGTGAGGATGTGGAGAAAAGGAAACCCTCTTAGGCTGTTGGTGGGAAGGCAAACTGGTGCAGCTACTCTGGAAAACAGTATGGCATTTCCTCAGAATGCTACAAATAGGACTACCCTATAAACCAGCAGTTACATTACTAGGTATTACCAAAAGGATAAAAAAAAATACCGACTCAGAGAGATACATGCCCCCAGATGTTTATAGCAGCATTGTCAACAATAACCAAATTATTGAAAAAGCCCAAATGTCCATCAACTGATGAATAGATAACCAAGAGGTGGGGTGTGTGTGTGTGTGTATGGAATATATACTTAGCCATAAACTGACTGATGGAATGGAATCAATTCCATTTGGAATGGAATGGATTATGAAATATTGGAACAATGGAATATTACTTAGCCATAAAAACAAATGAAATGTTGCCATTTGTAACCATGTGGTTGGAGCTAGTGTGTATTATGTTAAGCAAAAACAAGACAGAGAAGACAAATAACATATGATTTCACTCATGTGTGGAATTTAAGGAAAGAAGACAGATGAACATAGGAGAAAGAAAAAAAGAAGAGAGGGAGGCAAACCACAAGACTCATAAGAGAACAAACGGAGGGTTACTGGAGAGGAAGCAGGCAGTAGTTGGGGTAAACGGGTGATGGATATTAAGGAAAGAATTGTTATGATGACCACTGGCTATTATATGTAAGTGATGAATTACTAAATTCTACTTCTGAAACTATTATTACACTGTATGTTAACTAACTAGAATTAATAAAAACTTAAAACATTAAAAAAATGAAGTTCAAAGTGGATGTATAATATGAATAAAAATCTAATATTTACATACAAATAAAAGCTGATCAAACAAAATAGGAATAAAAGAAAGTGTGTACATAAATGTATGTATGTATATATGTTTGTAATATGTAGTCTATTGAGTATGTATCTGGAAACTTAAAATTCTCATTCTTTAGTAGGTCAATGTGATTACTCCTTCAGGCTCACAAGTCCCCTTTTCCGTTCTGTATGTCACATACAGGCTGCTAAACCAAGTTCATAGTTCACTAGTATCAGGGAAAGCTGGCAAAAATAAGAAATGAAAGATTTCACCCCAGAACTATAGCAAAGGATTTTTGACTCTTTAGTAAACAAGGCAATCATTTATCATCACTTGACTTAGAGATCCTTAGGAAAATTTGGAGATAGAGCTGAGCCATATTCCTAAATCAAACAGTTTATTTACTTACATATCTTCAAGAAAACAATTAAAACAAAATCTGTCTCTTTAATTGAATCTTATTCTTTATGTGATATTTTTGATGAAGACAAAAATCATAGAAGCCAGATAGGAATCAAATATGTATTTCTTCAGGCCTGTGCCTTTCAGAGGCAGCTCATGGGTTGGCAGTTCAAACTCTATGAGATCTCTCCTGTTGGTAACTGCTGCTACTTTTCGCTGATTGACTGTCCTTGATTGACCAGTGGGTGGTGAACAGCGGGAGAGAAAGACCACACAGCCTGAACAGCAATGAGGAGGCACTTAAGACATTTTTCAAGGCCTCAAGTTGTCTAGTGTTTATTTTCTTTCAAAGGCACACATGTAATGAACAGCTCAATCTTAGCTCTAAGAAGAGCAATTGCTGTTGAAAAGCAGAGTTCTTACAAAAATAGAAGCCTCATTAAAATCCAGGTATTACTAAATTCTCATTTTATTATAATCCTCTCCATGTTTCAAGTTAAGCATCTGAAATAAGGTGTGAATCTTAATTAAAAAATTTTTTAATTAATTTAAACATCTTAAAATAGGGTGTGTGAACCTACTGCTTAGCTGAATTCTTTACCACTAATTTTGAGTAAATAATAATAGAACAGCTATCCCCAACTTCAGTATTTTTCTTTCATAATCTTAGAATTTGTAATTTAGAAAACATAGGATCTGACATTCATAGACAATTCTCTTTAGTGTACATAATACCTTATTGTTAGCTTATTTAAAAAAAAAAGGGGGGATGACAAAATAAAAGCAGTTTTCATTAACTTTAACACTTGTATATTGAGCCAGGCTTGGACATTTACTTCAAATTCCCTTCTCTTGCTGTTAGGAAAGCTTCAGTCACCTAGATTTCAGATCAGTAACCCAAGAATAGAAAGTTGCAATTAAATCAGTAATTGTCATATCTGAGATTTTACTTCAACATTCTTACAAACAAATTTGTTATTGTTGTGTGGATTCTGGTAGAAGACACAGGACTCCTGGTTCAGAGACAAAGGATTTTATTATAGCAGGGCAAGCCATGTGAGTATAAGCATGATGTGTTGGTTCCCTTTGTTCCATCTCCTATGGGAGTGAAGTTGAGAGCTGGATGGATGCTGTGTCCACAGTGGGTTTGTGTGCAGTTAGGGAAAAGAAGGAAGCATCATGTCCAGGAGTGGTCAAAGAGAACCCTGAATTTTCTAAATAGATTGACATAACCCCAACTCTTTTCCTACTGATGAGTATCCAGAAGTCAATCAAAATATATACATATACTTTTCTGAGAACAGTGGCCTTCAGAGACCAAACTACCTTACTCAGGTGTGTAGACCAGATAGAGGTAGGGAGAGTCAAATATTTTTAAACTGATTTTTAAGGAAGACTTTTCAGACTCTCAGCAATACTAGATTTTTGAAGATGGTAGTGAATGTGGGATATCCATCAAATACCTTAATATTTGGCTCATTTTGGACCAGCCTTTGTGACAAAAGTCATGTTATTTTTGAACTCTAAAGAGACTGAAAAGCTGAAAACATGACATAGTTTAATTTCGAGACCAACAGTGCTATGGCCAGAGTTGGCTGATTAGATAGGAAAGTGAAAAAGTTTCAACAATGGTAAGATAGCAGTAGCCCCAAGAGGGGGTCAAGTTAATGTATTGAATTCTTCAGGAGTAAACAGGGTCAGTTTCCCAACCCGTGTGTCTTCCTTCTCTGCAATACAAATAGTTCAAGTTTGGCAGAAATCACAGGTCTAACAAATGGGGTGGCTTCTGCATCTGAAACATAAAATTGTTTACTGTGTACCTGGTCTACGATAGCATGTCTGTTATAACATCTTGTGTGCCAGTGAGTCCAGGTAGTAATGGCAGTGACCTAGGTGATGTAGGATTTATCTTCTTTTTCTTCTTCTTCTCTCTCTCTCTCTCTCTTTTTTTTTTAAAGATTTTATTTATTTATTTGAGATAGAGTGGGGAGGGCGGTGAACAAGCAGGGCTGCAGCAGGCAGAGGGAGAAGCAGGCTCTTCACTGAGCAGGGAGCCCAATGTGGAGCTGGATCCCAGGACTCCAGAATCATGACCTAAGGTGAAGGCAGATGCTTAGCCAACTGAGCCATTCAGGCATCCCAAACTCCTTGATTCTCTTTGGTCCCATCAGAGAATGGGCCAGTACAATGGCACTAAAGAGGTGTATCTTTAGTCTGCCAGTGTGAGATTTTCTAAGTGGCAGCCAGATGACTAGGTCACTAACAACTAACAACCCAGGAGTCAATAAAATGTAGCAAGGTTTATCAAGAAGTCTGACCAGGGCTAGGAGGACTGACTTGAGTTTGCCCACCAAGAGGATTGAGAGCATCTGCTTTTGGTTTTGCATAACTAACCTGGAGGCCAAAGAGTGGCAATGACCCAATGGTCATCATTAAGTGTCAGCTTAGCTAAACTAACATTGCACCAGGCCCTGATATTTAAAGGGACCCCTGTAAATTTAGGGATCCATTGTTCCTGCTGCTTTACTTAAGGTAGTGGAGTGAGCAATAATTTTCCCCTAAAGGAGAGAGTTGCCTTTTCATATAAAACTGAGATGACATCAAGGCAGGCTAACTGCACTAATAAATATGCCGTCTCCACATGACTGGTGAAGCATATCAGGTCCTATCTACCTTTTAGTCATCAAGTTCAAGTTTACTCACCCAGAAATAAGAATATCCAACTGGAAGTCACAAGGTCTTCATGAGTAAGGTATTCATTCAGTTCCATCAAGAGCATAGTAGTAGCAGGCCAATGGCTGTGATTTCAAAAGGGGTGTACTTGGTGGCTTATCAGGCAGATGGCACCATCTCACTAGAAAATGACTTCTCTAAATATTCCCATAGCATTTGCAGATGTGAGAGCTGCAGAAGAGCACAGTGAGTTAGCCCAGTGGGCGCGACACATAATGTCACCTTAACTTTCCTTTCAGTTAATATAAACCCCATCAAAACCCTAAGAGTTGAATTTGAGCACCATTTTCCCCCTAAGGGAACATAAACCAACATGTTAATAGGTGTGTGGGCTAGAGGCCCCAGCAGCAGGTGCAGGGAGCTCACATCATCTCCCAGCAGGGAATGCATGATAGGTGGTGAGGCAGAGAAGCCTGTCTCACAGAGGACAGTGCAGGGGTTGGAGGGAGCAGGGAAATTTTGTTTCTACCTTCAGTCCCTTATTTCAGAGCAGAATGCAAACATAGCATTGCTTTCTTTCCTATACACCTCCCAGCATTCAAGCACCTAGGGCCCTTTCTGCCCCTATTGTTGTGCCCAAATTTCGAGACCCCCCAAAGACGACCACCAGAGTACAGAGTCAAAGCCAAACAGCAAGGGTCGTTTATTATGAGTTCGAACCCGCACCTCCGCGCACTCGTTGCCAGTGACGCTAAGAGGTCCCCAGCTCAGGATCACAACATCTTTTATACACTATTTTTGGGGAGGCAGGGACTTAGCATACATCATAGTATCTTGTAACAAATCGTCACATACCGTGGGAAAAATCAAAAAGGAACTCTAAAATATGACTGGTGCGCTACAGAGCAGGAAAGGGCTGGGAACAGATTATTGGTTAGGTCAAAGGGTCATTCTTCAAACTGCTGAGTTGGCGCCGCTAGGGTATGTGTCACCTCAAGATTGACCGGGGTCTTCCTGTCAAGCTGCGGAGCGCCAGATGGTGGTTATCTCTCGTCCCAGAGCCGGATGGGGGGCCCGGGAGCAGTCATTCTGTCAGGTTCAATTCTAGGTGGGGGATGTGTGGTTACAGAGTATCTATAGAAAGTCTGCTGGTATTTTTCCATCTCCTCATGGGTTAGCAAGCGAAGGTACAGAAGCAGAAATGGTTATAATTTAGGCATCTCACTATCCCCTGTCACTGTGGCTCCAACCTCACAATCCTCAGCATCTCTGGTCATCCCATACCCAGTGTTCTGTCCTTGTGGCCAGCCCCATTGGGGTACAGCAGGTTCACACACATGGCTGGCTCTGCTTTGTTAGAAATGGTTGTGCATTTACTTTGTTTCAAGTAGCTCATGTGCAGATCAGTGAAACAAACATCCTGTATTTTTGGTTCAACCAAACATCTTAGTCAAATAACAAGGACATCCTTGCTGTATAGGTTACTTAGCTCTGCAACCACAAGCCAGCTTGCCTTTCAGGTAGCACTCTGAGGCTTACTGTCCAATCGTCACGGTAACATTCTTTCCTCTTCTTGCCTGGAAGACAGAGAGTAATAACCAAGGTGCTTTTTGGGCGGATGGTTTCAATATTACTTCTTACCACCCACCTCATTAATAGATAGGGTAGGGAGAGACCCTACGCTGTCCAGCACACCCCATTCTTGCCCATGGCTTGGGCAAGAGCACTTGCTATTAGATTCCAGGGAGTACTTCATATCTCTGAACCTGACCTTTAGGGTTTTGTCCTCCTTCTACCAGAAAGCCATATGTCTCTTTCACTATCTTATCCTTGTCACCAGAACTACTGAGTCTGAGATTTTTTTTCTTTACAAGCTAATAAGATAACCTGTTACTGTTTCAAGGATATGAGCATACTGGCAGAAGATGCAAGACTTCTGGGTCAGAGACAAAAGAATGTATTACTTACAGCCCAGCAAGTGGTAGGAGCATCAACATGTTTGCTTTGGTTCTCTTTGACCTCAAGTTCCGTGGGAGTGCTATAGAAGACCCGGATGAATGCTGCATGTACAAACTGGGTTTGCACTGCAGCTGAGGAACATTTGTGGAACCTCATGTTTGAGGGCAGGCAGTAAGCAAGCCTGCTCTTTTTCCTGAAGGGAGGCTCAGGGTCATTCACTGCAGATTGGCCTGCGTAAGCAACGGTCAGTATCATGCATTCTAGATACACTCTGGAAGAAGGACAGGGATATTCAGAGCCCATGGTGATTGCCTCTCCCAACATTAACATTATACACTGATTATACCCCGGATATTTTGCTATTACCTTCCTATCTTATTTCATTTAATCTTCATGACAACTTTGAGTCAGGTACCATTAATATCACCCTCATTTAATGGATAAGAAAACTGACATTCATAGAGTCTAACTGGCCAAATTTGTTTAATCGTAAGGGGAAAAACTAATACTGAAACCCAAGTCTGACACCAAAGTGCGTTCTCTTATCCACTGTGACAAATGTCTCTCAAGCAGTAGATGTGAAGTATTGTATTCTTCAGAGTATTTTAATAGATGTAGACTTTTAAGGTGTGGACACTTCCATAAAGACAGTTTAATAACTAACAAGTTTAAATACACATGTTAGGGGAGCAGATTTCTGATAAAATTACATGATACTAGTTGCATTCTCTGTATAGATGCCAATAAAATGTTCATATACATCTTGAAAGGTAAACACTGCCTTGGTTTCCACCAGACTGTCCTAGTCTATACCTGTTGTTCCATTGTATTCATTAATAGTGCTCCCGCAGGATATAAAAATAATTGATCCTCATGATTTTTAGTCTGAGGGTAGTTTTCTTCAGAAGTTAATGAAAACATAAAGGGAAAACACTCATTGGAAATGCTATATATCAGAGGAGCAATTTCAAGCTTTACACGTAAGAGCAGTCTTTTCAAAACAATTAGTTTGGAAATTTATCTGCTAAACCCAGTAGCAGCTTAATCAACAGTTTCTAATGTGCATCATTGCTCTTCTGTTCATTCCAACTTTGTTTTCCCACTTTCTGATGACTCAGATCCCCATCTATATCCAACGGATAAACTCTGGTCAATGTATACAGAAGACAAATCTGTTAGAAAGGAATAGAGGACAGTTTCTAATTTTGAAATTTAGTTCTACATTCTAAAATAACATTTAACAAGTATTTTAACTAATCACTGGCTGTGTGCATGCCATTGAGAGCTTTAAATAGGAGAACTAAACTTTAAATCCATTTTCACCTATGTATGCATTACCTAACAACATCCCTACGTATATCTGAAATATTACAGTGAAACATTCAGAATAATAAGAGCATGAGTTCTAGTTGAACTTACAGTTCAAATATATGCATATATGTGAATATATAGGTGAAATGAAAATATAAGGTGAATGCAAAAGAATTAAATTTTTGATAATGTCATTATTGGTAAAATTGCATCAGTTTGTATAAGTGACAAGAATGATAAGAGAGTTGAGGAAAATTGGAGGGGGAGATACTATGAAAGACTATGGACTCTGAAAAACAATCTGAGGGTTTTGAAAGGGTGGGGGGTGGGAGGTTGGGAGAGCCTGGTGGTGGGTATTATGGAGGGCATGTATTGCATGGAGCACTGGGTGTATGTACATAAACAATGAATTCCATTAAACTGAAAAGAAATTAAATTTTTAAAAATGGTAAAAAAAAAAAAAAATGAATGATAATACAGACAGCAATAAAAATGGCAGGCACTACTTCCAGGAGTTTTCACCTAATCAAGGAGAGAAGATACTCTCAAGGAAACTTATATAGGTTTCTCCTATCCGAAAATAGAGTGTTCCTATGAAATCTTTCATAAGCCTAAAGGGCATAAAGCAAAGAAGCAATTACCATGAATTTGCATGGAAAATTTTCAAATGTTCCTAGATGCAAAAAAATAAATAAATAAATAAATAAATAAATAAATAACCCGTTTGGCTTTGCTGATATCTTAGGACATAATTTGCTAATGGACACTCAAAACGAATCAGTGTAAAACACTGATGCTCACAGATAGTTCAAAGCTATGGCCACTTGATATGGAAATGCTGAGTGGTTCCTGGGGAAAGAGTTTGATGAGGTTACTTTTTTTTTTTTTTTTTGAGAGAGAGACAGCGCGTGAGCACAAGCAGCGGGAGCGGTAGAGGGAGAAGCCCACTTCTCACTGAGCAGGGAGCCCAACGTGGGACTGGATCCCAGGACTGTGGCATAATGACTTACACTGAAGGCAGATGCTAAACCGACTGAGGAATCCCAGGGACCTCAATGGGGTCACTTTTGCTGCTCAGACTGCACACCACCTCTAAAACCGTGCTCCCTGAAAAACAAAGGCCAAACGTTATTTTCATTCTTCACCTCATAAAGTGAAAATCTTTTTTGGATTTCTTTCAGTTAGTGAAAACAGGTATAACATACGTCTTTCATGAAAATGAAGTGGCATAATGTGAACTTTAGAAAGGTGGGGTGTACTGATGTTATCAAATTGTTGTTTCTCACCAATGTGACCAGAAGTTTGCATCTCTGTTCAATAGAACATTCTCTATTGCATGGAGAAAACAGTACGGAAAGGGCCCCGAGTGAGAAAATAGCGGGAAAGTGAAAGTTGTTTTCGGTCTGGACATCTGTAAGGAGAGAGTTAATGTATGCGCAGCCTGTGGGAAGAGAGATGTGGTTTGAGAGGTGTTAAAACCCATTTACTTTTAGCGGATTAGACCGCCTGCTGCACAGCAATATCCTGAGGGAAGACAGGACAGCTCAGTTCTGATGAGAGAAGGAGGAGAGGTCAAAATATGGACGTTATTTGGATAAGATTTCAAATCTATGAGTTAGACGCCTCAGGAGGGAGCCCTTGATATTAAAGAGGTTCCAGCATGGGGATCTGGAGTTCCTGGGGAGGACTGGGAAGGAAGAATGGAGAGAGAATAAAAACAGAGCTGTAGGGACTTAGGCAGATGAGGAGTAGAGTTTGTATAGTTTCCATGCTCAGAATATCATGATTTAATTCTAGAGAGAACATCTAGCCCCCAGTCATTTTTGTACCAACATGACATGCCTTCTATTTGCCATGTTTCAGTAATAATCCTTCAAAATTCAAACCGCTATGAGTCTCCTTAGGCTCCCTCTAAAGGGTTACCATTCTGAGGGATGAAAAGTGTGCAACTTTAAGATGCACCTGAAGACTGCAATTAAAGTAGCAAATATGCAAGTAGGTAAACTCACAGTTAGAAGTAAGCCAGAAGTTCTACGGTATTTGGACTCATTCCAGTTAGCTCTTGGGCTAGTCACCGGACCTCTTTACCTGAATTGTTCCCATAGTTAAACAGGGCAGATCACTTCTCTCCTACCACGTTTCATAGGAGTATATACTGGATTCTTTTTAAAGAATGGGGAGGAGTTCAGTATTATACGGAACAGAGGGAATCTTCCTACATGAGCTTCAAAATATTCCATTATTTTTGTTTCAAAAAATGTAAAATTCCACTTCAGTTACCTTTTGTACCATTTTCCTCACAATGTTATCATTGTACATTTTCTGAAATTAACAGATATATTTCCTACGGAAGCACTGACAGCAGATAAAACAGGGTTATGGGCTCTAAAAAGAACAAAGTCCTACACACAAAAGAATTTTTTCTCTCAGAGGTAAGAAAATTCAGTTTGAAGTATTGGCAAACACCCAAGACATTATTCAGCATACCTGTATATTACCTGGGTCCATGCTGGCAAGCCAGCTAAATGGAGAGAGGTGCTCTCCAGAGATTAATTCTGTTTACTTTCATTTTCCACACTGGAGTCTCTCTTGTTATAATTTACTTCCAGAACTTCAGTTTCCAGGTTACATGCAATACTAAAAGCAGTGGATTCACACTTCTAAATTGCTCTTCTTCCCCATTCTCATGCTTCTTTTCAGAAAACACACCAAAACAATGACCAGCTAATCGAAACAACCATAAAATTTCAGATGGAGGTTCTGTAGTGCCATCATGGGAGACTTTTGCCCTCCTCATTGCTAATTTAATTCTGTTAGGATCATCAAAAGAAGGCAAACTTCTCAAAGAGAATGATTGATAATCTCCCAGGACAAAGAGAATGGACAACAATGGAAAGAGGGTCTCTTCTCATTTTTAGTCATCCAGGCTTTAATTTTGAAATCCAGCACTGTGGGGGTTGAGAACATAATACCTTTTAAGAGAGAGAAAAAGAAAATGATATACTCGTGGCATCATTTTGTTCTAATTTATAATAATTCCTTAAAAAGATGTTGTAATTATGTAATTTTGTATTTGTATAATTCTGTTAAGACTTGAAATGGCTTTGAATCGCCACTCCCTGACCCCACCAAAGACCAAAGTAGTTTTAAATGAGGCTGCTCTTCCCACAGAGAGAAAATTTCTACAATCATCTGATTGATGCCCTGTGATACATTATTTGGATGATGCGCTTCTCAGTCCTCAAATTTTAATTCACTTGATAAACTTATGAATATCCCCAGATATGCCATATACTCCTCCGCCTTCTGAGCCAAGTCTTCAGGAGTTACTTCAAATCTCTACGAGGAGACCCCTCGACTTTGTGCATCTGAGTGTTGCACCCAGTTTCTCATGTTAGTGATAAATGGAGTCAGAGGGTATTTCCGGTCTAGAGCCACAAACTTTATGTTCATATTTTTATAGAATCAAGGGAGAAAAGCTAAAATAAGATGGATGACAAAAAAGAGAAAAAGAAAATGATCCAGTGAGCAACTTTCATGTATAGATAGTGAAATCTTGGAAGCCATGTTCCACTAATCCTTTCTCTTGCCACAATATCAAAGCAAAAGCATGCATATAAGAACCAAAAATAAATGCCCTCCAATCATAGTGCTGTTCAGTCAGAAATAGAGAAAGAAATGTAATAGTTAGGAGATCCAACCTGGAGTCTGATATCTAATCCTGTTCTAAGCCTGTTCTGCCCTTGTTATAACTTTGGAAAATTTCTTAAACTCCAAATTCTTCAGTTTATTCATTTGTAAAATGGGGAAGTTTTACCTACATTTTAATAAGCCTACCTCGAGAATTAAGTCAACTGCACTTATACAACATTTAGCTCAGTTTCTAGCATGAGGTATAGGACTCAGTTATATTAGCTGTTAGCTACAAGCATGCCTATCTTCAGTTCTTTGTGGTCCAGCCCTAATATTTTCATCAGATCAACAGAAAGAATCAGGGAAGTTAACAAATCCCATTTCTTCATGAAAAAAAAATTTTTTTAATTGACTTAAATTTTTAAAATAGTACTCATATTTTCTGCCCTGAAACTTGGTTCACCTTGGTGGTAATCAAAATACATGTTTACTCCCTTTTATCTTTTTGTACTTATCAAGCTTAGCAGTTAGTCTCTTTGCTACAGAATTACTACATTCCTCTCTTCCACCTTTTAAATCAACTGACCCAAAGTAAAGTCAAACAATGAACCAATTGCCATACATTGTTATAAGAACAATGGGTCTACTATTGAAATTGTGACTAAAACATGATTTCAGGATCACATGGAAAATTAATCCTGAAAGAAATTAAATTTTAAAATGATGACACCATGGGTGCACTGCAGGGAGATAGGAGGAATGTGGAACAAAGATAAAGGTATAGCTGATCAGAGAATATGTGACATGAACATCAGAAGTTTGAGACTTTAGAGGGAGAGAAAGGGAAATAACGGGTGACTTATATTCTCATGAAGCTTGTAATTCTATAGTTACATGTGGATTTCTATTAGTGATAGGCATATTATCGGTTACTTTCCCATGTGGTATCTGTCACAAATACTTTAAGTTGGTTCACTCAACCCCATTGCAATTCCCTTCGAGCATATCTTCTTATAATAAAGACTGGAACACTAAAGACTACATTTGCACGCTCCCTTACAGTTAAGAATTTGTAGATGTATAGTTGGGAGTATTTTCTGTTCCACTGTTACATTGTTACATTTCTGTTACATTGTTACATTGATACAGTATTTTCTGTATCTCCATTGTTCCTGGCTGTGTAACATTCCATATTTTCCCCTTGACTTCCTGGAGCTTCTTTATCTTATCTAATACTCTGTAATACATAGCTTTCTGGTTAAACTAGTGTGTTAGGGTTCTCCAGAGAAATAGTTCTAAGAGGATAAATACAGAGAGATTTACTTTAAGAAACTGGCTCATGCAATTGTGCAGGCTTGACAAAACCAAAATGTGCATTGTAGGCCAGCAGAATGGAGACATTTGTAGTTCCAGTCCCAAGATCTTCTGCCGGCAAAATCCCCTCTTCAGGGAGGTCAGTCTTTTTCTATTAAGGCTTTCTACTGACTGGATGTGGTTCATCCACATTATGGAAAGTAATTCATTTCATTCAAAGTTTGTTAATTTAAATGTTAATCTCACCTTTAAAAAAAGCCTTCACAGGAAGACCTAGAATGCTTGACCTAGTATCTAGCTACCTTGCCTAGCCAAAGTGACACATAAAACTACCTATCATAGCTCATTAGAGTGGATTTTGTGGTCCATGGTGAAAAACTCTAATATCATATCGTTTCACATAACCCCCACAATAAACTTAAAGGTTAAGAATTGCAATCCTTACTTTATAGATAAAGAAACCAGTTTAGGAAAATGTTTTGCACTGTTCTATGAAGTTTAAAAGCTGAAGATGTTTTGAAGCCAGAACTCAAGATCCCAAAACCAGTTTGATTACAGTTTTATTGCCAATAAATCCATTTACAAAGATGAAACTAACCACAAGGAAAAATTAAGAGCTAATAAATGAGCAAGTACTAACCCAAAACATAAAAAGATGTTATGTGTCTGTTATATATCTACAATTTGAGTCTGGAGTAGAATTTTAAGGAAACAGTGGATTTTAAGGTGGGTAAGATTTGTGTATATGTTAAGGAAAGAAAGAAAACATTCCAGATAAAGGAAACAGAACGAAACAAATGCACATGAATATGTGGAGGCTGGTTAGGTATCTGGGTCGACTAGGAAAGTAGAGAAGAAATTTGATGTCTAGACTGGGACAGATGATGGCAATGTTAAAATTGATAACATAGGTAACCATTACAAGTTCTTGGGCTGAGAAGCATCTTCATGAATAGGGGGGTCAGCTATTATTTCTATTCTAGTGGCTCCCAGTCTTCATTTCCAGTCCTGGCACACCAAACCTGTATTTCCACCTGATCCCAAAACACGTTTTATAACCACCTCAAATCTCTCATTCCCAATGTCAACTATTTTTCTCCCAGAGAGGCTCTTTTTTAAAACAATGGTATTGCTATTTCTTCCAGTCTTCCAAACTACATCTTTTATGTTTCCTTCTTTTTGTCCCCTAGATCTAATGTTCACAGGTCATCATTTCTTCATTTCAATTGTCACTTGAGAGCCTGTTAAGATTTAAAGCATCTCCATGTGCCCAGATTACAAGAATAGCTTCCTAAAGGATGTCTCTGTTTCTAGCATAAAGAAGGGCTGTAGAAAAATATGCTTATGTTCTCAGCACAGTGACTGGCTCTCCAAATTTTAAGCGTTATTTACAGCTTGGGTAGTAAAAAGGCTACCTCTGCTCGAAAGATTTGGCATAATTCTTAGAGAGAGGTGAGTGTGTTAGATATATTCCCCAACCCCTGCCCCCAGGCAGAATTAATTATTCCCATAGGACTCTAAACTTGGCTAAAGATGGGATATATCACACTGTTTTATAGTTAATTATTTATATGCCTGTCTACCTCCAAAGAGTAAGATTTTTAATCCAGCACCATACCACTTTTTCACCATTAAGCCCTACCCTCTAACCTGTCATATCTTCACTTCTGTGTAGCAAATTTAGAGCTGATTGTTATTATAATTACTGTAACAGACAATTATTTCTCATGTCTTTTCCTCCATCTTTCTTGGCAAAGTGCCATGTCTGATTAAATTCACCTGTCTTGTCCTTCCATGCCTGCATCCAAACGACTGAACTCTGCTGGAGAGTAATAGAGAATCAGGCTAACGGATCTCACTATAAATGCATGAACACAAATATAAAACGATCACTCAACACAACAAGGCAGTATTTCCATACTTCTTATTTTTGTTTTACCACTCTCTAAATTGACTAGCCCTGAATTCTCTCCTGGAACCACCTTATTCCCTCACTTCCTATTCAGCTGATGATTTTACTTCAGACTTAAAAAAAATTTTTTTTCAGACTTAAAATTTTTAATAGAAGCCACCGACCGGTAGTCTCTCCCCTACCCTCCACACATCTGCCAATAAACCTCCATTTGAATAGAGACTTCCGCCTCCTTCCTGCAAGTGTGCATGAACCGTCCTTGCTGGAGTCCACTTGTATTCTGGATTCCAGATACCCTTTTCTTCTCAGGATCTTTGTTCCTGAACTTTTTCTGCACCATTACTTTTCTCTTTTCTCATCTCCCAATCTCATTTCCTTCCCCACCCTCTCCTGTGCTGGATTATATCTATCATCTCTCTTTTTTTAAAAAAGTACTTTCATTGACTCTAGATCCTCCTCCAATGAACACCCCATTTTTATCCTCTTCATCATGAAAGTCTCGCTTCCACTTTTTCACCTCAGTCTCTTCTCAACTCCCTCCAATTAGGCTTCTCCTTATACCCTTCCACAGAGACTACGCTTTAGGCAAACACCGACCTCCATACTACCAACCCCAACAGATGCTTCTCTGTTCTTATTTTACTTGATCTCTCACGAACGTTCCCTATAATTGTTTGCTTTTCTCTCTTTTTTAAAAAGAGCTAATTAATTTATTTAAGAGAAAGTGAGGGAGAGAGAACACAAGAGGGGTGGGGGGAAGGGAGCTGGGGAGAGAGAGAAGCAGCCTCCACATTGAGGGAGGAGTCCCACACCCCCCGACCCTCAGATCGTGACCTGAGCTGAAGTCAGAGGCCTGACTGAGCCACCCAGGCACCCCAAACTGATTGCTTCTTGAAAGACTTTCTAGTTTCAGTGAAAGATTACTTCCATACTACAGGTCACTCTTTCTCAGTGTCCTGCTTGTTCCTCTTCAGATCACTAAATTTTGGAGTGGTGTAGGACTCCCTGATGGGTAACTTTTTCTTCTTTTTCTACACACTTTAGATAGATTAGCCTATTTAGTACTATGATTTTAAATATCATCTCATTAACAAGTTGTTCCATATTTATATGTCTAAACCAAACCTAGTCTCCAAACTTTTGTATCTAATTGCATTTTTTCACATCTCTATTTGGATGTCTACTATGCATCTAAAAGCTGACATCACCACCACAGAACTCCTTATTGCTCTCCCATCCACCCTCACAAACTTGCTTTTCTCCCCAGTTTTCCCCATCTTAGTGCTAATTTCCTATCTAAATAAGTGTTCAAACCAAAAATACTAAGATTCATCTTTATTTCTATTCCTGATTCATCTTTATTTCTATATCCTCCATTTAATCCATTAGTAGGATCTGTAGACCTTCCTGAAAACATATTCCATATCTGTCTAGTTTCTGCTTCCTCTCTTGCCCCTTCATACTCCATTTCTACACAGTACCCAGTAGGAGTTCATAAAACTACAAACCAGCTTGTACCATTTCTATGTTCCACCCTTCACCTTCGCACCAAATAGAACAAAATGCCTAAGTTTTCCCTGGCTCACCCTTACCATTTGTCCTATAACACTCTTTCCCTCTGTCATCATGATTCCTCTACAGTTACCTTCTTTCTTCTCAAGCCCAAGAGATGTGTTTCTACCTTGGAATTATTGCACTGCTGCACTCTCTGCTTTGAGTGCTCCCTCCCAATCTTCTTGGGACTAGTTCTTCTTTTTTTTTTCTCTATTTGTTTTTATTAATTATTTTTATTAACATATAATATATTATTTGCCCCAGGGGTACAGGTCTGTGAATCATCAGGCTTACACATTTCACAGCACTCACCATAGCACATACCCTCCCCCATGTCCATAACCCCACCACCTTCTCCTTACCCCCATGCCCCCAGCAACCCTCAGTTTGTTTTTCAAGATTAAGAGTCTCTCATGATTTGACTCCCTCCTGACATGGGACCAGTTCTTAATGGCTAGTCAGGTCTTGTTTTGAATGTCACCTTCTCAGATTTTTTTTTTTTTTCTGTTTATCAGTCCAAAGTACTCATAAGTTACATCTTATGAGATTGCCCTTCTACAAATTTTGATAGTTAACATTTAATTTTTCTTCTTTTTTAAGATTTTATTTATTTATTTGACAGAAAGAGACATAGCAAGAGAGAGAACACAAGCAGGGGGAGTGGGAGAGGAAGAAGTAGGCTTCCCGCCAAGCAGAATATTTGATTTTTCTTATTAGTAATTTATCCATTTATTCATTCTTTCTGGTTTTTTTTTCATTATCTATCACATTAGAATACAGCCATCATGGAAATTTATTCCATAGCTGGCTTGTTTCTGATATATCTATATCAGAAAAGTGATTTGATAGCTTATAAGAATTTAATAATTGAAGTGAATGAATAATGAGATCTCTGGTAGTCATTAGTGACCCTGATGAATTAAAAGTCTTAGATCTTTGTATATTGGTATGGCCATATAACTAGTTTTGGCCAAAAAGTTGTGAGCAGAAGTGATTTGTGTCACTTCTGGGTCTGAACATTTAATGTCACTGCAAGAACCTACAGAGTTCCCTTTCTTTCTGGCATGTGAGTATTTGGGAAATTTATCAGCCTGTCCTGCAGTGAGGACAATGATGACATAGGAATAGAGCTTCCAGCCAACTTACAATGGACAGATACCATAAGCAAGAAATAACTGTTTGTTGTTTTTAGTCATTGAGATATTGGGCTTTTATGTTACATAGCACAATCCAGGCTATCCTGATAAATAAAAGAGCTATCTTTACCTCTTTATCAAATTGCTTTGTATAAGTATGATTTTATATATATATATATATATATATATATATATATATATATATCCCCTCCAGCCCATTTCTTCATCTACATGTTTGGAAAAGTAACCCTTACTTTTCAGAATATTTGTCAGAGTTAATGTAAACTAAAGATAATATTTATTGAACACTTACATGTGCCACTCAGAATGCTAGCTAAGTTCTTGGTATATAAATGTCTTGTATAATTCTTGCAACAGCCTTTTAAGGCATGTTCTGTTACTCTGTCCATTTTATAGATTAAGAAACTGAGCTGCATAAAGAATATTTAACTTGCCTAAGCTGATGCGGGTAGCAAGTAGCAGAGTTAGGACTTAGAATCCAAACCTAAGCAATTTGTCTCAAAAACTAGTTGTTTTTGAAAAAGATAAGGTATATATGGGGTGCCTGGATGGTTCAGTCAGTAAAGGGACCAACTCTTGATTTTAGCTCAGGTCATAATTTCAGGATTATGGGATTGATCTTGCATGGCGCTCTGCATCGGGCTCTGCACTGGGCTCCCTGATAGGCTGCGTGCTGGGCATGGTGCCTGCTTAAGATTCTCTCTCTCACTCTCCCCCATCTCTTTCTCTTTAATAAAAAAAGAAGAAAAAGATGAGAATATAAAAAAGTTGTCAAATTTCCTAGGACACATTATTTTCTCAATTTATAACTATAATTTAACAGCATATTGAATCTCTAGAGAGCTACACAAATGCAAAGTGTTTGTTTTCGTTATCTTTAAGACTTTGTCTTTTCTGAACACTTAGTAAAAAAATGTCTAAAAAGCTGTATTTACAGAAGACTAGAATAATATTTGGTATTTACCTGGTTACTCTGATCAAGATAGACAACCACATTGAAAATCCAGGAGATTTATTTTAGGAGGCCTAATATAAACTTTAAATATGTGTCTTTTAAAGGAATGTAATCACTGTGTATACAGTGGGAAAGTATCTACTAACTTCCCAGAAGTATATTTGGAATTGTGGATCAAGTTGGGACTGAAACTTGAGAACAAATAAAATTGTTAAAGAATAGTATAGGTCTTTATTTTTAAATGTCATTCGATATAGATAGACATAATTCTAGTGGAAGTTCAAAGGAGAGAGATCACTGGATTGTTATATTTAGAAGTTTGATATGGATGTTTCTAACTTTACCCACTTATGTCACCATTCAATTAATGTGGAAATCAAGTTACATTTTAAATGAGTTCCACTGGATCACTAAAAGGATTCCAAATAAGTTTATATTAAAATCCAAACATTAAACAAGCATAAAAGAGACTTGATACATGCTTGTTGTCCGAATGATGTATAGCTTTATATACTTTAGGCTCTATTTGCAAGAAATGTAACTGTAACTTTTCATATAAGTATTTCATTCACTATACGTTCTGAATGTTAAAACCTAAATATTCCTAATTCAAAATACCCTAGAATGATGAGATAAACGTCATGGAAAAGATGCAGTAAATTTAGCAAATTCTCTCAGGGAAAAGGAACTCTTTGATGACATCACGTTATGTAGTTAGCCCCATAAATATATTGAAACCAAATTGGACAAAGATTACTCTTGCTGTCAAACTGTAGGGAAGACACTTAAGGGAGGAGTTGCTGTTGTTTGTGTTTATCTTAACTACATAAATCCAACTGCACTCTGGGTATTAGGTTGTGAAAGCACTGTTGTTAAATTTCAAACAGAACTAGGATATTTGACTGCTAGAATTTTACTACATTATTTATTTATTTGACAGACAGAGATCACAAGTGGGCACAGAGGCAGGCAGAGAGAGAGGAGAGGGGGAAGCAGGCTCCCTGCTAGCAGAGAGCCCAATCAGGACCCATCTCAGGACCCTGGAAACATGACCTGAGCTGAAAGCCGAGTCTTTAACCCACTGAGCCACCCAGGCACCCCAATTTACTACTTTTTTTTTAAATGATGGAAGCCTGTCATATGTATGAATTTCTGAGAACTTAGGACAGCTGAATATTTGAGGGAGTTTAACTAAAACAGTTTTCCATTCTTTAAGAATGAATTGCACAGTATTAGGCTTGAGACGTGAAGTTTATAGATGAAGGAGAAGATAAGTTAAGTCAGGAAGAAAGCATTGAAAGGAGGAAAGGAAAATGAAAGAAAGAAGAAAAATGGCTGGAATAAATATGGCCCTTGATAAATAGTTTGTTCATAATCATTCTTAATGTATCTTGATTTGATGACTCAGAAATATTCAATTCTCTGTACCAGTTCCTTAAACTTGGAAAAAAAAAAAAAAGTGCCTTTCTTTTGAGAGAGTTTGGAGGGTTAATTATCAGCATATCAGAGAATAAGTCTGTCTCCCTCATCTTTCCTTTCCATGATATATTGTAATGATTCACTTTCCAGTGCAAGGATGCTGTGAAAATATTGTTTATGCATATGGAAAACTGGTCTGTTTAAAAATAGGAAGTTATTTCCAAATTCCAAAATGTATATAAAGTATGAGTTCTTCATTGAAATTTCTTAAAATAATGACAGGGAAAGGACTTAACTAAAAATGTTAAGTATACATTGAATGGTAAAACAGCTAATAAAATATTATAATATTGCAATTATTAATATAATATATATTTATTTATCATATATTGTCAAGGCAAGGGACCCTGAGTACAGAGGCAAAGGCAAAAAGCATGTGGAGGTGATGGGGCTCTGGGGAGAGACTTCTTTCAATCCAGGCTCTGGCCAACTGCGTAATAAATTAGTGAAAATAAAGTTTGAACAAGCCACCCGGAAGTTAAGCCTTTCTATAGACCTTGGTATTCCTTTAGAAGTATCGCTGTTACCTGAGTGCCTGTTACAGCTCAGCTCATGAGCCAAGGAAGTTTCACTGACTATTCCTGCCACCCATGGAAAGTTGCATTTCTTTATCAACCTAAACAAGCTAAGAACTAGGAGAGAGGTTTCTTTCTTAAATCTTTTGGGTAAATAGAGGAAGAAAGAAGAAAATATCTTTTAAAAAATCAAAGCTTTGTTCTTCGATCGTCTCTACATAGGATTAAGGTATATTTGACTCTTAGGGAGAAAGGGAATAAATCTAGATTATGGTTTTAAATAAAATCCAAAACCAAGTCTTAAAAAAAAAAAAAAAAAGAAAGAAATGCTTGAGAAGCACTGCTTTAGGCTGCTAAAGACCTCACATGGCATTTCTCTGGAGAACCAAAGGCGTATTTCTGATAATAGAGAAAGAGCAATGTGCTAGTTACAAGACTGATTTCTTATAATGACAAGATAGTTACATGAGTTGTATGAAGTCTCTCAGAGTTCTAGGTAAAATTTCAACCCCAAACTCTGGTACTCAGTAGCATCTCTGCATAAAACTACCTACTTCCCTACAATTGCATCAATTATGAGTGCTCTGACAGAACAAAGTAAAGGGTCCAGGCCAAATCTTTTATTTCCCATGGGAAATTTCCTTAGTGAAAGCAGTCGCTGGTTGAAGATTAAGTCCATGCCTAAATATCACTTGTGCCTAGAAGCATCCTAGAAAATTCCATTACAGCAAGACCAAATATCGATGTGGCCACCACTGAAAGCTGCCTGTTAAAGCCTTGTAATGTCACACATGTAATGTGTTTTTTCCCCAGAGGGGGAAAAGCATTTTATAAATGCTCCACCCTGTAGAAAAGATCGGTGGTCACACAGATTTTATAGTCTCTATTGATTTCTTGAGTGGAAATAACAGATGCTGTTAACGAAACTTCTTGTGGGTATACATGCTATGTAACCTATCACATCTCCTTCAGACGTGAAATGTTAGTTCTGCTGGTCTGAAGTGAAGCTCATATGTGCCTGTCAATAGCAACAGGGTATATGCAGTGGTTTAACGTTTACGTCTGGGGAAATTATTCACTTTCAACCTCAGCTACCTCCTTCAAAGTATAGAGAGATTTAAGACTTTTTTTAAAAAAAGTCTATGAAAGAGGGCACATAGAGAACACAGTAACCAAGAGAGAGGGAAAATTAACATGTAAATTAATGTATGTCTCCTTCCCTAATAGATATTATCACAAAATAAAAATCTTGTTAGTACCATTTGCTTTAAAAATCTGGTATCACGGGGCGCCTGGGTGGCTCAGTGGGTTAAGCCGCTGCCTTCGGCTCAGGTCATGATCTCAGGGTCCTGGGATCGAGTCCCGCATCGGGCTCTCTGCTCAGCAGGGAGCCTGCTTCCTTCTCTCTCTCTCTCTCTCTGCCTGCCTCTCAGTGTACTTGTGATTTCTCTCTGTCAAATAAATAAATAAAATCTTAAAAAAAAAAAAAAAAAAAAAAAATCTGGTATCACAAATGTAGTGATCCAAAGGGGCACATGTACCCAAATGTTTATAGCAGCAATGTCCACAATAGCCAAACTATGGAAAGAACCTAGATGTCCATCAACAGATGAATGGATAAAGAAGATGTGGTATACTATACAATGGAATACTATACAGCCATCAAAAGAAATGAAATCTTGCCATTTGCGACAACGTGGATGGAACTAGAGGGTATTACGCTTAGCGAAATAAGTTAATCAGAGAAAGACAACTATCATATGACCTCCCTGATATGAGGAGGTGGAGATGCAATGTGGGGGATTTGGGGGGTAGGAAAAGAATAAATGAAACAAGATGGGATCGGAGGGAGACAAACCATAAGAGACTCTTAATCTCACAAAACAAACTGAGGGTTGCTGGGGGGGAGGGGGGGAGGGAGAGGGGGTGGGGTTATGGACATTGGGGAAGGTATGTGCTATGGTGAGTGCTGTGAAGTGTGTAAACCTGGTGATTCACAGACCTGTATCCCTGGGGATAAAAATATATTTTATGTTTATAAAAAAATAAAAAAAATTTAATTAGAAAAAAAAGCTGATATCATCCCCTATGGTTTTTAAAAAGATAAACCTAGGTAACTTTTAGTCAATATAAATTACTACCGCTTTGATCCAAAAGGCCTTAAAGTACTCAAAGTACCATAGTTAATTGTTTTTTAGAACATAGATGGACTAAAATTTTTTGTCTGATTTGAAAAAAAAAAAAAACTGGTAAAGATGAAACATTGCCTTCCTTGATAGAGACTTGTTCCTCTGGAGTACTCTTTAACGATATTCTTTAGTCAATTTTCATAGACTAAACATATCATGAGCAATGATTTTCCCTAAACCCATTTTTTAATTAATTTAAGGAAACGGTTAGAGCAAGTTAGGTTTTATTTAATGCAGAGGAGAGAAGATTGAGACTAATATCATTAAAAAATATGTTTATATATATGGAGTATGGTTCTTCAAAGTACCAATGCTTGCTATTTAATATTCCATATATCAGAGATTAAGGCAGTATCTAAAATTACAGCACAAAAAAAACCCAACATGATGACAGAAGAGGAGAGCCCCATTTCACTTTTGTGGGAGCCTTGGGATCCAGTTACGAGATTGTAAAACCCTGGTTGAAGCCCAGTATCAATAGTGCTGTTTTGGGAAGGCAGACTGCACCCTGCTGGTAGGCTAAACAAACATGCTCCCACCTGCCGACTTACAGCAGCCCTGATTCCTTCCGGACTTGGCTCTAGCCCTGCTTGGTCATGGTCCTGCAACCCGTACTGTCCATCAAGAGACCCAGAGGGGCCATAAGTCTCTGTGGCCCGAGTAATAGGCTTTCCAGCTACAAACCCAACTGTGGACTCCAATACAACCCTGTGACCTGGCTGCAGCCCCGCTCTACCACCAGTTCAGAATCAATCCTACTCTCACAGATACCTAATAGGATACATACCTATCCATACCTTCCACCTGCACCCTGCCCTCCCGTCTCAGTAACAGGCCAGCCAACCTCAGTCTTAACTGCAAATCCTAAAGCAGCCCTGTGTCTTGGCACCAGCTCCCTCAACCACAGTCCTGCCTACCAATACACCCAACAGAAACCCAGAAGGAGCCACCTCAGGAACCCAGTGGAACTCATCTATTTCACTGGCAATAGGCCCACTGTCAGTCAGAAGTGACCTTGAAACCTGGCCCCACCATGCTCAACAAAGGTCCCAAAGGCAATCCTGTACATGTCAGGATCTGGCAGGAACTCTACTTGCCCACATTTATGATAATAGGCCTGCCAACCACAGAACCAGAAACAGCCATGGGGCTGGCTTCTAGCCCCTCGTGAGTAAAATCCTGGAAGCAGTCCCATCTTTGCAGACAAGGCAGGAGAAGGACTTTACCTGCCAAAACCAGTCTGTAAACACAAGAAAAAGTATTTGCCCCTCATATGCATAGACATCATCAATGCAAGGCTACATGGATGGTGAGTAATCAGTCAAATACGGCACTGCCAAAAACTAATAAACCTCCTGTAACCAATCCCATATGGGGAGAATTTTTATCATGAGTGAACTTTTTCAAATGCTTTTTCTGCATTTATTGACATTTGACAAAACTCAACATCCTTTCAGGAAGGTTACAGGATGTAAAATCAACCTGTGAAAATCAGTTGCATTTCTATATTAATTTCTAAATTATCTGAGACATTAAAACCCATTTACAACTGCATCAAAAACAAAAAGATACTTAAGAATGAATTTTATCGAGGAGATAAAAGACCTATACACTGAAACTGTAAGACATTGATGAAAGAAATTGAAGAAGACAGAAATATATGGAAAGATTCAACATGTCCATAAATTGGAAGATGAATACTGCTAAAATAGCCATTCTTCCAATCAAGTAGATGAACATGGGGGAAAGAAAGAAGCAAACAAGGAAACAAACTCTTTTTTTTTTAAACATTTGTGTATTTGTTTGTTCGTTTATTTATTTGACACAGAGAGCGAGAACACAAGCAGGGGGAGTGGCAGGTAGAGGGAGAGGGAGAAGCAGGCAGATCCAGAGATCTTAGGACCCTGGGATCATGACCTGAGCCAAAGGCAGACACTTAACCTACTGAGCCATCCAGGCACCCCAGGAAACAGACTCTTAACTATAGAGAACAAACTGATGCTTACTGATGGGGAAGTGAATGGGGGGATGGGTTAAATAGGTGATGGGTAGGGGCGCGTGGGTGGCTCAGTGGGTTAAAGCCTCTGCCTTCAGCTCAGGTCATGATCCCAGGGTCCTGGGATCAAGCCCCACATCAGGCTCTCTTCTCAGCAGGGAGCCTGCTCCCCCCACCCCATCTGCCTCTCTGCCTACTCGTGATCTCTGTCCAATAAATAAATAAAAATCTTTGAAAAAAAATAGGTGATGGGTATTAAGGAGGGAACTTGTGATGAGACCTGGATGTTGTATGTAAGTGATGAATCACTGAATTCTACATGAGAAACCAATATTATACTGCATGTTAACTAACTGGAATGTAAATAGAAATTTGGAGGAAAAGCCCCCCCAAAACAAAACAAAACAAAACAAAGCCAACCAAACAAACAAAAATATCCATTCTACCCAAAGCCATGTATGGATTCAATGCAATCTGTATCAAAATTCCAAAGACTTTTCACAGAAGAAAAAAAAAATCCTAAAATTTGCATGAAACTGTAAAAGACCCCGAATAGCCAAAACGGTCCTGAGAAAGAGCAAAGCTGGAGGCATCATTCTTCTTGATCTCCAACTGCATTACAAAACATCAAAACTGTATGGTAAAGGCATAAAAGCAGACACAAAGACCATTACAACAGAGTTGAAAGCCCAGAAATAAATCCATGCATACGTGGTCAAGTAATATTTGACAAGGAGCCAAAATTACTCAGATGGGACAGAATATTCCTTTCAATACATAGTCTTTGGGAAACTGCATTCACATACAAAGAATGAAGTTGGGCCGCTATCTTACACCACTGACAAAATTTAACTCAAAATGTATTAAGGACTTACGTTTTTTAGCACATATTTTTCTAGAGAAGACCTATTCGAATTCTTTCTATAGTTTTCCAAAATACTTTAGATCTATATTTTATCCAAAAATATCACTGTAGTCTAATAGCATTAACATGTATGGTACATATATTTCCTAGTAGATATGAGAAATTAACTGATTTACAAGCATACTTTTAAATTAAAACCTACTTCTATTTTTGTGTGTGTGTTTTCCCTGTAATAGAAAAGTAACTCTATTTAAAGCAGAAGGCCATGAGTTTTGAGTCAGACTCTTCTGTTATTATCTGTGCAATCTTGAGCAAGTCATTTAACCTAAGTAAAAAGAAAGAAAGCACAATGACTGGTGGAGAAGTGCTTTGCAGTCTGCTACCATATATGAATAAAAGTGATATTTAAAATATATGATGTTAACTGGTATAGTACATAAATCTTATCCTAATTGATTCATGTTTTTAATTTAAGATCTTCTAAGCATTCAACAATTGTCAAATTATCTAGAGATTATAAATTTTTAAAGTATATGGTAGCTAATGACACAAATGAACACAGAAGAGATTAGAAATTACTTTATACTTTTTAATAAATTTTATTTTACTTTTTTTCCTTAACAGATCACCATATTATTTTCCACTGGAATCACTAACAAATCAAAGGAAGTATTTTAGTTGAGGATGATAACATTATATTTTGTTCTCAAAATTATAACTTAGAGACCATGAAACTTGATATCATATACTCTAACTGATACACAGCTGTATTAAAGTACATATACAGGGTGCCTAGGTGGCTCATTGGTTAAGCATCTGCTTTCAGCTCAGGTCACAATCCCAGCATCCTGGGATCAAGCCCCACATTGGGCTCTCTGCTCAGGGGGAGCCTGCTTCTCCCTCTCCCTGCTGCTCCCCCTTACTTGTACTCTCTCTCTCTGTCAAATAAATAAATAAAAATCTTAAAAAATACAAAATAAAGAAAATAAAGTACACATGCACACACTTTTTTTCTCCTCTCAGTTAACAATCTGAGGCTCCCTTTTTCCCCATCATTACCTCCCAATATCCAGTCCTTTATAAGTCTCGCCTGTTCTGCCTCCAGATCCCTTCCATACCCAACTACCCTCTCTCAGTCTCCATTGTCTCCAGCCTATTCACAGCACCATCATGGCCCAGTCAGACTACTGTAACAGCCCCAACCGATATCTTTGATTTCTCTTGGGCACACTTCAATCTTTTCCTCATAAAGCAGAATAAACAAACATAAGTTAAATCACATTACCCATCTATTTAAAACCCTCCAACTCTCTGCACTCAGAATTAAATTTATTTAATTTATAAATTAATTTATTTGACAGATATTTTTAATTTATTTAAAAATGAATTTATTTACTTGACAGAGAGATCACCAGTAGGCAGAGAGGCAGGCAGAGAGAGAGGGGGAAACAAGCTCCCTGCTCAGGGCTCGATCCCAGGACCCTGAGATCATGACCTGAGCCGAAGGCAGAGGCTTTAACCCACTGAGCCACCCAGGCGCCCATATATATATAGATATATTGATATATATATCTATATATATATGGCTGAGCCTGGGTGGCTCAGTGGGATATCGATCTATCTATCTATCTATATATATATATATGGTGCCCATATATATATATATGTATATATATCTATATATCTTAATTTGGCCAATCTCAATCCTCCATATGATCTGCTGCCTCTCTCCTTCTTGAGTTCACTTCATCTCTTCTCACACCACTCTTCTTCCAAACTCCAGTTACAGTAGTGCATTTCTGCCTTGTGAATGCTGCATTTGTGATGTCTTCTTTTCCAGAGAGCAGCATGAAGGGATCTTACTCATCCAACACTGAATGAGGGCTTTAACCTCATCGTCCTTTTTTATTAATCTATTTCTACCATCTAGCTAAAATAAGTAGATATGCAGTCTGACTAAAACAAGTACGCTTGTTATGCGATGAGAGATGCCAGGAACTCTCTTGGTTTTCCTCTTAGAGAGTAAGTCAAGCAAGGAATGTCAATTATCGTATAGTTTCACTTACTTGTGGAACATAAGGAATAATGTGGAGGACATAAGGAGAAGGAAAGGAAAAGTGAACTGGGGAAAATGGGGGGGGAGATGAACTATGAGAAACTCTGAACTCTGAGAAACAAACTGAGGGTTTGTGGGGGGAGGCGGGAGGGGGATGGGTGAGCCTGGTGGTGAGTATTCAGGAGGGCACGTATGGCTTGGAGCACTGGGTGTGGTACATAAACAATGAACCTTGGAACACTGAAAAAATAAAATTCAATGTAAAAAAAAGAAGAAATCCTTAAGATCTTCCTATATAAACATTCTGAAGCTATCTTCCACTGCCTTTGTTTAAAACAAAATCTCCCCGCAGACCTTTTCATCGCTCCATTGTATCAGATCTTAGCTCGAATCTCATCTCCTCAGGGAGGCCTTTACTGACCATCCAATCTGAATATTGTCAGCCATTTTTCTTGATTACAGCCACTGCCAATCACATAATAGGTATTCAGTGAATGTAAGTTGAATGAACGATGGCACTTTAGTTTGTGTGCATGTGCAAGAACTTGACAAGTACAGGGCGCCTGGGTGGCTCAGTGGGTTAAAGCCTCTGCCTTTGGCTCAGGTCATGATCTCAGGGTCCTGGCATCGAGGCCCGCATCGGGATCTCTGCTTGGCGGGGAGCCTGCTTCCTCCTCTCTCTCTCTGCCTGCCTCTCTGCCAACTTGTGATCTCTGTCTGTCAAATAAATAAATAAAAATCTTTAAAAAAAAAAAAAAGAACTTGACAAGTACGTAAGCAGCATGTGATGGTAAGACTGTATTTTCATAAGCAAATCTCTCTTTCTGAAGCTTTCTTTAACAGAATCAAAGCTAATTAGTTATTGTATTCTATTTCTCCACAGACATGAAGAGAGGAGAAAGAAAAGCCAACTAACTCCCCAAATGCTTCTTAGCAGTTATTTTTTTTCCACCCATCATTTTATTTTGGCTCTTTTATTTTAACTTATTTTTTCAGATAAAGACAAGCTGTCAGCTTTATGAGTCTTTGAGAATACTATCACTCACTTGGAGTATTTTGAGGCCAATTAAAAGGAAAACAATAACAACTGCCGGCTTTGTTTCCCAAAGTGACAGGTCATGGTTCTGTGTTGTATTATGGTATATATAGTGGATATATACGCATATTTTACTTTCAAAACAGTAAGTCTTGAAGACCTGTTTTCTAAATCCATTATGCTTATTATGAATTTGTGTCAATATTTTAACTCAAAGTTACCCAAAATATTGAATAGCAATTTGAGATTTTATAGTAAGATTTTTAAATGTTAGGATTTCTGCTAATATGCAAGCAGGTTTGCACATCAAGATTAGCTTCAGATCACATTGCTTGACAAGCAGGCATCCCAGTTTCAGTTATTTTATGATTCAGCTTGGCATTTGCAGCAAGAAACCCAAGCTATCACCAGGCATTCACTCTCTACTGTCTCGGCACCGTTTACAGTTCAATGAGGCAATCTGAGGAAATGTTCTGCATCTCTGTTTTATCTCTCAGCCGCCCTTGTCCTTCTCTACCTTGGGATATGATTTTGGAAAATTCAATATGACGTATTCTTTAAGTTTCTTGAGAATGAAGAATAGAGGAATGAAAACCACCTCCCCCCCAAAACACTGTATTTTATTTTAAATCTGATTTTTAAAAGTCTGACATTCCTGTTTTACATTAATTTCCTTAGCAGTGAATAATAATAGTATTTAACTTTTCTGAGAAAAAACAAAAACCAAGAAAAAAACCTTTACCCAGTTTACAAAGACAGCAAGGAAAATGCTCATTCATTCTAAAACATATTGATAAACTTATTAAAAGATTGCAATGTGCTCCATGCTGTGGGAAATACAGCTGGGAATTTTGTATCTTCTAATATTGTTTTCCATATTGTCTTTTTATTACTTTATTATATAGAGGAAAACCAAGACATGTAAATATTTAACTATAATAGAAAGTAAAAAGCAATCTGATTTCTTCTGTGTCTTTCCAGATGCAGTTGAATGTGAATGAAGAAAATTGCAGAATCAAATTGAAAAGTTTCCATTTCAGATCTCAATTGGGCACACGATAGTGCCCCATGAAATTTTATCTGCTTCTGCTATACACTCACTTTCCCTCTTGAGGAGGCAACGCTTAAAAATTCTCCTTCCTCCTCCCGTAGTCAGGCCTACGTTCTGCAGTTGCCATGCTGGAAGGCATTAACCAGCCCTTCGTGGACGAAATGGAATCTGTCTGATGACCAGCTCTCACAACCCCACAACGCAATCCATACGCTACCTAACCCCTGCATCTATCTTCTCTTCTTCATAATGGAATGAAGGACTGCCATTTCTGTGACCAAAGGCCAGGGTCTCTCTTCCTTATCCCTTGGATCAAATCCCTAGAGTCTTTCTAAAAAAAATCTTCCACTTCTTCCTCTTGTGTCTTCAGTCTTCTCTTTTCCACTGGATCAGACCTATTAATGGACATATTCTTCCATATTCAAAAAGGGAAACCTGCCTCAACGCCACATTATCTAATAAGTTCTGCCCGATTTTTCAGCTTTTGTCTGTTGTTATACTTCTTAATTTTTTGCTCTATTTCCTGAACTTCAGTTCATAATTCTACCGGTAACAGTCTTGCTTATACTTCAAACATTTCACGATCAAAGCCCTTGTCAAAGTTCCAGATGATTTCCACGTTGCCAAAATCAGTGAATATTTCCCCACATTTTTTTAGCATCTAAGGCACTAGTTAATAGTCCTTCCTTCTGCAAAACCAAACCCTTCTTTCTTTTTGCCTTTCTAGCAATTTCAGAGTCCTCTTCTCTCTACATATCTCCCTAGGTGATTGCCTCTATTCTCATGGCTTTTAAAGGTACTTTTAATATACTTTTAATGACTGTATTCATAATTCCAGCCTTGATTCTCCTCTGAGATCCAGAATTGTGTCTAGTTCCTTTCTGTCCCATCGGTTTGGGTCTCTAATACACATTTCAAACTTAATTTTCTATATCTGATTCATGAAGAAGAACAATTAATTCTACTTCCAAAATGTATATATGTACACACACACACACACACACACACACACATATTTATATACAGTCTGCCCATTTTTATCCTTTTCCGTTGATTTTACTCTGTTCCAGGTTATCGTTGTCTCTTCCTTAGATTATTCCAAGAGCCTCATAACTGCTCTACTTCTGCTCTTAAGACCCTTTGCACAACAGGAAGAATAGCATTTTTCTACTCTTCCTTAAATTATTTCCCTCCACCAAGACAGAACAATGGTGAATAAGGAAAAGCCATTTATTTTATTTTTTAAGAAGATTTTATTTATTTATTTGATAGAGAGAAAGAGCATAAGCAGGGGGAGCCTGAGAGGGAGAAGCAGGCTCCCCGATGAGCAGGGAGCCCGAAGAGGGGCTCCATCTCAGGAACCTGGGATCATGACCTGAGCTGAAGACATGTTTAACTGACTGAGCCACCAGGTGCCCCAGGAAAAGACATTTAAAGGGGACTTAAAACATAGTTAAAATTTTGGCTGTGGAAATTTAGGAATTAAAAAAAAAAAAATGTTTTCCAGAACAACAGACCAGCAATAGTAAAGATGTGGAAGTGAACAAATGTACGAGGGGACCTACAGAGTAAGTGGTTCTATTTGGTTGTATCAGAGAGCACATTAAATAAGTAGTAAATATTAAGTTCAGGATTGACACCTGCTAGCCTCTGATATGTTCGGTGTTTGGAGCTTGTTTGGTAATTTTATCTTGTGCTCAACATTGAAAAATGAATAAAGCAACTTTCTGTTTGTGATTAACAAGTGAATTAATAGATTAATGTAAACTATACAGTGAAAATGTACTTAAAGACATGATAAACCAGTCATATGAACCTGTCTCAAGTATATGTCTTTATCTCATAAATCATTACATTGTCTTTTGCTTCTTTCGGCATTAGTAGATGGCAGGATAAAGGTAAAGACGGGTTTGACCCATCTTTTTCTTTAAGAGAAGAAGAAAAAATTACTTGTGATTGAGATAATTGAAAAATCCACTGCCAGCCTACTTCTCCTGCATTTTTTTTTCTTCTGTGAGATACTTCTTTTAATTAGAAATTGTCATAGCGGTTATATACCCTTCATTCTATCCACTTTCAATAAACAAATACCTTTAAAATAACTTTTCAATGATCCAAAAATCAACTTCTTGTTTTAAGACGCAGGATAGCTTGGTCAATGTTCAAAACTGTTTATGGATTGCACTCCTGCCCTGTCCACAATATCTAGAAGGACAGAAGAAGGAAATCTAGAAGTGAAAGAAATGCAAACATCTCCCAAATTTTATTCAAAAACTTTATTTATCAGCATTGCTTCTAGGGCTTATGCTCAACATATATCACTATTGACCACCATCACCCTTGCTTTCCAGATTTCAAGGTCTTTGCAAAGGGGCAAGTCATTTCACATTAAAATGAATATTGGGGCTAATTAAGGCAGACATTCTGAACTGAACACCAGGGCCTCTGTGATTGTTGTGTAATAATGTGTGATGTAAATATATTGTAAATGAATAACTGAGTCAGGCGTCTAGTCAATTCACAACCTTTTGGTCCTTAGAGCTTTGGGCAGTAAAGCAATTAGCACTTTGGAGGTTTGTGGTCAAGAGGTGCCCTTTGGGAGACAGGCAATCAATTGGGCTATGAGTCTGCTGAGCAATTTAAGGATTCCAATTAAACATTTCAGAGAAAGTCAGTTTAATTCCAAATAACTGTATTGGCAAGACTAGGTGTATGCAAGCTGCCAAAGTCAATATATTTTATGCCATGAGGCAATTTTTACAATTCCAAGAACATATATAAAAAGAAAAAGACTGTTTTCTCTCTGACCTAAGTTTAGTAAATATACACCCTCCCTCATGCAAAATACTTTCTTTAAAATTTAGTAAAGTTTTTCCAGGACATAAGATTTAGCTTATCCTTTTATCTCCAAGCTTTCTACATCTATTTTGAATACATATATAGCTACAGATCATGTATTTTTTAAAAAATATTTTGTTTATTCATGGGGGGGGGCATGAATGGGAGAGGGGCAGAGGGAAAAGCAGACTTCTGTTGAGTAGAGAGCCTTACTTGGGGTCAATCCCAGGACCCTAAAATCATGACCTGAGCAGAAGACAGACACTTAACTAAGCCACCAGGTGCTCCAGATAATATGTATTTTAATTTGATGTAGATGGATTTCACTTTACTGATTCCATGTTCCTGAACAAATGAAAGGGAAAACAAGAGGACAGTAGGTCTATCAAGTAACTGTAGCTATAATATTTGCATTTGCTGCTTGTTCTTGCCATCCTTTAGGGATTTTATAAGCAAATTTTTGGCCTAATCCTAGATATTTAAACTATCCATCGAGGTCATACAAGACCACAACTAGCATTCTGGCAGCGGCATGCCATTGGTGGTATATCATTGGTATACCACTGCCACAATCAAGGTGTCCTAAGTAAATAAGAATTTCTAGAGCGTGGTTTTGGCACAAACTGTTCAGAACAGTGAAGGTCCTGAGATTTTGCATACTCACAAATGAACAGGTTAGCCTGCCAGAGATTCGTGAATGCCGACAGAAGATATGAGAAAGCTGAGTTTGAGGCAAAGGCTTTGTCATTCTCCACAGCAGCAGTAGCCACAGAATCACCATTTCCATGTAGGAGTTTCCTGAATCCCAGTGCCCACCGCATCCTGTGAAAAGGACGAACTCAGGGCCACATGCACATGCAATGGGTTGTGTATAGGACCGAAACCCTAAGGAAACCTGAACCTTTTATAATGAATCACAAGCACTTGTTTGGCTGTAGAGGAGCATACTAGCTCTGCTTTCAATGACTCTACCTTTTCAATAAAAACATCTTTGAAAATGTAGATAAGAATAAAGCTGTCAGTATTGCACTTGCAAGATTTATAGAAATAGAAGAGATCCATGGAAAAATACTTCCTCATGTGGGCCAGACACTGAAACCTATCTTTGGCTCTCACTTTTTAAAAAGGCTGTAAAATCTTACATACCAATGTGTGTGCCTTTTCTTGAGAACTTTGGCCCAGATTGCATTTTTTTAAATATTTTATTTATTTACTTGACAGAGATCACAAGGAGGCAGAGAGGCAGGCAGAGAGAGCGGAGGAAGCAGGCTCCCTGCTGAGCAGAGAGCCCGATGCAGGGCTCGATCCCAGGACCCTGGGATCATGACCCGAGCTGAAGGCAGAGGCTTTAACCCACTGAGCCACCCAGGCGCCCCAAGCCTAGATTGCATTCTTAAAACACTTATTGTTAAATTGGACTGTTCGGCATTTCACTAAATTTGGCATGCATTTACTGAAAGACTTTGGGTAAGACTTCAGGCTCAGTATTTTAGTAGCTATAAAAATGAGTAAGATATGGTTTGTGCCTTCTAACTACTCATAATCTACTGGAGAACACTAGCATCTAAGACCCAACATAAATGAAGTTAGAGAAAATTATGGGATAGTAGAAGAGAGAAATACCTATCTCAACTTAAGGTAGAATTTGAGAAAGAAAAAGAAGAATAGATCTTAAAGGGGATGGTGTGTGGATTGGTGTGGGGCAGTAGAGAAATGTAAGTCTAAAGTAAATCACTCTGGCAAAAATATAAACAGTTGAGAGGGGAGAAGACTAGAGACAAAGAGATATCTCTAACTATAGTCCCAGGGAAAGCCTCAATGACAATTTGAATTCAGGCAGTATCAGTATCAGTAGAAAGGAAGGAATTGACTATTGAGGTAAAAGAAATAATTGTGCCTCTCTGCGTATGTAAGAATGAAGAAAGAAAACAATTGAAAATAATCTAGGGCAGATCAGATACATTAACAAATCACCCTGTATGTGAGTACATGACCTGAATTGACCATTCTTCCCCTGGTCCAGTGTTTGGTTTAGAGGTGGGTTTCTAGTGCAGGTCATTCTGTTACACTCAAATACAGAACTTTGACTTGAGCTGTTAGAAACAGAATTTCCCTTTGTGCTGACCATGGAGATATTAAGATGTAATACGGGACCCCTGAGTGGTACCTCAAAGAGAAAGGAAATTCATGTGGGGAAAAAAGCAGGATTAAGAGGTGAAGAGAGATGGCAATATACTTTGAGACCTTCACACTACCCATGCTTGCAAATGAGAAACAGTGATGAAATTTTCAGTTTTAGGAACCAATTCTCCTTGTTTGAGCTGTGTTTCTTCCATTTGCTCTTGGAAACACTTTAACTGAATCAAGACTGCCTTATTTGAAGTGTCTGCATTTTTAAAAATTAACATATAATATATTATTTGTTTCAGGGGTACAGGTCTGTGATTCATCAGTCTTACACAATTCACAGCACTCACCATTTAGCACGTACCCTCCCCAATGTCCATCACCCAGCTACCCCATCCCTCCCATGCCTCTGCCCTCCAGCAACCCTCAGTTTGTTTCCTGAGATGAAGAATCTCTTATATTTTGTCTCCCTCTCTGGTTTTATCTTGTTTCATTTTCCCCTCCCTTCTCTAGGATCCTCTGTCTTGTTTCTCAAATTCGTCATATCACTGAGATCATGTGGTAATTGTCTTTCTCTGACTGACTTACGTCGCTTAGCATAATACCCTCTAGTTCTATTCACGTCATTACAAATAGCAAGATTTCATTTGTCTTCTTTGTGGCTGCACAATATTCCATTGTATATCTATATCACATTTTCTTTATCCAGTCATCTGTTGATGGACATCTAGGCTCTTTCCATAGTTTGGCTATTGTGGACATTACTGCTATAAACACTGGGGTGCACATGTCCCTTCGGATCACTGTATTTGTATCTTTAAGGTAAATACCCAGTAGTGCAATTGCTGGTCATAGGGTAGCTCTATTTTCAACCTTTTGAGGAATCTCCATACTGTTTTCCAGAGTGGCTGTACCAGCTTGCATTCCCACCAACTGTGTAGGAGGATTCTCGTTTCTTCGTATCCTTGCCAACACCTGTCATTTCCTGACTGGTTAATTTTAGCCATTCTGACTGGTGTGAAGTGGTATCTCACTGTGGTTTTGATTTGGATTTCCCTGATGCTGAGTGATGTTGAGCACTTTTTCATGTGTCTGTTGGCCACATGAATGAATTCTTTGCAGAAATGTCTGTTCATGTCCTCTGCCCATTTCTTGATTGGATTATTTGTTCTTTGGGTGTTGAGTTTAATAAGTTCTTTCTTTTCTTTTTTTTTTTTTTTTAACTTTTTATTTTTTATAAACATATATTTTTATCCCCAGGAGTACAGGTCTGTGAATCACCAGGTTTACACACTTCACAGCACTCACCAAAGCACATACGCTCCCCAATGTCCAAAATCCCACCCCCTTCTCCCCAACCCCCTCCCCCCAGCAACCCTCAGTTTGTTTTGTGAGATTAAGAGTCACTTATGGTTTGTCTCCCTCCCAATCCCATCTTGTTTCATTTATTCTTCTCCTACCCACTTAAGCCTCCATGTTGCATCACCACTTCCTCATATCAGGGAGATCATATGATAGTTGTCTTTCTCTGCTTGACTTATTTCGCTAAGCATGATACGCTCTAGTTCCATCCATGTTGTCGCAAATGGCAAGACTTCATTTCTTTTGATGGCTGCATAGTATTCCATTGTGTATATATACCACATCTTCTTGATCCATTCATCTGTGGATGGACATCTAGGTTCTTTCCAAAGTTTGGCTATTGTGGACATTGCTGCTATAAACATTCGGGTGCATGTGCCCCTTTGGATCACTACGTTTGTATCTTTAGGGTAAATACCCAATAGTGCAATTGCTGGGTCATAGGGCAGTTCTATTTTCAACATTCTGAGGAACCTCCATGCTGTTTTCCAGAGTGGCTGCACCAGCTTGCATTCCCACCAACAGTGTAGGAGGGTTCCCCTTTCTCCACATCCTCGCCAGCATCTGTCATTTCCTGACTTGTTGATTTTAGCCATTCTGACTGGTGTGAGGTGATATCTCATTGTAGTTTTGATTTGTATTTCCCTGATGCCGAGTGATATGGAGCACTTTTTCATGTGTCTGTTGGCCATCTGGATGTCTTCTTTGCAGAAATGTCTGTTCATGTCCTCTGCCCATTTCTTGATTGGATTATTTGTTCTTTGGGTGTTGAGTTTGCTAAGTTCTTTATAGATTCTGGACACTAGTCCTTTATCTGATATGTCGTTTGCAAATATCTTCTCCCATTCTGTCAGTTGTCTTTTGATTTTGTTAACTGTTTCCTTTGCTGTGCAAAAGCTTTTGATCTTGATGAAATCCCAATAGTTCATTTTTTCCCTTGCTTCCCTTGCCTTTTGCGTTGTTCCTAGGAAGATGTTGCTGCGGCAGAGGTCGAAGAGGTTGCTGCCTGTGTTCTCCTCAAGGATTTTGATGGATTCCTTTCGCACATTGAGGTCCTTCATCCATTTTGAGTCTATTTTTGTGTGTGGTGTAAGGAAATGGTCCAATTTCATTTTTCTACATGTGGCTGTCCAATTTTCCCAGCACCATTTATTGAAGAGGCTATCTTTTTTCCATTGGACATTCTTTCCTGCTTTGTCGAAGATGAGTTGACCATAGATTTGAGGGTCTATTTCTGGGCTCTCTATTCTGTTCCATTGATCTATGTGTCTGTTTTTGTGCCAGTACCATGCTGTCTTGATGATGACAGCTTTGTAATAGAGCTTGAAGTCCGGAATTGTGATGCCACCAACGTTGGCTTTCTTTTTCAATATCCCTTTGGCTATTCGAGGTCTTTTCTGGTTCCATATAAATTTTAGCATTATTGTTCCATTTCTTTGAAAAAGATGGATGGTACTTTGATAGGAATTGCATTAAATGTGTAGATTGCTTTAGGTAGCATAGACATTTTCACAATATTTATTCTTCCAATCCAGGAGCATGGAACATTTTTCCATTTCTTTGTGTCTTCCTCAATTTCTTTCATGAGTACTTTATAGTTTTCTGAGTATAGATTCTGTGTCTCTTTGGTTAGGTTTATTCCTAGGTATCTTATGGTTTTGGATGCAATTGTAAATGGGATTGACTCCTTAATATCTCTTTCTTCTGTCTTGCTGTTGGTGTAGAGAAATGCAACTGATTTCTGTGCATTGATTTTATATCCTGACACTTTACTGAATTCCTGTATAAGTTCTAGCAGTTTTGGAGTGGAGTCTTTTGGGTTTTCCACATATAGTATCATATCATCTGCGAAGAGTGATAATTTGACTTCTTCTTTGCCGATTTGGATGCCTTTAATTTCCTTTTGTTGTCTGATTGCTGAGGCTAGGACCTCTAGTACTATGTTGAATAGCAGTGGTGATAATGGACATCCCTGCCGTGTTCCTGACCTTAGTGGAAAAGCTTTCAGTTTTTCTCCATTGAGAATGATATTTGCGGTGGGTTTTTCATAGATGGCTTTGATGATATTGAGGTATGTGCCCTCTATCCCTACACTTTGAAGAGTTTTGATCAGGAAGGGATGCTGTACTTTGTCAAATGCTTTTTCAGCATCTATTGAAAGTATCATATGGTTCTTGTTCTTTCTTTTATTGATGTCTTGTATCACATTGACTGATTTGCGGATGTTGAACCAACCTTGCAGCCCTGGAATAAATCCCACTTGGTCGTGGTGAATAATCTTTTTAATGTACTGTTGAATCCTATTGGCTAGTATTTTGTTGAGTATTTTCGCATCTGTGTTCATCAAGGATATCGGTCTATAGCTCTCTTTTTTGGTGGGATCCTTGTCTGGTTTTGGGATCAAGGTGATGCTGGCCTCATAAAATGAGTTTGGAAGTTTTCCTTCCATTTCTATTTTTTGGAACAGTTTCAGGAGAATAGGAATTAGTTCTTCTTGAAATGTTTGGTAGAATTCCCCCGGGAAGCCATCTGGCCCTGGGCTTTTGTTTGTTTGGAGATTTTTAATGACTGTTTCAATCTCCTTACTGGTTATGGGTCTGTTCAGGCTTTCTATTTCTTCCTGGTAGAGTTGTGGTAGTTTATATGTTTCTAGGAATGCATCCATTTCTTCCAGATTGTCAAATTTATTGGCGTAGAGTTGCTCATAGTATGTTCTTATAATAGTTTGTATTTCTTTGGTGTTAGTTGTGATCTCTCCTCTTTCATTCATGATTTTATTTATTTGGGTCCTTTCTCTTTTCTTTTTGATAAGTCGGGCCAGGGGTTTATCAATTTTATTAATTCTTTCAAAGAACCAGCTCCTACTTTCGTTGATTTGTTCTATTGTTTTTTTGGTTTCTATTTCATTGATTTCTGCTCTGATCTTTATGATTTCTCTTCTCCTGCTGGGCTTAGGGTTTCTTTCTTGTTCTTTCTCCAGCTCCTTTAGGTGTAGGGTTAGGTTGTGTACCTGAGACCTTTCTTGTTTCTTGAGAAAGGCTTGTACCGCTATATATTTTCCTCTCAGGACTGCCTTTATTGTGTCCCACAGATTTTGAACCGTTGTATTTTCATTATCATTTGTTTCCATGATTTTTTTCAATTCTTCTTTAATTTCCCGGTTGACCCATTCATTCTTTAGAAGGATACTGTTTAGTCTCCATGTATTTGGGTTCTTTCCAAACTTCCTTTTGTGGTTGAGTTCTAGCTTTAGAGCATTGTGGTCTGAAAATATGCAGGGAATGATCCCAATCTTTTGATACCGGTTGAGTCCTGATTTAGGACCGAGGATGTGATCTATTCTGGAGAATGTTCCATGTGCACTAGAGAAGAATGTGTATTCTGTTGCTTTGGGATGAAATATTCTGAATATATCTGTGATGTCCATCTGGTCCAGTGTGTCGTTTAAGGCCTTTATTTCCTTGCTGATCTTTTGCTTGGATGACCTGTCCATTTCAGTGAGGGGAGTGTTAAAGTCCCCTACTATTATTGTATTGTTGTTGATGTGTTTCTTTGATTTTGTTATTAATTGGTTTATATAGTTGGCTGCTCCCACGTTGGGGGCATAGATATTTAAAATTGTTAAATCTTCTTGTTGGACAGACCCTTTGAGTATGATATAGTGTCCTTCCTCATCTCTTATTATAGTCTTTGGCTTAAAATCTAATTGATCTGATATAAGGATTGCCACTCCTGCTTTCTTCTGATGTCCATTAGCATGGTAAATTCTTTTCCACCCCCTCACTTTAAATCTGGAGGTGTCTTCGGGCTTAAAATGAGTTTCTTGGAGGCAACATATAGATGGGTTTTGTTTTTTTATCCATTCTGATACCCTGTGTCTTTTGACAGGGGCATTTAGCCCATTCACATTCAGGGTAACTATTGAGAGATATGAATTTAGTGCCATTGTATTGCCTGTAAGGTGACTGTTACTGTATATGGTCTCTGTTCCTTTCTGATCTACCACTTGTAGGCTCTCTCTTTGCTTAGAGGACCCCTTTCAATATTTCCTGTAGAGCTGGTTTGGTATTTGCAAATTCTTTCAGTTGTTGTTTGTCCTGGAAGCTTTTAATCTCTCCTTCTATTTTCAATGATAGCCTAGCTGGATATAGTATTCTGGGCTGCATGTTTTTCTCGTTTAGGGCTCTGAAAATATCATGCCAGCTCTTTCTGGCCTGCCAGGTCTCTGTGGATAAGTCAGCTGCCAATCTAATATTTTTACCATTGTATGTTACAGACTTCTTTTCCCGGGCTGCTTTCAGGATTTTCTCTTTGTCACTGAGACTTGTAAATTTTACTATTAGGTGACGGGGTGTGGGCCTATTCTTATTGATTTTGAGGGGCGTTCTCTGAACCTCCTGAATTTTGATGCTCGTTCCCTTTGCCATATTGGGGAAATTCTCCCCAATAATTCTCTCCAGTATACCTTCTGCTCCCCTCTCTCTTTCTTCTTCTTCTGGAATCCCAATTATTCTAATGTTGTTTCGTCTTATGGTGTCACTTAATTCTTGAATTCTCCCCTCGTGGTCCAGTAGCTGTTTGTCCCTCTTTTGCTCAGCTTCTTTATTCTCTGCCATTTGGTCTTCTATATCACTAATTCTTTCTTCTGCCTCATTTATCCTAGCAGTTAGAGCCTCCATTTTTGATTGCACCTCATTAATAGCTTTTTTGATTTCAACTTGGTTAGATTTTAGTTCTTTTATTTCTCCAGAAAGGGCTTTTATATCTCTCGAGAGGGTTTCTCTAATATCTTCCATGCCTTTTTCGAGCCCGGCTAGAACCTTGAGAATTGTCATTCTGAACTCTAGATCTGACATATTACCAATGTCTGTATTGATTAGGTCCCTAGCCTTCGGTACTGCCTCTTGTTCTTTTTTTTGCGTTGAATTTTTACGTCTTGTCATTTTGGCCAGATAAGAGTAAATGAAGGGGCAAGTAAAATACTAAAAGGGTGGCAACAACCCCAGAAAAATATGCTTTAACTAAATTAGAAGAGATCCAAAATCGTGAGTGGGGAGAAAGGGGATAAAAAGAGGTTCAAAAAGAAAGAAAGAAAAAAAAAAGAAAAGAAAAAAAAAATTTTTTTAAAAAAAGAAAACACCTGAGAAAAATGTAAAAAAGAAAAAATATATATATTAGATAAACTAGTAAAAAATCGTTAAAAAAGAAAAAGGTAACAGTTAAAAAAAAAAAAATTTTACCCGAAGGCGAGAAGAAAAAGAAAAAAAAAAAAAAATGAAAAAGAAAAAATTAAATTAACTGCAAGACTAAAAAAAAATCACAGGAAAAAAGCCATGAGTTCCGTGCTTGGCTTTCTCCTCCTCTGGGATTCTGCTGCTCTCCTTGGTATTGAAACCGCACTCCTTGGTAGGTGAACTTGGTCTCGGCTGGATTTCTTGTTGATCTTCTGGGGGAGGGGCCTGTTGTAGTGATTCTCACGTGTCTTTGCCCCAGGTGGAATTACACCTCCCTTACCCGGGGCCGGGGCGAGTAATCCGCTCGGGTTTGCTTTCAGGAGCTTTTGTTCCCTGAGCGCTTTCCGTAGAGTTCCGGAGGACGGGAACACAAATGGCGGCCTCCTGGTCTCCGGCCCGGAGGAGCCGAGAGCCCAGGGCCCCACTCCTCAGTGCGCCCTCAGAGAACAGCGCCCAGTTATTCCCGTCTGCCTGACCTCCGGCCGCGCTCCGCGCTCACCGAGCCTGCGATCGGTTCAAGGTAACACCGAGCTGTGAGCTTACTGTCGGCTCTGTTTTTGTAGCCGGCTTTCCCGTTCCAATACCCGCAAGCTCTGCGACACTCAGACACCCCCGATCCTTCTGTGACCCTGCGGGACCTGAGGCCACGCTGACCCCGCGTGGGCTTCGCCCCGGTTTAGCCTCTGGAGCGATGTCCCTCAGCGGAACAGACTTTTAAAAGTCCTGATTTCGTGCGCGGTTGCTCCGCCGCTTGCCGGGAGCCGGCCCCTCCCCCCGGGGTCTATCTTCCCATCGCTTTGGATTCACTTCTCCGCCGGTCCTACCTTTCAGAAAGCGGTTGTTTTTCTGTTTCCAGAATTGCTGTTCTTCTTCTCTTCGGTCTGCCGATGGATTTTCAGGTGTTTGCAATCTTTAGATAAGCTATCTAGCTGATCTCCGGCTAGCTGAAGCAGTCTCAGCTTGCTACTTCTCCGCCATCTTGACTCCTCCCTCCGCTAATCTCGAGTTTAATAAGTTCTTTATAGATTTAGGATACTAGCCCTTTATCTGATACGTCATTTGCAAATATCTTCTCCCATTCTGTCAGCTATCTTTTGGTTTTGTGGACTGTTTCCTTTGCTGTGCAGAAGCTTTTTTATCTTGATGAAGTCCCAATAGTTTGAAATGTGCTGAATTTTAGTGTCTCCAACAGAGATGCTCTTGAAAATGTTGGTTCAGTGAGGACAAGGTTGGACTGTCTGATGTCTAAAGTCCCTTCTAGTTTCAAGTATCTACAGAAGACTCAATTTTAAAGGAACATACAGGAGTGTAGGAATTTATTTGCATTAATACTGCATCTATGGAATATAATTTTGGAAACACCTTTGTACTCCCTCTGGCATATTTCAATACAGCAAAACTTATCCCATAGAATGTATGTAAATGCTTCTCTGCATTCTTTTAGTTATAAAACAGAATGAAAGAATAATGTTTAAGGGGGGAAAAAAGCAACAATAATGACGAAACACCATCAGCATAATGCAATGAGAAATATAGTCAGCCCCTTTTATATACACATCCATCATGGCAGAACCAGAAATGGATATACAGCCTTGTTCGGATGTATCTTACAAAATTGCTTGAGAACACTGAGGCATAAAGCTCTTAGCTTAATGAGTTGGTAACATTTTGCAGATTTGCTTAAAACACATTGCTTTCCAGACTGTGTCAACAGACTCCAACAGTTCTTGCCAACACACTCGTCCTAAACAATTACATTAAGATCCATAAGGCCGTGTTTACAGTTCTGAGAAGCAAATGTATTGTTAATGGGCCATAAACTATCCTCTGACTCAATGGCTTGGCTTTTTGAAATTTGTGTAATAGTCAACGGAAAATTTCCAACATCTACTTGGCACAGAAGCGGAATTAGCTTCAGGGATATAAAACTGAATGCTGAGAAGCATCCCTTCCTCACATTTCCAATCTGATGTGCTTCTTTTTAGAATAAAACAATTTACAAAAATTTTGAAGGAAGATCATTGCCATAGTTTAGAATAGTTTTATATGTTATAACAAAAAAGTAAATAATCACGAGAAACCATAAAAAAAGTCCTGTGTGTACAATATCCTCAATTTTCTCTCACATAGTTTTGAAAATCTCTTGTGAAATAGCTGCATCAGTGAGTCACAAATAGTCTGTGAATAGACATTCAGTGCAGCTTCCTGCTTGTCACGCCCGCTATTTTTTTTTTCTGGTTGCCAAAAACCCAGTTGTTTCAACCTAGAGTTTTTATCTTCCTATAAAACGCTATGACTGCTTCTCATACCTGTTTTCCATCTTCCCATCTTTCTTGCCACTTTCTATTCTTTTTTCTCTGTATATACTCTGCTTCATTCCCTTCTCACCCCAGGCATCCTTCTTGTTTTAGGCTAATGTCTCTCAGTTTCTTTTTTCCAGATGGTTCCACATCCTCTTGCTGATAATTTCCATTTGTCTCACTGTATTTTTTAAATTAACCAAATCAGGCTTTGCAAGCTTTATTCCCTATGCAGGTTTATTCTTTCGATTCCAGCCTTCTTCCCATCTTTGTAATCTTTCAAGGATTCCATGGTCAAACATTTATATATTTATATGTGGCATATTTATATATATTAATCTGCAACTTTGAGCAAGGAATTCTTCTAGATGCTGTACAAATACCGAGATGTCTGGATTCAAGCACCAAGGAGTTTGGCAACTCTGAGAAAAGTCACATTGCAAGAATATCCTTGGTATAAACAAATACTCTTCTCTTTTGGGTAACGGTTGGCAAATACAGAGGAAAGACTTTTGTCTCTCTCACTTTAGGAACCCATCAGAAGTTTAGAAGGAAGGGAAAACAGGCTTTGATCTTTTTGCTGCAGTGTGTTCCTGCTGCAAAATAATGAAGAAGGTGTTATGGCATTGAAGGCCATTAGGTTGAGAGAGCAGCCCCAATGCCAGCCTTTGCAGTGCCAGTCCCTGGCACATTGCTAGTCCTGAGGCTGTCCCTACAGGCAGTGCAGCTAATATCCAATCTCTGCAGACTGCACGTTAGGTCCTGTTCCAAGCAGGCTACTCATAAGTAGTTATCTCATTTATACAACAACTTGTAAGGCCAATTTATTTCCCCCACTTCAGGGATTAGGACAACCAGGCATCAAAGATTAAGTCACTTTTTCGAAGTGGTGGGTTCAGAGTTCTGATCCAGCCAGTTTTGGTCTGAAACACACACCCTCACCCCCAGAATCAAATAACAGGACATAGGGGATTCCCTGCATCCACTATCCTCTCCTTCATGTGTTTGCTTTATCCCATCCTGCTACAGTATCACTTTCTCAAAAGGTCTGCACTGATTAACCCACTTCAAACTGCTGCCCTCCTGACCACCAAAATTTTTGATTGCTTACTCTGACCCTTTAGAACCCTGAGTGAATCATTTACATTCTGGGCACCTCAAGCCTCAACCTTCTCATTGAAAACTTCTTCTGGGCCAATCCTAAGTGAGTTACACTGTCTTCAGCAGAGTTGCAGGTCTCCATGAAATCTGGCTTGTATATTCTTGTGATACTTTTGGACTATAAGCGTATTATCTGTCTCTCTGGGAACCATGTGAATCTGTTAGTGGCACTATTTAGGTTGGACTGTTGAACGAGAAGTTAATCTTCATGCACAAATGGTGTAATGTAAACCTCATAAAAGGATGGGTGACTTATGATTTTAAAAAAATCAGGTGTCCTATGCTCAGATATACAAACTCTGTTCTAGGTTGATCTTAATAACTTACTAATGAAATCATTACATTTTTGATACCTGATATGGAAACACCATCAACCCCAAAGCAAGAAATCTTGACTTTGGATAAGAACATGCTAATACTTTTTTTAAAAAGATTTTCTTTATTTATTTGAGGAGGGAGGGGCAGACGAAGAGAGAGAGAGAATCTTAGCAGACTCTGCGCTGAGCACAGAGCCCCATGAGGGGCTCAATCCCACAATGCCGGGATCATGACCAGAGCTGAAACCAAGAGCCACTCAACCGACTGAGCCACGCAGGCAATAAACATACTAGTACTTTTATGGTATTTGTATTATTTATGGAATTGTCATAGTAGAATATTACACTGGGTATCAAAATCCTGGGTTCTTTAAATGACTTTAGTGCCAAGAATTGTGTGACCTAACACAAGTCATTTTTCTTATGTGACCTTCAAATTTTTCTTCTATAAATTTAGGTAGCTCAACTAGATATCTCCAAGCTCTTTAGGAATTTTCACATTTTTTAATCATCTGAAAGACTGAGGAAGCTAAAAATCATGACAACCATTTGGGGTTTCAGTGTTCATGCAGTGTTCAGTGTTCATGAATTATAAGTAGGATAACTCTCTGTTCTTTGCTCAGGAGAGTCCCAACTTTCAACATCCCTCCATAATTATAAACAACACCTCCGTTTTATAGCTTGTGTTATCTGTATTATTCTTCATTAACTTTCACCTTATGTTAATGTACATCTCTAAATTTTGAAAGTTGATTTCTATTGTCGCTTTTTCCAGTTTTATTGAGATATAACTGCTATATCTCTGTATATATCTGATATAGCACTCTGTAAGTTTTTTTAATACATTTTTCTAAGTTTTTATCTAAATTCCAGTTAGTTAACATACAGTGTAATATTAGTATCATGTACGGTATAGTGACTCAGCAATTCCATACATCATCCTGTGCCCCTTACAACAACTGTATCCTTCATCCCCATCACTCATTTAACCCATCCCCTCATTCACCTCCCCTCTCGTACCCATCAGTATGTTCTGTATAGTTAAGAGTCTCTTTCTTGGTTTGCCTTTTTCTCTCTGCTTGTTTGTTCTGTTTTTGAAATTCTACACGTGAATGAAATCATATGGTGTTCATCTTTCTGACGGATATTCTGATGAACATCTTTCACTTAGTATAATACTCTAGTTCTAGCATGTCATTGAAAATGGCAATTTTAATTCTTTTTGATGGCCTAGTGACCTTGGATTGTGTGTGTGTATAGTGTATATATAGATACAGATATAGATTCTAGATATAGATATAGGTATAGATATAGATATAGATATACCACTTCTTCCTTATCCATTCATCAGTTGATGAACACTCAGTCTGTTTCCATAATTTGGCTATTGTAGATAATTCTGCTGTAGACACAGGAGTGCATGTATCCCACTGTGTAAGTTCAAAGTGCATAGCATAATGATTTGACTTACATATATTGTGAAAGGACCACCACAATATGTTTAACTAACACACAGCACCTCATATAGTTACAAAGAAGTTTCTTTCTTGTGATGAGAACTTTTAGGTTCTACTGTTTTCATACTACCATATGGTATATTTGAAAGTTGCTAACTATAGTCATGATACTGTATGTTATATCCCCAGTATTTATTTATCTTATAACTGGAAGTTTGTACCTTTTGATTACCCCACGACCACCACCCCCTATTTTTGGTAACCACAAACCTAATCTCTTTTTCTATGACTTTGGTTTTTGTTTTTAGATTCCACGTATAAGTGAAATCATGCCGTACATGTATTTCTCTTTCTTATTATACTTTTCATAATGCCCTCTGTCAGTGTTGTCATAAATGGCAGGACTTTCTTCCTTTTATGACTGAACAGTATCCCAGTGTATGTGTGTATGCATCCGTTCATCTGTTGATGGACATTTAGGTTGTTTTCATGTCTTAGTTATTATAAATAATGCTGCAGCAAACATGGGGGTACAGATCTGCCTTTCAGGTAGTGATCTCATTTTTTTTTTAATATACGCCCAGAACGGGAATTGCTGGATCATATGGCAGTGCTCTTTTTATTTTTTTGAGGGATCTCCATACTGTTTTTCATAATGGCTATACTAATACACATTCCCACCAACAGTCTGTAAGGATTCCCTTTTCTCTACATCCTCACCAAAATTTATCTTTTTTCTTTTTGATCATAGTCATTCTAGGAAAGCCTGAGTGGCTCAGTTGGTTGATCGTCTGCCTTCAGCTCAGGTCATGATCTCAAAGTCCTGGGATGGAGTCCTGCATTGGGCTCCTTGCTCAACGAGGAGCTTGCTTCTCCCTCTGCCTGCCACTTCCCCTTGCTTGTGCACTCTCTCTCTCTCTTTCTGACAAATAAATAAATAATTCTTTTTAAAAAATAGTCATTCTAATAGATGTGGGATGATATCACACTGTGGCTTTGATTTGCTTTTCCCTAATGATTAATGACGTTGAGCATCTTTTCATGTACCTGTTGGTCATTTGAATATCTTCTTTGGAAAAATGTCTATTCAGGTCCTTCGTCTGCTTTTAAATTGGATTTTTTTGTTTGTTTGTTTTCTTTTCTTTTGCTATTGAGTTGTATGAACCCTTTATATATTTTGGATATTAACATCTTTTCTTTAAACTTTATTTTATTTTTCCAGTGTTCCAAGATTCACTGTTTATGCATCACACCCAGTGCTCCATGCAATACATGCCCTCCTTAATCCCCACCATGAGGTTCACCCAACTACCTACCCCCCTGGATATTAACATCTTAACAGACATGTACTTTACAGTTTCCCCCCAATTCCAAAGGTTTCCTTTTCATTTTCTTGATCATTTATTCAAATGCATATTCACTTTTTAAAAAGATTTTTATTTATTTGAAGGAGAGAGAGAAAGAGTGTACATGTGCCCGTGAGGGTGAGCAGGGGGAATGGGCAAAGCGAGAAGGGGAGAGAATGTCAAGCAGACTCCACACTCAGCACAGAGACTGAGGTGGGGCTCCACTTCACAACCCTGAGATTATGACCTGAGTCAAAATCAGAAGCCGGACACTTAGACAGTAATCCCTGCATATTCATTTTTAATGAATTAACAGTAAACTTATAGGTTGTATTTTATTTTCCATATTTTGTTTTAATATTATTCTGCTCATATTCTTATATTTTGATACAGGTTTCAGTTTATCTCTCCATCCACATACACCCACTGGGATCATACATGTGCCTGTTAACTTTTCTCACTTCATCCACACATACTTCTAAATTATTTGTGTGTATGTATATTCATATTCTTACATATTATGCTTTTATTTTTCTAGAACTATGTCAAGATATTAAATAAATGGAACAAAGTTTATCTGGATTTTTAATTTTAATGTATATATTATTTTACTTTCCCAAAAGCCATTAAAACCCACTTCCTTATAAGCATTGAATCAGAGTTACACTGCTTTCTCAAACTGGTTTTCTGTACTAACTATGGTATTGAGTATTACACATAAACAATTGAAAAAGCAGCTGGAGGAATGCCTGGGTGGCTCAGTCAGTTAAGCGCTGCCTTTGGCTCAGGTCATGATCCCAGAGTACTGGGATCAAGTTCTTCATCAGGCTCCTTGCTTGGCAGGGAGCCTGCTTTTCTCTCCACGTCTACCTGACACTCTGCCTGCTTGTGTGCTCTCGCTCTCTCTCTCTCTCTCTGCCTCTGACAGATAAATAAATAAATTAAATTAAAAAATAATAAATAAATAAATAAATAAAATATTTTTAAAAAATAAATGGGTGAAGAAAAGTTTAACAATAAAAGAAAAAGCAGCTGGAGGCATCTTCAGATTCAGATAAACTTGAATTCCTCTAATGAAAATTACCACGGTAAAGTGTGCCTGTCAGTTTCCTTGGCTCGACTATGAACTCATGAGGGGACTAAGAGGCTCTTTGTTTTCATGCTGTCTCTCTACCATGAACCTAGGAGTATAAGCTCTGAATTACTGTTCTCACTCATATTTTCCTAGGGCTATAGCTTACATTCCATAACTAAAGGGACTGGACAGAAAAGACAGAGAACCAAGGAACATATAAATAAAACCTGTAAAAGAGAGGATTTATATGGCTAAGTTCTAAAATAGTATCCAATTTACACAAATCCTCTCCCTTCCCTGCAATAAATCTAAAAAGCAGTCCCATTATTTATTCATGGCTCTCAGAGAATATTAAAGAAAATGCAATTCATGATCAATCCTGGCAACACTTTCTACCTCTTTTTTCTTTTATCTCCTTTCTTGCTCTGCAGAACCCCACCTTCTTCACATTTGATCATTCCCCAAAATGTTTCACCAAATGCTCCCCTTCCTTATCCTGTCCTTTCCAGTTCCCACTCCCTCTGCCTCTTTTTCTTTCTCTTTTTTTTTTTTTGTACATTTTGTTAACTTACTTGCTAAGTCTTTATTCTTCTCCTTACTTATAATCATTACTTATCCTTATTTAATATTTAGTATGTTGTAGTCTCTTTTCTATTAACTTGACTCTATTAACCCATTTAGTTCTTAAAACAACACTATAGGATAAATTCCATTATAATCCCTAGTTAAAGTTATGGAGAAGTTGAGTAAACTGTCCAAGTTCCCACATCTAGTCCATAGCAGATCCAGACCCTATGTCAGGAAGTCTGGGCCCATGTGAATAACCAGTCTTTTCTGCTGCCTCCCTAGCCCATTCCTCCTCTCTGAAGATTCATCACAAAATACAGGATTCCCTATGATGATTCAGATAAGGGAGGATGTTAATAAATGTTATCCTGTCCCAGTAATATAAATAATTTAAGTGGCTGTGGATGAGATTGTTATGTGGTTTCCAGTGGTGGCCATATATAGATATATTCCATTCAATTGGATTGGCTATCTGCCTAGTGTCAATATTCAAAACCCACTAAATTTGATCTCCTCATTGAAAGATGTAGGATTTCAAAGGACAAATTCTATTATCTTGATACATGTATGTATCAGAAAGAAAATAAGAATATGCAAGAATATGATAAGAAAATGCAATGTAGTGAAGCGGATAAAAGATTAGCATTTTTGAAATAAAGAACAATAAAATGCATATAAGCTTATCTTAATTCTCTGATTACTCATCCATAAAATTTATTACCTTTCTACTCTTCCAGCCTTATTAATTCCTTATTCATTCTTATATTTCCAACATTACTTTAGTTTGAATTACTGAAAAATTCACATTATCCTTTTACTTATGTTTAAGCTATAATTTTTTAAAAGTCTCTGAGGATCTCCTTTGCATGAGATGTATCGAAAATATACTTCTAAAGGGCAGTACATGCATGTACTAGCAGTCCTCTCTATATATTCTATTGTTTAAGAATATAACTCAAAGAAAAGAGATGAGAATTCTATGTATTAATCACTAGTTTTGGGATTTATTTTTTCATTTTTTTTTCAAGGAACCCAAATCAATGTTTGAGTTTTTTGGTGATAAAATAGTTATTTGATTTGAAAGATGCCATATAAAATAAGAAATTGGTGAGTGTAGATGCTAAATACATCTTAAGTATTACTATACTATAAAAAATGGAAAAAACAAATTAAGGAAATTGTGGACAACCACCAACCTCAAAAATATTACCACTGTGATATGAAGCCAGGATAAGAATTTGCTGAAGCATCATACCTAAGTATTGGATATGGTACAAAACTAAGTTAAGAAGAAGAGAATTGTTAACAGTTGTATGAAAAACAGAATGAGTATGGGAGAGTAGGAACAAATAAATGAAAATGGACAACAGACAAGTAGTATAAAGTAATACTGTTTCCTGGACATCCAAAGAGCCAAATGCAGGGACTGACTAATTCTGTGTTCCAGTGGCAATTTGAAGGAAAAGATGCCTTTGGAAGCAATACAATTTTCAACAACACAAACAACCTATATAGGTCTGATCCTTAAAAATCAAGTACCATCGTAGATGGATTTATGTGGATAATATAATGAGCCAATTTTACTTATATCATATCCATGCATGCCATTTGTGGAAGAGAGTGGTTAAGAGGTACTCTAGGTCAAAAAGGGTCACTGTTTATATGCTATGCACTTTCAAAACATAGGATAACTTTGGAGGAAGCAAAGTGTTCATATCTGTTTTTAGCAAATATAATGTCAGTCCCCATACTAAAGTTTTACAAATTTCTGTGAACAGGTTTCAACCATTTAAATGAGTCCTTTAATTCAAGAAATGAGAAAGATAATTGGAGTGAGATGTACCTTTCTCATTCATAAAAAACTAATTTATATCTTGTTTTTAAAATATAATTTATTCATTTTTATAATTATATACGATTATTAAATATCATAAAACTATTACCTACCTAGTAAGAACCTACCAGGGAACAATTAGTATAATACCAATAAAACCTTTAATAAATACTAGTTTTCAATATATTATTAAATAACTACTACTCCTTAGTTTTCCCCTTTAGTGTATTTTCTACTTATCATTATGAAGTATATATTTTATTTTTATCTTTGTTTTTATTATTGGCCATTATATATTCTTTTGATAAGAATCACTGAATTTTTATAAGTGGGATAATCAACTTTCTCACTAGATCCAGGGTAGAAGAGATCCATCAATAAATAGGTAATAAATTCCACGTCCCATCTACTGTGATTATTTGAGGATAGACAATGTGACTAAAAACAAATAAAATCAGAACAGTAATAGTTTGCCTTAGACTTTTGCTAGAGTAGGGAAAGGGATTCATTGAACTTGAATCTGGGAGGATGTAGGGCTGAAGCTTTCCATAATACCATCCAGAGACCACATATTTGAAATGGAAGTCAACACAGATGAAGCAAAACTAAAGATAGAGAACCTAGGTGATTGTGGGTATCTGAGGCCTGTGAATCAAGGTGCATTACTATACAGTTCAGGCACATTAACTGATAACTTTATTTTGTTTAAGCCAATTTTGACTATGTGTCTTCATACTTATAATCAAGGATTCTCTTCCCCACCACCCCTTTCATATAGTCTAGATGACAGAACTATACTAGACATTTCCTTTGTCCTATCCCCTGTAGTTTGAGTCCTTTAGAGAGAGCATTTCCAAGAATATGTAAGCCAAGATTATAGAAAAATAACTTCCCTATGTTTTTCCAGCTGAAATGCTCTAGGAATTCTGATATTCCCTTACAAATAGCAAATATATTTAGGGGTCTGTATCTCAAAACTAAGTAACAGAACAGAATACATAAATTTGGAGTTATCCATTGTCATTCCTTCAGCAGGAAGAAAAAAAATTCTTTGCTTCAGAATAAATTCACAAGCAATTATGACTTACATGAATAAATAAGTCATTCTGTTATACTATGATGTTCATTATATTAGGAAGAAAAACAAAACTCAAGAATAGAAAATACTTCTGATGTAGCTTTAAACTGATTTGTGCATAGTTATATAAACTGAGACCATTATCAGGAATCAGCCAAATTCAAGTGACATTAGTAGTGCATTGTTAGCTTATTTATCTTGGAATCTTGACATCAAATTCTGACTGGGTCATGGCTGGTATTGGTTGGGAAAACAGGCATAATAGACTTGGATTGAGGCAGATGGAGAAGGGGTGAGTTAAAAACAGAAAAAGAAGAAGCTAAGGGGTGATTGCTGAGTTAGAAGTGTTCAGAATCTCAAGGGCATGATCCAAGGGAGGGAAGACTGAGGTCTCTGGCCTACTGGAACAGACAGCTTCCTGTGGCAGCTCTTCAGTACCCTGGATAGCTCCCAAAGGCTATTAAGTATTTGAACTACATCCAAGGCTTCTTTCCCTAAGCATTTTACCCTACAACCCAAGGAGCTGACCTGCCATTTCCCTTCAAGCAAAGTTTTCTGATCATTCAAGTGATAATGATTTTGCTAAACTCAGTTTTCTACAGTCTTGGAATAAACTTCCAAGACTTTATATTTTGGCATCAAATCAAAGAGTCAAGAATTTGTCTCTTAGTCTTCTGTGTAGCATGTACCAGAATTATCCTAGGCATTATTTCACATACATGAAAAGACAAGGATATACAAGAATATTCTTTGGAAGACTGCTTGAAATATAAAAATGCCAGAAACAATTTGCATATTCATCTGTAGGACAATAAATTGTAGTCTCTCTATTTAAAAAAATAAAAAATAAAATGCAAATACATTGACATACGCTGATACAAGATAATTCCCAAGATATACTATTAAGATAATTTTTAAAGATGGAAGACATAAAAGACAAGTATGTTGCAAAATAATGTAGGGCACTGTATTTCCACCTATGGAAAAAATAGATACAATATGTTTGTATATACAAAAAGTATTCCTAGAAGATTACACACAACTGGTAATTATTTTAGAAAGAAGGTCTATGGAACTGTTAGAATTTCTTACCATCTTTATATGTTGCTTTTCAATAAAAATGCTGTCTAAAAGTATATATATATATATTTTTATTAACATATAATGTAGTATTTATTTCAGGGGTACAGGTCTGTTCACCAGTCTTAACACAATTTATAGCACCACCATAGCACATACCCTCCCCAATGTCTATCACTCAACTACCGCATCCCTCCCAAGCCCCTACCCTCCAGCAACCCTCATTTTGTTTCCTGAGATGAAGAATCTCTTATATTTTGTCTCCCTCTCTGGTTTTATCTTGTTTCATTTTCCCCTCCCTTCTCTAAGATCCTCTGTCTTGTTTCTCAAATTCCCCATATCACTGAGATCATGTGGTAATTGTCTTTCTCTGACTGACTTACATCACTTAGCATAATACCCTGTAGTTCTATCCACATCATTATAAATAGCAAGATCTCATTTGTCTTCTTTGTGGCTGCATAATATTCCATTGTATATCTATACCACATCTTCTTCATCCAGTCATCTGTTGATGGACATCTAGGCTCTTTCCATAGTTTGGCTATTGTGGACATTACTGCTATAAACACTGGGGTGCACATGCCTCTTCAGATCACTACATTTGTATCTTTAGGGTAAATATCCAGTAGTACAATTACTGAGTCATAGGGTAGTTCTATTTTCAACCTTTTGAGGAACCTCCATACTATTCTCCAGAGTGGCTGTACCAGCTTGCATTCGGCCTATGGTGTAGGAGGGTTCCCTTTCTTCATATCCTTGCCAACACCTGTCATTTCCTGACTGGTTAATTTTAGCCATTCTGACTGGTGTGAGGTGGTATCTCACTGTAGTTTTGATTTGGATTTCCCTTTTGGTGAGTGATGTTGAGCACTTTTTCATGTGTCTGTTGGCCGTTTGAATGTCTTCTTTGCAGAAATGTCTGTTCCTGTCCTCTGCCCATTTCTTGATTGGATTATTTGTTCTTTGGGTGTTGAGTTTGAGAAGTTCTTTTTTTTTTTTTTTTTTGAGAGAAGTTCTTTATAGATTTTGGATACTAGCCCTTTACCTGACATGTCATTTGCAAATCATATTTTTTAAGTTAATTTAAAACTATATGTAGATATGAGCTTTGTGGAGATATGAGCTACCTCCATTAATAGATCTAGCAAGCTCCCTCCCCTAAGTATAAGCCATTGAGCAAAGTTTCCTGTGGTATGTTACTTATTTTTTAGTTTCTTTGTCCTAAACTTAAAAAACAAAATATGTTGACTTTTGGCAACAGAGCAAATATTCTTTTATTGGGAAGTCTACCTCTATTCAAATTCTTCGTAATTCTTCAACATGATCAAAGAAACAAAGAAACAATCTCTATCAGTTCACATAAACCTTCAGAGAAGCAATAATGTAGGACAAAAGTCACAGACAGTTGTTCTAGAACAGTTTGTTCTGTGCTTAACAAGGTTAAGAACTTCCTTCCATAGAAATCAGGGGCCAAAAATTTCTCAGAATTTCATCCCACTCCAGAGCACATAATGATTGCAGAATGAATCAGTGTCTCGGAAACCTAAAAGATTCTGAAAAAGGACATCTCATACATAGCCTAGAGAGCTGGGGTGGGACAGGAACTTATATCTTATAAACTATAACTGAGAAAAAAGGCTTCCTCTTTAAGCATCACTTATAATAAAAACGGGGAATTCATACCAAAGAGGCCTCTTGTAATTACGATAAGATACATGTAAGAGTGTTCTGCAGATTTAGGTTTGAAAACAAGTTGTGAGTGGCAAACTTATTTACAGAAAATTTAAACTTAAAAGGGAGGAATTTACTGATCTACTGTAAAAAGCAAACAGTGGTTCCTACTTCTTGCTACACACATGGGGAAAATTGTGATTTATGCAAAAAAGAACTACATAGATAAATCTCCTTTTACTGAACTCAAGGAGCAGACACTCTAATGGAAGAATTGAGTCAAGAAGTACAAGACAGGGGTGCCTGGGTGGCTCAGTGGGTTAAGGCTCTGCCTTTGGCTCAGGTCGTGATCTCAGGGTCCTGGGATGGAGCCCCGCATCAGGTTCTCTGTTCAGCGGGGAGCCTGCTTCCCCCTCTCTCTCTCTGCCTGCCTGCTTGTGATCTCTCTTTCTCTGTCAAATAAATAAATGTTAAAAAAAAACTTAAAAAAAAAAAAAGAAGTACAAGACAGACTCAGATAAGAGCCACATTAAAATATTCAAACCTGCCATAGGAAAACACATGGCAGTATGCTAATAGTATTTATCTCTGGTGGGATCATGTTTTATCTACACTTAATTATGTAATATTATATGTACCTCTTTATATTTTCTAGGATTCCCATCATAACCATGTATTACTTTTAGGGGAAAAGTAAATGTCTATTATTAAAGACTCTAATAGTCCAAAATGGTAATTTAGTTATAAATAAAATAGAACTCGCAAATATAATATGCACTACAAATTATAGTAAACATATCTGGGATTATTATATCCCTTTGGTTTTAAACAAGAACACACATTTAAATTAAACTGTATAAGGGCGCCTGCGTGGCCCAGTGGGTTAAGCCTCTGCCTTTGGCTCAGGTCATGGTCTCAGGGTCCTGGGATTGAGCTCCATGTCAAACTCTCAGCTCAGCAGGGAACCTGCTTCCCCCTCTCTCTCTCTGCCTACCTCCCTGCCTACTTGTGATCTCTCTCTCTCTGTGAAATAAATAAATAAAATCTTTAAAAATAAACAAATTAATTACTCTGTATAACAGGTAACATTATTTAGTTTTCAGGGTACAGGACACCCACACTTTTCTACAAAGCTTTGTCCCTTAATAATCACTTAGTCTCACCTCTGAATTCCCACAATACTCGTTAGCTTTACCAACCATTTGGTATGTTTTTTAAAGATTGTTTGATTCATTGATTGATGAGAGAGAGCACATGAGCAAGATCATGAAGAGAGAGGGGAAGAGCAGACTCCCCCTGAGCAGAGAGAGCTCTATCCCAGGACCCTGAGATTGTGACCTGAACCAAAGGCAGATGTTTAACTGAATGAGTCACTCAGCCACCCCAGCCATTGGATATTTTACACTGGCTTTTATTGTACCTACCTGTGTGTGTGTGTAGACTTTCCAACTATATAGTATACTTCTTAAGGATAATGACCAAATATTATAAGTCTATGTAGCCCCTAAATGCCAGCCCAATATTTTAATCATTATAAAATGTTGGTAAATACTCATTGGTTGATTACATACATAATTAATTGATAAAGTTGTATGATTATAGAGTTAAGTGACCTAGCAACATAAGGTTAATATGACATTAAGAACAAATTTGTTGACTAATGAGTAAAATAGTTATCTCACCTCCCTTGTCCCTCTGAATATATTGTTAGATGGCTATATATGCTGGAAGGCACACTTGGGCTTATTTTTTGGTTCTAAAATAGAATATATTAAAATTCATCATTGTAACAGATACAACCATTTAGTCCTAGGATCATAAGAAAATCCTTTCTCAACCTTCCCAGGTACATGAATAGAGACATTTGGTGTGTCAGAATCATCAGACTTTTCTCTAACTTATTCCATAGGTGTGTTAGTCCACCTGTATCTGTTTGTAGTAGTTCTTTGAGGAAATAATGATGGAATGATCTGTAGCTATCTTTGCTTCTTTCCTTCTAGGGTCAAAAACAAAAGTATCCAAATGTTATCAAAGACCAGATCTTCTATCTGGGCTCTCTATCTCAACCTTTTTAGAAACCAGTTCTTTTAAGTACATCTCTCTTTAATCATTCTGCCATTGCCTCCTTTTCTTTGAACTTCACACAGGCACAGATTTTTCACTTTTTTTGAAAAATAATTTGACCTTGCTAATCAGGGCCCTACTTCGCTGCATTAATTTAAAACTTTCTTTGCCTACATTTCTTTTCTCTTTGTCCTCCATTTTGATACCATTTATTCCTTATTTCCCTTTTATCTGCAAAGTCCCTGAACATAGGTGTGTAAGTTTATATAGTAGTACCCCAGAAATGTTCAAGGCACAACCAGCATACATGCACGTGGTGGCCTTATTGACCTCACTCCACTTGTCTTTGTCCCCCCTTTTCCTCCCCATCTCAACACATTTCAAATAATACTGTGTGCAGCTTGCAGATTAATCTTCCTAAAATATCATTCAAACATTGCCCAGATAGGAAGAGGTCTAAATGCTTAATTGGTGTTTTCAGTTTTCACAACTGTCTTTCCCACTTCATGTCTACTTTTGCACAGAGATCTTCTACTCTAGCCACATCCATCTCCCAAACAGATTTTCACACCTTCACTTTCTCGTGAAGCATGTGCCCTCCCCCATCTTAGAACATCCCATTCCCATCTCCACCTATGTAATTCCTACATATAGTTCAAAGTCCAGTTTGAGTCTTGCATCTCTATAAAGCTTTAATGACTACCCAAACTCAGAAGGATTTCTCTACCTCCTCTCTGATTCTGATTCTATTTATTACTATTTGACTATTTATTACATATATACTGACTTTTCATTGTACTTACTTGTGAATGTGTATATGCTCTGTCTTTCCATGTAGCATAAACCTCTAAAGTCAGAGACTAGATATTATAACTCATTGTATCTTCTAAAATGACCAGCACAACATTTCATATACAGTGATACACTTGGTAAAGGATGATGATATAACATGATTTTCTGTACTTGGTAGGTTTTTATAACTATGCCCACCATGCAATCTTACTTTGACATTTGTCATAAATACATAATAGTTTATTTCACAGGAGAGGTTGTTTGTTTTGTGTTGTGTAAATATAAGTATACACACAAGCTTACCCTCCAAGTTACATAGTAACAGCCACATTCCCAAAGCTGGCATTCTGAACATGTAGTGTGTCACTATCATTAGTGCAAGTAACAACAATAAATAATTCAGAATATGTTTCACCTTATCTTCTTCCTAGAGAACCACAGTGCACATCAAGTTTCTGAGGAGTCCCTTAGTAAAGTAGCAGGTTGGGGTTTATAAATTATGTTAATTAAAATAAAATCAATATGTTTGGGACAATTCATTTCAGAGCTTGTTTTCTCAAATGTTAGTATTTTCCAAAGAAATCTCTTCAATAATTTATCAAGGATTAGAATTGAGTGGAAAAATAAAACATCACACAATTCATAAGGAATAACAGGAATATTTGTAATTATTTTTTGGGAAAAAAGGGCAATCTATGAATCCATATCTGTCTGCTCTAAATTTTTCTTTTGAATGAAATTGATTTAAATACTACTACTCTAATTCAGTTAGAAAGATCAAATAAACAAAATATTTTGTAAACTTTATATATAAATATGTCCCCAAGAGCTTGACTGACTAAATCGCAGAACATTACTGGACTCATAAACCCTGGGCTAAAAAACCAAGAGCATGAATTATCACTTTAATTTGGCAGCCAAATACCAGGTGCTTTTTTCAATAAAAAGTGTGGCAGAAAACCACAGAACAGAATCCATTAAGTCAGATAAGACTACTTAAGTCTCAGAAGTTTCAGAATGAAGGTAGATCCTCTACCCAAGAAGAGGCAGAGTAGAAGAGTTTTGGCTGCAACATGGTTTTATTATTACTTATTATTAAAATATATGGTTATAGAAAAATGTGTTTTTGGCTTAACTCATAGTAATTTTTCAGCAGAGTTTAAATTATCTAGCACCAGGTAACTATATTTTTAGACTACTATAAAATAGTTTAGTGGAAAGATGGCAAGATTTTATAAACACATGAGTAGCTCTGCTACCAATCAGATAAGTGACCTTATTAAGCAAGTTACTTAGTCTTCCTGAATCTCAGTTTTCTCTTCTATAAAACTAAAGATAACACACTCAGCACATGGAGGCCTAGAAAAAAAATTAGTTTTTCTCTTTGACCCCTTCTTTGTCTTTTTTTCTCCCTATGGCCCAAAGGCACACCATGATACTTAAATACTTTATGTTACCAGAGAAAAAATTAACTAATATATATGTTTTATATTCTTATACTAGAAATTAATTGTAAGAGGTTCTAGATATGTTGACAGTATCAGTGAAATGTATCAGTTAAAAAGGGATATTAATCTAATTAGATCACTTCCTTTTCTACTCAACATGGACAAATAAATATTTATACTAATATGAAACCATTTCAGGGAAGAATCTTGAACCAAGGTAATAACATTGGCAAAGAGAAAAACACAATGCAATCAGAAAAGATGACATGAAGATGAAAAAATTCAATTTTGAGTACTACTAATAAATAGTCTTTATGGTTTGAAAATGTTTTATTTATGCAGTGAATGAGTTTCTGAATGCCCACTGGGTGTCAGTGTTTTTGCATAGGTGCTCTGACTAAAAAGATGAATAAGACCTGGGCCATTTATCTTCATCTTACAGATTAATAAAGAATTGACGTACAATTTAAAAATTCCCTTTTAAAGTTCAAGTGCCACAACGTAATGATTTGCAAGGTATTACAGACCGAGTGTGGTGATGTTGCACAGAAGATTTCTAAGTGCTGTTTACAACTATCCCTTAAAGCTGGAAACAAAGTAATGCATCATCCCCATTTCAGAAATGAGGACTACCAGAGTTCAGTGACTTGCAAAAAAGCTTAAATGAGGCCTCAAAATCAAGTGTAACATTTCCTAAACTTTTGCTTTCCCCAGGATGATCAAGTACTCAATCCAATCTATCTGCACCATAGTCTTTCCATTTATACCTAGGGCTTTAAAATAATTTCCCATCCAGCAACGTCAAGAGGCAGCAATATGATATTACTCTTGGACTCAGTGGTAAGGAAGATGATAGAATCATCACTTTTAATGCCAACAAAACATTATAAATAAGTTCACCATCATGGACTGAATGTTTGAATCATCACATAATGCCAACAAAACATTATAAATAAGTTCACCATCATGGACTGAATGTTTGCCTTATTTCAATTTTATGCAAAGAAATAGGATTACAGAATATTTAAGCACTGTATTATTTAGTAATGCAGTCTTGGTGAAGGCATGCTGACCAGATAGAGTAAGTGGTGCAAAGATCCCTTTTCATCAAAATACCTTTTTAAAATACCTGTGCCTGAATGGACTGTTATTCTTGAGCTGCCACTACTGAATTCTCATTACCATCCTTCAATCAATGACTGGCTTTGAACATTAGCTATCCAAGTACAGCTATATTCCAATGGACTTTCACAAGCACTCCCTTTAAAGTTAAAATTCAATGTTAGTTTTTACCAAAAAGGCATCTTTTCCCACTTTGGAAATGCTGTTTGGTGAAACAGTAAATTTAAAACCCAAGATGCTATATAGTTTTCCAAAATTTAATAGAGTTTCTTTATTCTTCATAGATTTTTCTTTCTATTGTATGACTATCATTTCTATTCTCTTTTCATTTGAATTACTCTTACAAGAAAGCATAGGGAACAAAAAGAAAATAAGAATGTGATATATTTATGATATTTCTTAGGTTATTCTAACATGCCTATCCATAAAACAATTTTCATTTTCTTTCCAATGTAAGCTATGATTTTTAAGGTTGAATTTCTGAGCCATAAAAGTTTTTAGTGTTTTTTATTACTTTTAGATTTTATGTATTTATTTTTGAGAAAGAGAGTGGGCACAAGCAGAGGGTGGGAGAGAGACAAGCAGACTCTGAGTGGAGCACAGAGCGCAATGTGGGGCTTGATCCCATGACCCTGAGATCATGAGCTGATACCAAGACTCTGAGATCATTACCTGAGCCAAAATCAAGAGTCAGATGTTTAACTGACTGAGACATCCAGGCACCCCCTGAGCCACAGAAGTTTTTAAATGAAAGATATGGATGTTTGGGTGGTGTTTCTAATTTTTTGAACTTGCCTTAACATAAATGATGTATGCCCCCTTCAAGTTATAATTTATCTGCATAGCCAAAGACAGACAAGATAGACCAACATGAGGATAATTTCTTCCTTTGGCAATTCTCTTGAAACATAAAGTTCTTATTTGGTCAGTGTATAGGTTCAGAGAACAATTTAAGTACCATATTGAGATATGCAATTGCAAAGATTCTTGTTATCAATTAGAATATGCTACATGTTTACTTGAACTTCTTTCCTTCAACCATTGACTTTATAAAATAAAAACTCTTTAATAATTTATAACATTGTTATGAGCTTATTCATATTCAAAGATAAATTTTATTTCATAACTATATGCCCCTATTTTGTTAAATATTTTAGACTTTGAGAACATATTTTGCATACATGTTTGTATGTAAAATTTGAAAACTTTAAAGTTTGAAGTTTTACAAAACTTTGCATAAATGTTAACATTTACATTTGCAGTTAAAGACATTACTGAAGTAGAAAATACAATCTATTTACTATCTATATATGATCCCAATTCAGAAGAAAGATGCTCAGATTCCTAATGACACTAAACCACTTTGGGGTCTAGTTACAATGTCAGCTCTGGGAAATGGTCACATTCGAGGGCTCAAATTCTCTCATTCCTTCTTCTAGTTTTTTAGAAGCAAAAGGTTCTTGCTTGATGAGCTATTTCCAGAAGTCTCATAGAAGGAAAAGGGAAAATTCAGAGAAATTCAAGAGAACAGATAGGCTAAGTGGAAACAGATAATGAATAACTGAGCGGGGTGGGGTGGAAGAAGAGAAGCAAATACCCCAATCAGGGAAATAATTCGTGGCTAGAAATAGAGAGAGAGCATCTTTCCAGATCAACCCTCATGTTTATAGGAGACTTTGATAGAAACTAGTGATAGGAAGAGGTATTTTAAAAATTATATATTAATAATTTTAATAGAGTTTCATCTAGAGCAATGTTTATCAAATATTGATATTCAAAGTTCTTAAATGTTGATATTAAAAGTTCTTAAATGTACAGGACTGTCCTCTATATTGCAGGATTTTAGCATCTCTGGCCCCCCTTACTAAATGCCAGAAATGCTCCTCCCTCATCATAGTAACCCCAAACATTTTCACATATTTGCAAATGTCTCCAAGAGATTCAATTGTTACTAATCGAGAAATACAGCTCTGGAAATGGTGTGTGCAGAGGTGTGTGTGTGTGTGTGTGTGTGCGCGCGCGTGTGTGTAATGTAATACTCACATGTACTGTATTTGGAGCAGCTGCATAGCAGGCATGTTATCTTACATGCATAAGAAAGTGGACTTCAAAATGAAAAGAAAGAAGTGTGTTTCTAATGGGAAATAAGCGATGTGAAAAGCAAACCAAGAAAAATCAAGAAAAGAAGCCAACATTTCTGGACTACCTGATATACAGTATAATTTACCTAAAATTTTAAGGATTTAAAATGTGACAGAACCAGTATCTCACCCAGGTTGATGTGATTCCCAAACCCATGATTTATTGTGTGTTGACAGGAGAACACCAATGTGGTTTAAAAAAATAACGACTATTTGAGAAAACATAAGTACAAATGAAACAATGATTTCTTTTCTCTAGGTTTAAACAGCATCCACACCACATGTGTATCCTCCTCCCACTCCTAATCTAGCAATGCTGGGTATCTTGCCCCCTGCCAATAGATGTGGGTAGATTTTGAAGATAAAAAGCTAAGAAATGTCACATGCACATTCTCAAGAAGACTCACTCAAAACCAATTTCATTATCGGTAAATGAGAGGGTTTAGAGAAAAAGACAGGAAAACAACAAGTCTATGCCCTGTGGAAAATGCTTGATTTCTTGACTTTCTTGGGCTAAGGGCCAGAAACATTAGTGGAAGTGTATTATTATAAATTCAACCAAGAATTCATATATTATTCATTTTGATGTTACTTTGGAAAGAGATGATTTTACTGTTGTTACTTATGAGTATTAAGTGAAAATCATCTCCTTGCTTAAAACAGTCTTCAGATGGAAATGTCCTGAACTTGACTTGATTCCCTTCTTTAACTTTCCCATGGGCAAGGAGGAAATCCAAGCCCTAGTCAGAACAACTTGGGTGTGTCTTGTGCCCAGCGGCCAGGGGAGGCAGAACTAGAAGTGATCAAAATAGCAGAAGCAAATGGGCCCTGTGGCCCTTATGAGCTCTTTAACATTACAAAGGAAATGGAAGGAATTCTCAAAGCCTCAGAATAATTATCTCAAAGAGACTTCATTCATCAGTCTGACACAGATTCCTACCAGAGGTCAGGGCCATCCCTGGAGCTTTATTCCTTCCTGTGGCACTTCCCTACAGGCACAGAGTTTAGAACAGATTCCACCAAGGACACCACCATATGCAGTTTTTGAGGGCAAGAAGCACTTCTCTGACCTACTGCTACCAATGTACTAGCCTGGCTTTCCTTGGCTCAGCAATCTAGCAGAAATCTGCTAAGTCAGATAAAATGCAGAGGTTTCAGTTTTATAAGTGTACTATCCTTCCCATTGTAAGCTTTGCAAATTCAATGGACCACAAAAGATCAAGTCTTTCCTTTAAGCATCATCTTGGAATTTCAATTATTCTTGCTAAAAGATAACATGAAAACTAAAAGTAAAGAATCAAAGTATGTCAAGAAAAGTCCTTTTTCCTCTAAAAATTTCAAAATTACAGGTAATAATGATAGAAGTAATAATACTGGCAAAGTAGTCCTTTCTGTAAGAAATAACTTGGCTCTGGGTCTCAAAATCCCCTTATGCCTTAATTATATATACATATGATTATGTGTGCATGAAGGAAGAGAGAGACAGAAATTATAATGGCTTTTGATCCTTTGGACTCTTCTTTCTATACTGCAAATAAGTCCTTTAGTTTTACAGACTAGGTCTGCACAATTCACTCAAGCAACAATAACAGGAGCTATATCTAAAAAATGTCAGATTTCTTCCCTTTAGCTGATTATATTGATTATATTAACCAGACAATAGACTGATCTTTCTTATGCCATATAATCACTATTTCTGTGACACCTACTGAGGAAAAACTGCTTCAGTTGTGAATATTCCTGTGGATCTTTTTTCTTTTTCTAGGCATATTTTTGAAAGAAGTCTCAAGGGTTGATTTTCCTTTGATCAGTAAACTCAACACTCAAATCTCCAAATAATAAGTAGAGGTGAAAGGGTCGAGAGGCAGGTACTAATGCCCATTAGAAAACACTTGAAGAGGTTAAAAGGATTTCAATAAAGAATTTGAGAGTTTTCTATCTTTTTATCATTTACTATAGTCCACATAGAAGCTGCAAGTTGGAATGTTGTGAAAAATCTGAGGTGACTGAGGAAACCCAAACGGCACATGGAGAGATGGGAGAACACGGCTTTATTAACGCCAGTGGGTTCAGTGGGATCGTTCCCCAAAGACTGAGCACCCGACAGGGTTAGGAGTGAGTTTTTATGGTTACAGGCAATGGAGGATGGTAACGGGGTGTTTTAGCGGTCTCTCAAGGCCCTGATGCTTTCCCAGTCTCTCAAGACCAAATGACCCTTTCATGTGGAAGTATAATCTATGTGGAGGTGTCTCAGGAGAGTTCATAAATCACCCTGGGGGCAAGGGTGGCTCAGTTGGTTAAACATCCAGCTCCTGGTTTCAGCTCAGGCCATGATCTCATGGGTCCTAAACTTGTTGGGCTCTGCACTCAGCAGGGAGTGGGCTTGAGGATTCTCTCCCTCTGCCCCTCCCCCTCCTCATGCTTCCTCTCTCTCTAAAATAAATCTTTAAAAAAAAAAAAAAAAGAAGACGTTTCTATTTAAAGTGACTTTAGAAGCTTTCTGCCTTCATTGGGTGGGACTGTGAATGGTGAAAACCCGGTTCTGAAATATACATCATAGCACAGGCTCACCCCAAATAGTTCACCAAGCCTTCCTCAGTTATGAAACCTGGGTTTTAGGTCTCTTAAGAATTTCATTTGACTGATCAGTGGTCTCTTTGCTCCTTATTAAAGTATTCCTTTGAAACAAAGATCATTTTGTCAAAGTGATGAAGTCCCAGAACCTAAGTCAGGTTCGGTGGTGTGAGGAGGTTCGGAGCCGACGACTAAAGAAAGAATTCTTAAGACGTCATTGGTGCAAAATGGTGGTTTATTAAAGCACGGGGACAGGACCTGTGGGCAGGAAGAGCTGCTGCTGCCCCGGGTTGTTAGGAGTGGTTGGTTATATACACAGGAGTTGGGTAGGTGAGGACAAAGGGGTGTTCAGAAGGGCTATTGGGGCAAAGAATACTATCAGGATATTGAAGGCTTAGTTGTTATCAAGTAAAGACAATTGGGAGTCTGGTGGAATGTTACATTCCTGCTATCAAGCATCCTTGTTAATGAGATTTAGGTTTAGAAGAAATTTAACTTTATTTACTTTTCCTTCTACCTCCGCCTCCTTCGGTTTTTATGGAGGAGAGGGTGACATTAGGCTTGAGGAACTGAGTTCTGTGTCTTTGGAAATTGGGCTATTGATAAGGTAACTTCTTTGTTGTAATCTCAAGGAAATTTGAAAACCAAGGGAGACTCCTGTTTTGCAGGATTGCGATCTCAGCAAGTTAACTATTTATCATTTTATGGCAGTCAGGGGTGCCTGAGGAATGCTACACATATGGAGGGGAGCGGATGAAGAGGGGGGTGCAAGGCGCCAGCTCTTGCTTTGTCCTCAGCCAGCCTCCTGCTCCCTCATCAAAAGTATATCCCAAATAACCCATGAAAGACAACCTCTTTTGTGGCAATGACCTGATTAAAAAAAATATATCTCCCAAGGACAGTTCACTCTGTGTAAATTAGTCTTCATTCCATTATGAAGTTAGAAATCAATTTCCAGTCACTTAGGAAGTCCTGAAATAGGTCACTGCTGTAAGTTCCTTCACCTGTCATGTTATAGTAGCAGAAAGCACATACTCACATTAATGGTTTTAATAAGCAAAAGAAATGTCAGCAGCAATAGTGCCATAAGCCTAGGACGCTACAAATTAACATGGTCCCAGTCATCATTTAATATTTATTAAGTATCTAATGCATACTTGGCTCTAAAATAAGCACTGTGGAGATTTTAGAGCGTAAAGGGAGGAATACTTCTTGCTGACTGGGAATCTCTTGCCTGAAAAGACCCAATACAAGCATACAGTATCCAGTAGGATCATGTAGTCACCGTTGATTCAGCCCAAATAGTAAAGTGATATAAGTAATAGAAAAATGAAGATGATATAATCATAAAAAGAATGAGAGGAGAACTTAGAAATAATCTGATTTAATTCCTCTCATTTTACTGATGAAGAAACTAAGGTCCAGAAAATAAGTGATTTGCCTCATCATGTTCAGTTATAAATCTAGGTCATTATTATCTAAATGAGGTTCAGTCCACATATGGCATCTTGGTTGGTTTCCATTATGGTTCCTTTAAATCTTTGGGTTTGGGTAGGTCTATGAATCTTCTCCTACACATACATACCCAACATAAAATGCAGAAACAGAAACAAAATGGCCATAGTAAACCCTCCCATACAAAAAAACAAAAACAAAACAAAACCAAAAACAAACAAAAACACCATATATATATATATATATATGGTGGTTTTTTTTGCTATATAATATATATATATAATATATATAGAATGGTGAGCACAGAGTAGTCACTGGTTTGTTGCGATTTTGAACTCTTGTGGGATATGTATTATCTCTGACTTGAATGGGGCATAATCTGGTTCCCAAGAAATGATTCTCCAAGGTTTTTGGTTCTCTACTCTAAGTTCACAGTAATATTTCCATAAGAAATTACTCTTTTTGTAACTAGATAGATTTCCCAGCTTTTCCCTGCCTACAGAAAATTAAGGCACTTGCTACAGAGCCTTATACTATCTGAGGGGTTCATCATTAATGATGACTTTGGTCTATTAAAGAAAAGCTGTAAAGAAATGGAAATATGTCAGACAAGATAAGATGTTCAATGGAGATTGAAGAAGTAGAGTTAAATTTGATCATTTCCATTTTTAAAAAAGGGGTACACACTTAAAATGCAATGAGGACCATGAAACATGATTCTTTGTTGGAACGTCATTCAAACTAAATTAACTTGAAAGACAAAAGTAATACTTTTAAAAACACATATTTTTCTCAAGAAAATAACAGTTATAAAAATATATTTTTGTTTTAGTCATGAAAATCTGTAATCATTAGGGATAAACATTCAATATTTAAATAATAATAATCTATAATAAATAGAAAAAAATACATAGTGTATTTTTACATAGTGTATTACACTATGTATTTTTTTCCTTCTAACTTTCTCTAAGATTTCATCATCAATACCCAAACAACATAGAACTTAATAAAAGAGAGAGCTAAAGGAACACATGTAACCGAAAGTCTTTTCTGGAGGAACTAAACTGCTATCTAATTTGGGGGAAAGTTCTTTGGAAGACGAGGTGACAACTTCTGTTAGATGAAATACAAAAGTAGGTAACGCTAATAAACACCCTCTTTCCTGATGTTCTGTGTCCTTTTCATATGCTCCAGAGACTGGGGCATAAGAGGAATTAAAATGTCTTTGACAAGATATATGAATTTACTATTTTCCTTCCTTTTATATTCGTAACCCAATAACTTTTATAATTAGTCTGTGAAGGCCTCCCTCACTAATAAATTTTAAGCTTATATGAAAGGATTCATTTGGGTGGTATATAATCTTTATTTTTAAGATGCAGTTTATCAGCTTAAGCTAATTAAACTCTCAGCTGTCATGCTTCCTTTGCTTCTTGGAATTCAAATTAAGAATTTGATATCATATCTTTAATAGGTAATGAACATTTTGTGACATTTGTTTCTTCTAATTAGTCTATTAAATATTGTGTGAGAATTGCCTGTTGATTGAAGTATTCTCCTTGCTTTAGCAGAATTAATTTTGACCATTATTTCAACTAGACAATAATTTTTTAGTTCAAAAAGTCACATAAAAAATTATCTATGTCAATGGTTCTATTTTCCTGTTACTTTCAATTTTTCATTGGTAGAGTCAAATCTAGTTGTATTGTCCATCTAATAGCCTATAACAGTAATTGAACACCATTGACACACATACACACACACACACACACACACACACATGCACACCAAACTACTCTCAAGACAAGCTGTTACTATATGTAATAGACAAAAATCTCCCATTGACATAATTATTCTTTAAGAATTTTAACGTAGACTAAGGTAGTCACAGAATGTTTCACGAGAAAGGATTCTTAAGGAATGGGTAGAAAATAGGTCAATAGAAAGGAGGGGGAAGAACACTTAGACTCAGGAGTGTAAAGCAGAAGGAAACTATCTCTACCATGTGAATAGGTTATAACCATGTGCTAGTGAATTAAAAGGAATGAGAGTGAGTAAGTAGGAAAGTCTTTTTTCTTACTCCTGATATTTCCACCCTACACATATGATGGCTCCACTGGCCCAGAACATAGTTTGGTTTAAAAGATATTCTAAATACAAGCATGTTAATCATAATTATGAAAATATTGAAAACTTCTCATGAAAAAAATCCTCAATGAACTTTTCTAAGTCTTTTAAGTTTTTTGGTCATTATTTTTACCACAGTTATTTTTTTTTCTTTTTAAAAAATATTTTAACTGGAACTGCTAATTTTTTTTTAAGTTTTCTGGGAAAATTTGATGAATTATTTTTTTATCTATACCAAACTTATAGATTATGGCTTTATCATTATGATTTTTGCTCATCAGTTTATCAGAAAAAGTGACCAATTTTGTGAGAAAGGTAGAGAAGAGAAGCAAAGGGACATGGTGATGGAAAGGAGAAGAGCGTGAAAAGGCATGGGAAAATAAGACAGAAAAGGGGAGATCTAGAAAGAGAAACATAAGAAGAGTAATGTGAGACAGAAAGGTTACAGTGATTTTGTCTTATGCCCCCTTAGGCCCAGAAATGTATGACAGAGTAAAAAAAAAAAAAAAAAAAAAAAAACAAATGCAAAACAATAAGGCTGAAATGTCCTTTTATGTAGCTAACCACAAAGTTCATTTATGGCACATAAGTTTGAGAATATAGATTGTAGAAGATCTAAATATAGCAGATAATGAACTTGTATTTTAAGCTGTTGGCCAGTGTTTTGCCGAAAGATATTCCATAGAGACTTAACAATCTATTTAAAAAAGGTATATTTAAATAAGTTGGAGAAATACCGCATATGTTATCCTCCTTCAAAAACACTGAGAATACATATAAGGATAGTAACATCTCTAGGGGATGCTGAGAAAATACAATGGGTGAGAATTTGTTAAATAATCTTTTACCAATCTTAAAGACAAAATATTGTGTGTATGTGTGTATAAGTAAAATATCATTTCGTCTTGTAAAATGTACTAGGAGAACATTAGCAATGGTGAGTCAGAGCTGATTGTTTAGGCTGAGAAAGACAACAAAGGCATTGAGTTTAGGAAGATAAAATCTCAAGGAGATGTAATAGTTGATGAAGCAGACTGTGACTGGAAAACAGGAAGGCCAGTTGATAAGCTATGGTGATAATGAAGGGCAGAGACAAGTCTTAGGTTGGTCTGGGGATAGCTAAAATATAAAGATATAGCTAAACATAAGAGAATTACACCACAGATATTGGTTATTACCAGGCCAACAGCCCCTCCTGATGTGGCCACATTTTATACCATGTCACTCCACAACTTAAGTGAAGCAGGGTGGGAATCTGATCCAAGGTAACTCATCCACAACTAGAGGGTAAATACGACTTCTATGGTGTGTCTTAAAAACAGAAGTTAGACCAGATTTCCCTTTCAAGAGTTTGAAATGGTGAAAAAATGGTCTGAGACTTTTAGCAGATAGAAACAGATAGGTATGTGTGGAAAGAGAGAGAGAGAGAGAGAGAGAGAGACATATTTACTATATACAATGTTTACTTCTTACATTAAATTTATATGCTGATTTAGATCCCAAATCCAGATTAGGACCTGTCTTATATGAAATATCAGCAGCATTGAGGTTATTATTTTTCATTGTGTCCTGTTAAATACTGATCTTTGTGTTTGGTTTTTCCCACTTTTGTGTATGAGATCTTTTGACCATTGAGTCAGAGGTACCCACATTTCCTCAAAGAAAGGTATGATTTTTTACAATAAGAATGAAAATGGTGAAAAATAGTCAATGTAGAAGAGATGCCTGGAGAAAGCAGGGTGTAGACTTTATGTTGTAGCATTGGAACAGAATAAAGAATAGTGAAGAAACAGACCACCTCACATGCATACACACACCCAGAGAATATAAATTTATCTGGGTGAGGGAGGAAGGCAGAGGGAAATGGGAAAGAGGAGCTAATGTGGGACATACCCTTATAGCAAGTCAGGGAGAGAGAGAGGGGGGTAGACCCAGCGCATATGAATAACCTTGGGGACAGAAGTAAAATAGTGTTCTCATGGACTGTCCATCACCTTTTAGTGGCCAGTAGCAGAGAGTCTTATGGAAGACAAGTCAATACATAGAGACTACTTGTCATCTGGGCAGAGCAAGATGTCTCTCGTGGTGGTGTGGGTACAGACACCTACCCTTTGCCCATGGAATGTCTAGCTTAAATAGTCATACCACTGACCCAAGAATTTGCTAGACCCCATCTGGAATGACATTCATGGGCCTCCTGAATTGGGAGAGGAGGGCCTTCAACACAGAGAGATAGTAATCATGAAAAAGGAGAGCCTCAGCATTGATAACTAGGTAGGATTTAAAGGTAGTGTATACTATCCCTGTTAAACATTAAAAGTAAAAGATTTTCTACAAAAGTTTTATTTTGAAATTTCATTACTTTTATGAACCTAACTATAAAGGTTAAATTGAACATAGTTTTGTTCTTTCCATGTGTTTGTTTAAGCTAATCAGAATAGAAATAAAATTGCACAAAATAGTAATCTCTCTAACTTTATTTAATAATAGCACATTGCTTTGTTTATTCCAAAACCTCTCTGGATCTGATTACCGCCCATGCAAAAGAAATTAAAAACTAAATGAAAATATTCTGCATTCCATACCTAGCAATTTAATTTTTAGGCCTTTATAACCCTAAAATCGCTTAACTTTTATTTTTATATTTTAGTTTAGAATGAGTTTTCCAGCAAGGATCCCAGGAACATTAAATCTGATATTTATAATCTTAATTCTTTTTGTGTTTTCTGTGCTGTCTCTGTATGGGTTTTTGTTAATATTCCCTTCCTGAGTTCTCTATCTGTTCTTGGTACTTTTTGCTGGGGGCTGTATGTCTGGACTCCAGGGCATAATTCTACTTTTTTAAAATGCAATTCTCCACTCAGATACAATGTTTTGATTTTGTCTTTTTGTGATTTTTTCATATATTTACAATTTTCTGTTGTTTCAACAGAGTTGGGTTTTTTTTTTTTTTAATGCTTTAAATTTTGTTTGTCCTTTTTATCTTTTAAATACAAAGTCTGAGCTGTCCCACAGAGAGAGACACAAGCAAGGGGAGTGGGAGAGGGAGAAGCAGGCTTCCCGCTGAACAAGGAGCCCGATGCAGGACTCTGTCCCAGGACTCTGGGATCATGACCTGAGCCTAAGGCAGCCGCTTAACGACTGAGCCAGGTGCCGGTCAACAGAGTTTTATAGATTAAGTATGGTGCTCCTTTCCAGTTTCTTCATCAAGGTATTCTCCCTTAGTAAAGTAGCCGTAAGTCTGAATCTATTAGTAATCTGCACCTTTAGATGAAACAGAGTATCATGGTTTCCAGCCTAAGAATTACTATGCTTAACTTAACAAATAAAGATTCTGATAAATGACATAAAGCCCCCAGTCCCTCTAGAGGGAAGCCTCTACTGCACTTGATCTACTCTTTTCATAAACCAGAAGTAGGATATGGATGTTAGACTCAAGTCTTTGGTTGGTTGAGTTGATTTGTTGGTTGTTCACATTGTGTTTAACACTGGGTCGTGCTTGGTATGATCTCTCTGGAATTAACTTTGAGCCTCTTCTAGGCCTCAGTTAATCTCTGGATTGGGTACTTATTCATTCAACACACACTTAATAAGCAACTAAAATACATTAGTCACTGAATTTTAGTTATAAGTTGAAAATAGGATGACGAACAGAACATTCTGATGCCTTCAGTCTGGTAGAGAAGACAGACATTAATCAAATCATCAAAAAATATCACTTTAGCCTGTCCCACTTCCTCTCTCCTTGGCTTTCCTGATTATTCTCCCTTGATTTCTCTTCTATCCTAAAAACTCCTTCATGGGCTCTTTTTCTCCTCTGCCTATTTTCTAGGGTTTTGTCTTCAGCCCTTTATACCCTCTCCCTGAGGAAGTCAACACACCTCATGACTTCAACTTTTATCTTTATGCTGAGGATTTAAAAAAAAAAAAATTATTTCTCTTTCGCAGATTTCTATTCCCCGGCCCTATCCTGTAAGAACCACTAAGTCTCTCACCAAGTCTTGGAATCCTTGTCCTCTTCTCAAACTCACTTTCATTGGCTAATGACTCCAATATTACCTAATTGTGCCTTTCTTCTCATTTCACTCCCCCCTTCACTTAATCTGTAATCGTATTTCTGGAGCGCAAAAATGATCATGCCATTTCATATCTAAATGTCCCTCACAGTGTCTAAAAGAGGTAGTCTAAGGACCTTACTATGACACACAGCTAGGATCATTTTCTGCCACTTCTCTACATGCTAAACTTCATTTTCAAAAATATGTCAGTAGCTTTTCATAATGCAACTTCATCCCATGGGCCATCTTGCTTAAAAGAGCCTGTCTTCTTTTACTCAACATTTAAGATTTAGTTCAAATAATAAGTGAAACCCACAAGACTTCTGGGCAGAGTTAGTCACCTCTTTGTTATACCATTGCCCCAATGATATGCTTACATTAAAGTATCTATCAGAATGCATTATAAGTTTGCAGTGTCATTTATCTTGATAATCTCGGTATATAGCAAAAGAGCTGGAAAAATAGTAGATGTTGAATAAGTATTTATTGAATATTATTGAATAAGAGAGTGCCTCTGCAGAGTGTGTGTGTGTGTGTGTGTGTGTGTGCGTGCACACACATGTGCACACGTGTGCGTGTGTGTGTATGTGTTGTGTATGTGTTTAGGTGTTTAGATGTTTAAACAAAATAGCCTTTGGAAGGCTAAAGATTTCCTTTCCAATCTTTGGATGGAGAGAGAAGACCAGAAAATAGGAGAGAAAGCATTGAGTAAAATATTTTTTACAGAAGTTAAAAGTAAAAATTTTAAATAGAACCTGCCTATTTATTGATGATGTTTCAAACAGGATAAGAGGTTATTAATCACACAGATTTGGAATTGACCTCTGTCTGTTTTTGATAGGTTTGGGATTAGATTTCCTCACCAATGATAGGAAATCATACTAGTTGTGGTATAAGTAATTTTAAAGTCTAGTCCTTTCTGTCATAAAAGTCCAGGCTGAACAACACTTCACAGTGTCTGAGAACATGTCCCCCTTCATCTTGTTGCTCTGTTACATGTAGCTTCAGCTTCATGCTCCAAAACAGCATATGTATATTCCAATAAGAATAGAAGAAGGAGCAAAGAAGTATAGAAGGAAGATGATATGTACATTATTTTCTAAAGAAAACTCCCAGATGTTATACAGTACTTCTGCCTGACTCTGATAGCTTAATTCTGTGGCCACAAGACTAGGACATGATGTCTTTGTTTTGGTCTATTTCCAGCCAAAATTCTGTTGCCATAGCACGAGGGAAGAATGCATATGGATTGATAGATTTTTGGTTTGTCTCTTTGTGTTTCAGGCCTTATCCAAAATATTGTATGAGATAATTAGTACACTAAGATCACTCCGTGAATATTTATTATTTTTACTCTCCACTTTGATATCATTTGTCAGTTCTCCCATATCCAGACAAAATGGATACTTCTACCTAAATAACTCTCCACTTATATGTTAAGAGTATTAGAGTATTAGATATTAAAGCCTCTACCGGGCCTTGACTACTACCTGAACTATATATACTCCGAAGCTGTTAAAATAATGACTAGGGGCGCCTGGGTGGCTCAGTGGGTTGAAGCCTCTGCCTTCGGCTCGGGTCATGATCCCAGGGTCCTGGGATCGAGCCCCACGTCGGGCTCTCTGCTCAGCGGGGAGCCTGCTTCCTCCTCCCTCTCTTTCTGCCTGCCTCTCTGCCTACTTGTGATCTCTATCTGTCAGGTAAAATAAATAAAATCTAAAGAAAAAAAAAATAAATAATGACTGAATTTCTAATGGCCCCGATACTGTTGAGGTCATCCAATATCATGGAAGAGTTACTGAAGTACTAGTAGATACAATTGAAGTTATTTAGTATTGTGACCTTACTTTTTCCTGTGAGAGCTGAACTCGGCTATAACCTCTTAAATCTCAAGGCCTCATGGAGGACTCTTGCGTTTCACAAAAGGGGTTTTGAACTTTACTCCCCAGATCACTGACCACATTATTCCAAATTACTGTGCCAGAAGCAACATTAAGAAGTCCTCATATTTTTAGTGAGGTTTTAAAAACTATTATATTTTGTTGATTTGATAATGCTTCTGTTTTTTTACTTCCTCTGCCAGGAGCTAACATCTATAGGTGAGCTTTTGGCAGGTGAATCATTTGGAAGAACTCTGGGACACTTCACCAATAGGACAGGACAAGGACTACTGGCAGACAAGATAGGTTTCATGGTTCCTTGTTTGCCAAAAATCATTGTGCATACTCTCCTGCCCAGGTTACTGAGATCATGCTATAGAGGTCCTAAGGAATTCCTCCCTTTTCTCTGTAACCTTAACTGTAGTGATCTCAGTGTTAAATGTTATAAAGTAGTGCTGGAGTTTTATTAATGAACCCATCAGCTAAATTACAGTGATCATTAAAACTTCCAGTTAGTGTCAAAATGTTTTGACTATCAAATTTAGAGAGATTAATCATTCTTTTAAATATGCTCTGCTGGCAACCTTATTCTTTCTTCTGGTCCAAGATGTCATTTAGTATGGCTTCTGTTTCTTCTATTTTGCAGGCTGGTAATTAAATGAAGGACAAGTGGGTAGAACCAATCTTTTTTAGGAAATTTTTTAAATGAGTTAATGATCCATTCCTTAAGCATTAGAAACTGAAGGTGAGCCACCAAAGCTCATGACATTTATAATCAGTATTTGCAAAGAGCATCAGGTAATCAGAGCAGAAGAACAGACTGGGACATACATTTCAGAGGGTGAGTTCTGCCACCAAATTATCAGTGACATCTTTTTCAAAAGAAAAGGGAATTTTCAAAATGTTATAAAGTGATAAAAGTCAGAAGATGTTTGATAAGTTGAAGAAGTAAGAAAATATTGACTGAGAGAGAAGGTTTTGCTATAAAATTGACAGGGACCTCAAGATGTTTGACAATGATTGAATTGGGTTACATAAAGTGACACATTTTGCTGCCTTGCTTCTTTTTCTGATCAAAATTGAGACTTAGTAAATTGTATCATTTTTACTTGCTTCTGCCCTGTCTCTCACTGCTGCCATAAAATCTGTGATGTTTGCTTTAATTTTTTGAAGCACTGCCAGGATTTATTTTTTAAATGTAAAACGTGGTATAAAGTGACCACTCAAGCACTTGCTAGCGTTATAGGAAATAGTATTTACCTAAAGAGAAAAAAAATATCCTCTTCAATTTCTTAACAGCAGAACACAGGCCCCAATTAGTGAATTGCGTTATATAAATCAGGGACAACTGTGTGCTTAGTTTTGCCTTTTCTGATGTCAAAATCTACCTCAGATCCTAACTGTCGAAGTGACAAACTGTTCTGTAAATGGCCTCTTGTGCACACTTCCCACGAGAAAAGGGATGCATTTAAAAACAATAATGCCTTCCAGTCATCCATGTTTACTATTAAATTTTTGTATGAAGTTAATGAACTTATATAAAAATGTACTTAGACTTCAAAATCTGAATTCATTACTGTAGTTCATTGAGTACTTGGTCGGGTTTCCCACAGATGAGGTCTATGCAGGCTGTCCCCCTGGAGGGTTCAGCCAAAAAGAGAATGTTCTCTTTTTTAGCAGTAATCCCAGCCAAAATTGCTGTATTTCCTACTTTCCAGCTCCATTTATTCTCATCTTTTGGTGTTTGCTTTGGACTGTTTCTCTGCAGGACAGGCAGGCCGTGTGAAGACGTTAAAGCATCAGTTATGTAACATGCATCTACTTTCCCGTCCTTCCTTCTGCTTCCAATCCAAGTTTGAGCAATAAGCAAAAGAAAAGAATTCACATTTGCCTAATGCATTCTATGAACTGGTACTGGGCTCAACACTGTATATGTGTGCTTTTACTTATTTATTTTTTCCACAACAGTGCTATGGTCCCTACTTCACAGGAGAGAAAATGTAGGTTCATAGAGGTTCAGTAATTTTCTCAAGGTCACTGTGTGAAAAAATGAGGAGGTCAGGCTGCCAAATTCTTTCCACTTGGTATATTATACGATACCCATCTCACCCAGACCTAAGAGTTATTTCAGGGTTAGATTGGAGACATAGGGACTAATGATGATGCCAAGATGTGTGAAGCATTATTGACTTCCTTAGGTGTCACTACTCTGATATACAAGCAGAACAAATTTTCTATAATAGAAAGTTAAAAAGTTTCATATTTATTACAAGTATTCAGATCTATATTTGGCATTAAGATGTTTATATGGGTAGTAATTCTGTTACAACATGCAACCAACCAATCCATATTATAAATCACTTGAGGGTTTTGTAGGCCAACTATAAACTTTATATTCCATTTTCAATATACTTGATGTGTATTTTAAAAGACATTTGCAGAATATTTCTCTTCCTTGAAATATTCTGGTCAATATTCAAGCTAATTTTATAATCCTCATAAATACATTAAAACCTTTCTTATTAGCCCTTGTCCTGTTGAGTACTTCATTGGGATTCTGACTTAAGCATTTCTTTGACTGGAAATTGTCATATGCTACAGTTAACGATGCATAACAATACCTCAAGTCAATACTTTATGCAGTTACTCAGCATTTAGAAAGAACTATGCTGACCTTATTTTACCACTATTTCACGGCAATAGACACACAGTAGCCATAGCATAACCTAACAGGCTTTTGCACTCATTCACTCACAAAATCATTCTACTTAAGGGTCATTCGTTCAGGACTTTTGTATTCAACAATTGTTTTGACAGTAATGAATACCCCTTCTATGTAGGAATATGCCCATTTTGCAATATAATACTTTACTGTTGTTTGTTGTTTATAATATCTTTAATATCTAGAGATTTCTTCTTTCATTTTCCATTTATTGTTTTTCATTGTTAACTTGAACCCATGGTGGAACAAGTGGCTTTTTTTTCTTATAGATTCCATTTTGTTGGAGGAGAGGGTTTGGGGAAAGACTTCAGTAAAGGTTTTAATGATGAGTAGGAGTTCATCAAGAAAAAAATAATTGGGATTCTACTATTGAAAATCTAGACAACTGAGCTGAATACTGGCACAAAGTTTCTAGTAGGACACAGCAAAGATTTAGCCAGGACCTTTCCTAGGTGTTGGTGAAGATGAGTAAGTATAGGTACTAGAGTTAAATATGTAACATCAGAGCCTATAGGGTCTTCAATATTCCTCCGCTGGCTGGTATTACTGAAGACATGAACATAAGACAATGCTGGGTCTGGAATATAAGCTCCATGAGAGTGACTAGAACAATTTCTGATATGGAGCATGTTCTCTATAAAAAATAATGCATAAATGCCCTAATGATTTGGCATAAGAATTATAAAGTACTCAGAAGCCCTTTGATTTTGTTATTAAGGAACATCCATATTCTTTCCTACCTGTCCTCTTATTTCATTTCCAAAGAGGAAGGGAATTAAAATTGATGGGTGAAGACTAAGGGACACTTACAGGGCCATGAAGAGGGATAGCTGCCCTTCTTGGATTTCTCTTTCCTCGAAGATGCTTATATTTCTCTTTCTTCTTTCATGAGACAGATGCAGCAATAATTCCCAGGGGGAGAGGCTCTATTGGACACATGGTCTTGAGGAACATGTCTACTTGACACACAGGCTTGAGGAAAAAACTCATTATCCTTCTGTCCTTGTTCTAGTTGTCTTTGCATTGTGTATTCTAAACCTCACAGTATTTCTGTAAGTGATGAGCCTAGAGGCAGGGTACTAGAAACCCCTAATGCAGCCTCATGGTGCAGGCCTTGCTCCTTAGAACTTGAAATTTGGAACTGAAATCTCTCTTTGCCTGGCCTTGTCTCTCTCCATGGATTTTATGGGAGTGACTTCTCTTTGAGACTTAAATGAAATACCAGTTTATGACCCTAATGGTAGACTCAGTGAGAACAAACTAAAGGCAGGAAGTGCATTTCCAATAAGTAGAATGAGAGGCAATTATTATCAGACAAAAAGTTAAGATGAAAAATCCCTAAGAATGCAAGGATCCTCTGCATTTATGAGTGCCTAAGTAGGACAGTCTTCCAAAAGCCTAAAGATTTCCGTATGAACATTCCTAGTTCCCTCCCCATTCTTTAGCACTGACTTTGTCAGTCAACCCTGCCCACTACACACACACACACACACACACACACACACAGCATACACACATATGCATAGAACACAGACTTTGGAAGTACTCTGTGCAAGTAAGTTACTAAGATAATGGGGGAAACAAACTTTTTAGGTTCTGGGCTATCATCTAACATAATATTGTTCTCTCTGCTTATACATTTTGTATGAATATTAATGACTTCATATCAAGTTCTAATAAATATGCACTTTTTCATTCCTATATTTTATTTAAGTATCCTCACTGTGAAATTTACAGTTCAGAAATGTCAGATTAATTTTAATCACTCCTGAAATGTGTGTATGCGCACACATGCACACACACAAACACATACAAAGGGCTGTAAACTCTGTAAGGTCAAAGATTATGTGACTGACTCATTTGTATGTTCCCAGTGCCCAGCATAATATTCAGTACATCTTTAGTAAAATAAATGTATTGTGTAATAGGTAAGGGCTGAACAGCTATGTGAGTAGTGATAGCCAGCCCCCGACCACCACCAAAAATCATGTAACTATTACTTTCTGTTGAGTAGTTCATAGGAAGTAGAAGCCATCAAGGCATGTGAATTTCAGTTCCTCTTCCCTACAAAGTAGGGAACCTCAGGAACAAGTATCATAGAGCTTTCCCCTGATATTTTATAGAAAACAAGTAAAGTAAAGCTATTTGATGGTCATCTCCATTTTCTTAATCTTTTTTGGTAAATAAATCTCATTGCAACCTTTCCTTTTGCTATCTAGACCATCCCCATCTCTTTGTGCTCCCCTCCTGGTCAGTTTTCCATCTCATTTATATTGTTGTCTCTCTATTAAATTTTCTATAAGTTTTTTTAATTTACAGTCTTCAGCATCTAGGCTTACCCTGACTCCAACCAGAGCTGATTAAGATAGGATTTATCTTTATCCATGTTTCACCATTTTTTTTTTTTTTTGCAAACCTCTCCTTTGCTCCTTAAATAAATGTACATTACTGGTTAGTATATTTTTAGTTCTGAGATCTTCTCTAGGTACATTTGCCTGCCTGCATACATCCTGTATATTTAGAAATTGTTGTATTCTTCTAACAGAATTAGCCTACATCCTTTATTTTCAACTATGCCCTATTTATTATATACATTATTTTTCAACTTGCCATTGTATTCTAAATTCTGATATTATCATTCATACTCTTATTTCTTCCCAACCACTCACTCAGACTGGTGACAAAAGTACATTTAATGATCATAATTTTCATTCAGGTACCAAAAGCTCTCTTATCAGATGACTCTCGAAAGACCAGATTGTGTAGATTTCTTTTCATCTGTTCTGCTCACATCCTACCTGATGTCCAACTGCTAATAATCGTCAGCATATTATTCTTAGAACCCATCATGATGAATTCTAAAGGGGTGCTCACACTTGCTCATTATATTAGAAATCTGTTACACTGGGTTCCATATTGCTTATATGAAGGAGTCACAAGTCCTACTGCCTTATTTTAATGAGCCAGATATCATACTTTTCTATCCATTGGGGCTGCATGTGCTAAATCATAGCTACCTCCTTTCTAAGTTTAAGAATCCAATTGACAGGTAGATTTGGGTTATGGTTGTCAGATTTAGCAAATAAAAATACAGAATGCCCAGTTAAATTTGAATTTCAAAATAACAATTTTTTTTAGTATAACCCATATGATATCTAGTGTTTATATACACATATATACACTTAAAAAAGTTTATCTACAAATTTATGTTGCATTGAATAACTTTTAGTATATGTTCTAAATACTTCATGATATACTAAAAATTATTTGTTATTCTGAAATTCAAATTTAACTAGGTGTCCTATATTTTATCTGTCAACTGTAACTTGGGTGCATTCTCAGATTTGAGTTAGACATGAAGTAGCTTATACTGTCTGGAAAGCATCATGACAACCACAAAAGAAGGTGTGGGAAAGAAATAAAATCATGAATTTTTTGCTGTTGTTGTTTAATTGTAGTTGACATATGATATTATGTTAGTTTCAGGTATGCAACATGGCGATTCAAACATTTATATACATTACAAAGTGATCATCACGATAAATCTAGCTACCATCTGTCACCATACAAAGTTGTTTCATATTATTTACTATATCCCCTATGCTTTACAAAACCCTAAGTTTTTTGAGAGCTAAAACATAAGCATAGACATTCACTGATTTGAGATGCTAGATTCAATTTTCCTTCAAAAAAAGAGGACTACGGGGTTTCCAAAACTTGTTTTGGCCCACTTATATGTGCTTGTGTTTGGGTATATCTACATAACCCCTCTTAAAATCATAGCTTAGTTCCCTGAACAGCTTGTTATAATTATAGATCAGTTTCAATTATAGATCAGATATGCTAAATATCTACAATTATTTTTTCTATAAAGGAAATATTTCAGGGTGTATATACATGTTCTGAGGGCAAAAGAATATTGTGTACTGTCTTTGCAGAGTCAAGCTGTTTGATGTTGCATGACATGCTATGATGTTTTTGGGTCAAGCAGAAAAACCTGTATTTGCTCTCTGACAGATATTACAACATCCACTCCAGGAGAAACCATCAGTTGGAATTTCAACTTGGTCTCCCAAGAAACAGAGAGAGATGCAATTTAGCCAAAAGCTAGGAGAATGGGAGTAGTTCTATTTCTTCAAACTCTTCTACATTTGAATGGATTTGTAGTACTACTTTGCACCAGGAATTTAAGAGCCAATTACCAATTTTTGGTCACAGTATCTGCTCTGTGATTAGGTTCAGATAACATATTCTAATGTATGCTTATTATAGAAAGCAGATACAATTAGATGAGGTAAACAGGAGATGGAGATATTTAACTTGTTTCCAGGATATTAAAAGAGAGAATGAAAGGCTAGGGATGCCTACTTTTTCAAACAAACATGTTTGACGGAATTGGCTCTGGGTGAGAGATGCCAAAGATCCCACTGATTCAGCAAATAATGTCATGAACATTGATTCACAAAACTAATCTTGTGCTCAAGTGTTGGCATTAGATAACTGGCAGATTCATCTACTTCTCAGTGGAGTCACTGTTGAGAAACTTGGCTTAGTTCAGATACTTGTAGAAATGAAAAGAGTTCATGGGTCCAGATTAGCACACTTTACAGTCCACAATACACTATACCTACAAAAATTCCAAAATTTATTTGTAAAGAGAGAAAGAAAAATATTTGATTATATAATTGGTCATTTAGGTATAAATTCTGTGCTCTCAAAACATAAAACTGAATTGATGCACTTAAACGTGGCCAAATAATTTATTGTCAAACCATGAAAATTTTGCAGATGATGAATGTCAAACCAGAAAGAATTACTGGATAGTAGGTCTAAATTAGAACTATTCTGTGCAAACCTTAGGGTGTATATACTCATATCTGTGTGTATAATAAAAAAAAATAGTTACAAAAAATGGTTTTAAATCCATACAGTAGGAAAAAAAAAAAAACAAGGCAATCTTCATTAGAGTCAGAAAGTCATAAAACACAGAATGAAGATTTGGATCAACCCAGTTTGCAGACAGAGCTCACACTCTAAATAACAACATATATTAAACTAGAATTAACTAACTGAATATTGATAACTGAATCTTCAATGTAATAACATATTTGATAATATAGTACAACAAACTGAATAAGTATTCAAAAATTTAAGTACAGAATTCCTTTCTAAATATAATGACTATATTATTCTCACATTATATATGTGGCAAGTCTGACTCTGGGAACAAGGTACTCAAATTATAACCTGCCCACAGCCTGTACCAGATTCACCTGGGTATTTATGAAAACTCAGGTTCTAGAGCCCCACCTCATACTTTATGAAAAATTCCACTTGAGTCTTGGGCATGTAGTGTTTGAGAATATGTTTCCTAGAAGACAGATGCAAGAATGAACTGGTGACATTGGATTTATGTTGTTTTGGTTTTGTCTTTGTGATCTGTGAAGTACTCAAAAACAGTTGTGCTAATTTCATCTCAATTAATTAAAAATATTCTCTTCTACCCAACAACTCACTAGATAAGGTTTTCTTATCAAACTATTTCAAGGGGTGCCTGGGTGCTCAGTGGGTTAAGTCTCTGCCTTTGGCTCAGGTCATGGTCTCAAGGTCCTGGGATCAAGCCCCTGCATCAAGCTCTGTGCTCAGCAGGGAGCCTGCTTCCCCCCACCCTCTGCCTGCCTCTCTCCTTGCTTGTGATGTCTCTCTTTGTCAAATAAATTTTTTTTTAAAAAGTATTTCAAAATTTAATATGGACAATGTATAATTTGATACAGAAATTATTAGGTTAAATCATTGCTACAAAATAACTACAACTGACAACATAGAAGAAGTTGTTCTGATGGTATCATCTGCACTGAAAAAGCTAAATTTCCAGATAGTTTTCTTAACTATATCCAAAAAAGTCAAAATGTCTCAGTTGTATTAGCACTCATCATTATTCATGGGACTTAAAAAAATTAATTACATGCATTATTCTTTTTGATTAATTTGAGGCTATCACAATTAGTACACTAAAGCATAGAGTCTTTATTTTTTCAAAACAATGTTTGCTTGTCAATTGCCAGTCGGTATTCTAGGCACTAATGGCAAGTCAACAAAATAAGTAGACACAAAAATTACTGTCCTCTAGAGTTTACTGTTCAGCGAGTCTTGTGCTTCTTTGACCTTAAAATTCAGGACTACTTATTAGCAAACTTTCAGGTATGTAAAGTAGAATACCAGTAAATGAAAGTGGCTGCTGTCCATTTCCAGGGAAGCTGTAAGAGAAGTTAGAGCAGATATAGTGTAAATTGTACCACTAACATAAATTTCTATAGGGTAAAGACCAAAGACGAACCTTCCTGTAAGAGGCAGGGGTCAAACTGACCTAGATATCCTCAGATCTGAAGGTCTGCAGGGATGTGAATTGCCCCCCTTAATTTAAAGGGGCACCCAAGTCACTGATGGCTGAATTCCTCTATGCTATTCTGATAGACATTTATCGCCTCCTTGGTGGGAAAGAGATCATCAAAGAAAATGGGATAAGCAAGCCCATGAGCAGGAGCTAGAAAAGAGGAGAGAGAACAGTAAATTTATATTCTGGAATAAAAGCTCAAAGCAGAAAACCAGAAAATATCCCAGGACACATAAAGTTAATTTTGAAAGATCCTCTTAAATTTGGTGAATTCCCCATGTATTATTTCTTTTCTATGCTGTTTCCCAGTCATGATCATACAGTGGTAAAAACAGTCTAATAAAAGTAACTTGGGGCACCTGGGTGGCTCAGTGGGTTAAGCCTCTGCCTTCGGCTCGGGTCATGATCTCAGGGTCCTGGGATCGAGCCCCGCATTTAGGCTCTCTGCTCAATGGGGAGCCTGCTTCCCCCTCTTTATCTCTCTGCCTACTTGTGATCTCTCTCTGTCAAACAAATTTTAAAAATCTTTGAAGGAAGGAAGGAAGGAAGGAAGGAAGGAAAGAAAGAAAGAAAGAAAGAAAGAAAGAAAGAAAGAAAGAAAGAAAGAAAGGAAGGAGGAAAGAAAAAGAGTGAGCCTGTTTGCTTTTCCTTATAGGAAAGTAGGAAAGCCCAAGAAAATCAGATGGTGGTAAGGCAGCCTTAGAGGAGAGAGAAGTTTATCTTGTAAGCCCTGATCATGAAACGAAATAGTAAAGAGCACTAGGAGTTGACTGAGTCTGAGATACATGCCTGAGGTCTAGCAAAAGGGAAACCCTTTTGGTATACCCACCCCTCACATTTGGCATTGGAAAGGAAATAATATCTCAGTCATCCATGGAAGCAAAGGGCTGCTTCATTGCATTATGATGCATTTCTCTGTCTTTGTTACCTAAGACACAGTAAGTCCTTTAAGGAGAAGAGTTAATTAATCTTTTGTCTTCCTATGGCCCAGCATGGTAGTTGACACAAATTAATTATTCAGAAAAGTTGATGCAAAATGCTTTATTTAATGAATGGTTTGAAATCATTTTATAATTTTAGAAAAGTAAAACATTTATAGAATTCTTATTGTGTCGTAGGTGGCAGAAAAATATGAATCCGTGTCATAGAAGATTTGATGTTCGACCTGAGTCTTGATCAATATGATGTGGAAAGTGAGGAAGGGACCTTTGAGACAGAGACATTAGAATTTGCAAAGGCGTATTAGTGAAGACAAGTCTTTTGGAGTGACTGAAGTATAAGAGGGATGAGGTGAGGCCGGAAAGATACGTTAGGGCTGATCATGAATAATTTTGAATGTTGTGTTAGGAAGTTTGGATTTTAATCAGTGGGTCCTGGGAAGCCAGAAAAAGTTTGTAAGAATGGAAATATGTTAGACCAGATTCATCTTCTGGAAAAGTTAGATCTGGCACTAGTTTGAATAAAGAAACAAGAGAATCAGGTTATGAGTTACCGGAACAATCGGGGAAAAAAAAAAACCTAAAAATCTGGACAAAGAAATGGATAATAGATACAAATGTTTGTGTTTAAACATGTAAAGCAAAAATACCCCACATATATATGACATAATGTATTAAAATCTATAAAACACATAACAATGACTTACTGCTGAATATAAGGGGAGGACATAGGACAGAGAAGTCTCAGGGATGACTCTAAGGTTTCTGGCAAGGGAATAGAGAGTGCTGTCTTTATGGAGAAAAACAAGAGAGGAACGATTCAGCAGGGAAGACTGGCCATCAGTTCAGGGGCCTGCTGAGTTTGAGATCCCTGTAGACATTTTATGGAGATACTCTTTGGACAGTGAAATAAGGAGACTTTCAGCTCTGGGAGTTGCTGGTACCGAGCATGGATTCACAATTTATCAGCAAAGAATTAGAAGATGAGGCAGGGGGAAGAAGTTCCCCCATGCAAGTGGACAGCACTGGAGGAAAGAAGCCTGGAGTGTATGCCAGGGATGTCAATATCTGAGGAACAAGAGTTGAAGAGGAAAGAGAGAACTGTATCTAGGGAATCGGGTGGGGAAACAATAGGATGTCTCCTAACAGAAGCCAAAGGAAGCCAAATGTCAATGGGGAATTAAGTCAGGTATCAAATAAGATGACTGAAAAAAAAAAAAAAAATCCATTCCACTAGACAATCTGGAAGAATATGGTGATATCATATAGTGTTTCAAACTGAGAAAACAGATTATAGAATATGGGGGGAAAATGGTAAAAGAACATTGGCGCATTCCTGGCACTTAACAGTGAAAAGAAAGTTCAAGATGGGGTTTGGTGTTTGAGAAGATGACAAAATGAAGAAAATATTCTCTCTCTGGGTAAATTCAGTTTTCTGTCCCAACTCAGGGACCAGAGAGGGCCTAAATCTCCCCTGATGCTAACTCCCTTTTTCATTTTTCCTCTTTCTTGACTGCCTTATAGGTTTTCAGATTCAACCCCTGCTTGTGAGAGTTCTTCATCTCCTGCTCCTTTACTTTCCCATCTGGTCTAGATAAAAAAGATTGAGATCTTGTGGGGGGGGGGGGAGTCGAAACATGAGAGACTGTGGACTCTGGAAAACAAGCTGGGGGTGGGGGATTAAATGAGCCTGGTGGTGGGTATTAAGGAGGGCATGTATTGTGTGGAACATTCGGTGTGGTGCATAAACAATGAATTCTGAACACTGAAAAGAAATTAAATTAAAATTTAAAAAAAGAAAGAAAGAAAAAGAAAGATTGAGATGCCACCAGCAATGGCCATACCCAGGAGTTGGGACAGATTTGTAAGTTTAAGGACGGAGAGGAAATAGATGTACTAGCTGCCAAGGAAATTATGTGTTTTTGCCCCATTACACCCAAATACCAGTATCCCTCTTTGATTCAAGAGAGCCACTGCATGTTATAGAATCCTTCACTCAAATACACAGAAAATCTAAACTACTTTTATTTTTCTTATTTTGACTTATTTTTGCCTGTGGATATCTTTATTGTCAACTGGTTTTCTCAGCCTTTCTTTTTCTTTGTCTCTTTCTTCTTTGAGGTATTTCCTAAATGTTTTGAAAATCCCAAATGATGTTATAAACATTTTTTTATTGAGATGAGAAACTTCTTGTTGGTCTTTCCTCATCTGATCCCCTTTTCCGAATGTATCTCCTTTTAAAGGACCAGGTAGTTTAACTCTACAGACTACATGGATTTGGGGGGAAAAAAGTAAGAATTATCGAGGAGAAAGAAGGTAGAATTTAAACACTAGGTTAGCACACAGTCTTAGAAGTCTCCTGAAAGATATAAAATTAATCCCATTTATAACTGTGGTTTACGGAAAAAAATGTAAACGTCTGCGTTTTAATATATAACTATTCAGTGTTTATTTTCAAATGGTTCAAAGGAACTGAAAGGAGTTTGAGTTACCAAAGCAGAACTATTCTTTTTTTCCCCCGTGTCACTGTCACACTTTATGGTTTTTGAAACACTTGCTTTTACATTACTATAAATCAGCCAATGCCTGTTTCACAGAATATTCCATACTGCTCAGCTCAAAACCATTCTCTGCCAAACACACGGAGGCGCCTTGCCCTCTGGAGAAACTGACACAGGTCGAACCAGGAAAACAGAAGGGCCCCTGTCCTTCAGTTCCCAGGGCTCTGGCCTTTCAGCCTGCCCACAGGGACGCTCCACAGTCCCTGACCCAAACTTCTGATGAGGGTCTTCAAGCTTTGCTAGCGTCCCCCATTCTAGAAAACCACAAATTCATTTATTTGCAGTATGTTTCAAAAATAAAATGGCCTTAGAAAATGAGGTAGATAGAGCAGTTAGTAATTTGTCCCTTTAAATGCCTCGCGTTTGTTTCCTTACGATTTAACAGTTTCAGTGTGCCTTTTCAGAGAATCAGCATGCCAAAAGCAACAGGAAAGTTCTTCCAGCTCAGTGGCGTCTGATTCCTTGTTGAACAGCACCACCTCGTGGTAATTCTGTTTCTTTAATTATTACAAGGGATGACTGACAATACTGGATTTTCTGTTCTGGTTTATTTTACTTTATAACCATGTCTAAAGTATAGTTTAAGTATAGTCATTTCTCTGGCAGAGCTGTTTACATTGACCTGTCATCTCATCACTTGCTCTTGGGGTTCCTTCTTATATTCCCTTGAGCACCTAGCATCCCTTTCTATATAATAGGCGCCGTGTGGATGAAGTTAAAAGGCATCTTTCTTTGTCTCACTATTTTAACGGTCACTTACATAATGATGGTTTTTCACTAATTTTCTTAGAAGTTCTTACTAGAATTTGGTATCACTCATACAACTCTATGTATCTGAATATCTAATCATTCTTTAAACTACAAGAAAATTGTTTCTTGGTTTTCCTTCTTGTAAAAACCTTTAACATCGTTGCTTCTGAAATCCTGACTTAGAATCTTAAAGACAGCCTGATTCCTACTTGTCTTTTCCATCTTTCAAATAATAATACTGTCATTTCTTCCTATATCTTTGTTTCACTTTCTGCCCTAGCTAAATCTCTGGTCCAATTTTTATTAAAGTTATGGTGAGGTTGCTACAGTATTAGCCATCTTTTCTTCTGCAGATCCTTCCATCTTTATTTCAGAACACACGTGTTTTTTCTTTGAATCCCACAATTAAAATTGAAGAATACAATCAAAATTACTTTAAAAATCATTGGCGTCATCCTTTCCATATAAGGATAAATATTTAGGTATAAGAAGTGGGTAGGAGAAGAATAAATGAAACAAGATGGGATTGGGAGGGAGACAAACCATAAGTGACTCTTAATCTCACAAAACAAACTGAGGGTTGCTGGGGGGAGGGGGTTTGGGAGAAGGGGGTGGGATTATGGACATTGGGGAGGGTATGTGCTTTGGTGAGTGCTAAGTTTGCTAAGTGTGTAAACCTGGTGATTCACAGACCTGTACCCCTGGGGATAAAAATATATGTTTATAAAAAATAAAAAAATTTTAAAAAAAAGAAGTTTCAAGATCACTTTATATTATTGTAAGACTAGAAGCAAAGTAAATGTCCAACTAACAAGAGGGTAAGTGCCCCCATTTACAGAAATGGGTAAATTATTGTACATTCATATAGGGGAATATTAAGCTCCACTGAGAATGTTTTGTTTTGGTTTTGTTTTAAGATTTTATGTATTTATTTGAGAGAGAGATAGAGAGAAAATGAGAGAGAGAGGGGGGAGAGGTCAGAGGGAAAAGCAGACCCCCCGCTGAGCAGGGTGCCAGATGTGGGACTCCATCTTGGGACTCCAGGATCATGACCTCAGCCAAAGGCATTTGCTTAACCAACTGAGCCACCCAGGAGCCCAAACAATTATTCTTTGAATCAAAATAGCATTCCATTTTGAGTTTAAGCTATCAGGTAACACAAGTTGACTTAAAATTCAAAACTTTCATTTTTATTTAAAAATTTAAATTTAATTTTAAATCCTTTTGTTATCTCAAAAGAGATAGCTACATCCAGGATTAACATCCAAAATATACAAGACATATAAAAGGAACTACAACTGAAAAGCAAAAACAACAAAGCAAAACAATTCCCCACCAAAAAATGAGTGGGCAAAGACCTGAATAGTCATTTTTCCAAAGAAGACATACAGATGGCAATGGATATATAAACTAATCATAAGGGAAATACAATTCAAAATCACAGTGAGACATCACCTCCCCACTTTTAGGATGGCCATTATCAAAAAGATAAGAGATGACAGGTGCTGGTGTGGATGTGGATGTGGAGAAAGGAGAACCTTCACACATCTTGGGGGGAATGTAAATTGGTGCAGCTACAGTAGAGAGATTCCTCAAGATGGTGATAGTAGAACTACCATAGGATCCAGCAATCCCACAAAACCAATTTCTTGAAGAGTTATCTGTAGTCCCAGGTTCACTGTAGCACTGTTCACAATAGCCAGCGTATGGAAACAACGTAACTGTCTGTCAACAAATGAATGAATGAGGAAATGTGGTACACACACACACACACACACACACACACATGTTGGAATATTATTTGGCCTTAAAAATTGAGGGGGGGGGGAATCTTGTCATTCATGACAACATGGATGGAACTCAAGGGCATTATGCTAGATGAAATAAGACAGAGGAAGGCAAATACTGTATGGTATCATGATATGTGGAATTTTAAAAAAACTAGGAAGGGAGAAGTGGTTGCCACGGGCTAGGAGGTAGTAGAAATAGGAAGAAACTGGTTAAAAGATACAAAATTCAGTTATACAATGAAAAAAGTCTGAGGATCTAATATATGATGTGGGGACTATCGTTGATAATTCTGGATTGTGTAAGTGAAATTTAATAAGATAATGGAACTTAAATGTTCTCTCTCTACTCCCTTCCTCCGTCTCTCTCTGCCTCTCTCTCTCTCTCTCTCTCACATACACACACACACACACACACACAAAGGGTAGCTATGTGAAGTAATGGATGTGTTAATAATGGCAGGAATCCTTTCACAGTGTATACATATACAAATCATTTTGTACTCTTTTAAAATCTTCTCATTTTGTCCATTATACCTCAAGACGGAAGAAACTACATATTACAAGCCACAAAAATAAAAGGGACAGCTGCTCTATAGTTCCTGAAAATAAGGCATTCCACTATACATGGGTTTGAATTAAATATTTAAAACAAAAATGTGTTATTTGTCAAGCTCAGTTCATTCTTTTAGGCAAATTCAAGCCATAGTCAGTTTCATAAAAGGAAAAGTGTTAGAAGAGTTCTCTCCTATTTATAACTACAAACCACTCTGGTAAATCGTCCACTTGGAGTGGAAGTTGATCAAAAGCTGAAATGGAAAAACACAGCTGCAAGGGGACCTACCCATCCTTTGCTAATGGCTGTTTATTTGGACACACAAGGCAGCTCTGGTTTTCGTGAATGGAATTCATTGTCACAAACCCTGCTATGAAACTTGGTATATCACCCATGTATAGCCTTTCCTCACCCCACAGCCTGGCTCATCACCAGCAAAGTCTGTGGTGACTGCAGGACCAGTAGTGGTGTAGAAGAAAGAGGAAGAGGGAAGAAGAGGTGCTGAAAAGGAGAAGGCAAGGGGAAGATCCTAGTAAAGACAATGTATTGATACACACATTAAGCTTTTATCTTATACTAGGTTCTCCCCTTGGCTCTTTCCATATGTTATCACACTTCATTTTCACAATGACTTTATGAAGTAGTGCAGATGAGGAGGACGAGGCTTATGAAAGTTTGCTTAGGATGATTCACATTCCTGGTGGGAAGCAGGTCTTGTGCCTCCAAAACCATGCTCATAATCACGCTCTTCTGACAGACCCCCACAGACTGTGAAATGTGTTCCAGGTACTTCCTCATGTGAGGATAAAAGAATGTAAAAAAAGAATTTCAGGGGCACCTGGCTGGCTCAGTCAAGTGAGCCTCTGACTCTTGATTTCAGCTCAGGTCATAATCTCATGCTTCATGAGATCAAGCCCTGCATCAGGCTCTGGGCTCAGTGGGGAGTCTGCTTAAGATTCTTTCCCTCTCCTTTCAGTTAAAAAAAAAAAAAAAAAAAAGTTGTTCAGGGATCTGATTGGGTCTGTGCATAGCAAATTAATCTTACCTTACTCTTAGAACTTCAAAATGTAGAATCTGCATGTCCTCTTTTTGAGGAAAGAAGCTCATGTGACTAAAAATTTCACAGAGAACAGCAGGCATGAAAGTCTGGTCAAATGGGATACTTAGCTCTATTTAGTTTTCAGTGAGTATCAGGAATGCTTTTATTGTGAGATTTCTCAGAACATACCTTTCCAAATTGATTTCATAATTTTTTTAAAAAGATTTTATTTATTTGACAGAGAGAAGCATAGCGAGAAAGGGAACACAAGCAGGGAGAGTGGGAGAGGGAGAAGCAAGCTTCCCGCTGAGCAGAAAGCCTAATGTGGGGCTTGATCCCAGGACCCTGGGATCATGACCCAAGCTGAAGACAGACACTTAACAACTGAGCCACCCAGGTGCCCTGATTTCATCATGTTTAATACTACTCCTTCTCCACTGTTTTTTCCATTACTTTCTGCCACCACCACTTCTCTCTTGGTTTTGATGAGGGAAAGGGCTGGGATTTTCTCCAGGCATTTGAGTCTTTATTCGATCAGCAGAAAGAAACACCAAAGAAGGCTAGGAGACAGAGTATAAACTTTTTCATGTGCCTCTGATCCCCTATCTCCAATAAGCCAATCACCTTGCGACCTCTCCCTCTAGCATCCATCCTTCCTACCACGAGAGACTCTATCCTTCCTACCACTGCAGAGCTCTTGCCTCCCTGATTAACTGAAGTAATGGATAGGTAATGAAGCGGGAGTGAACTCCCACTGAGTTCTGGGGATAGATGTTTTCTGATATCTAAAATGTTAACATATCTGATCAAGAATTTTTAATGTGATATTTTGTATACTTTGGGGACATGTTAAAAAAAAACTATTCCCGTATCTTTTTTACCAGGAAGCATAACCACCATGAAAGCTATAATGACATGGCATGTCAATGGATAGATCTATGTTCCAACTGGAATCCAACTCTAAGTTCTAGAGGCACACTAATTCTTAAACTTGAAGAAGTTTCCACATTGTAATTTTAAAATGGAGAGACTATGAAAGATAGTTTATAAAGCTAAATTTACAAACTATTCTGTGAAACCATTGTATCACACATGTTTATAATTAAGAACTAAGGGAGGATTAAATTAGCTCCATTATTAGCATATTCTGTCACCCAGATAATCAAACCTCAAAAAAATTCAGTTCACACCTATATTTAACTCCATAAATTTGGTAGGATTACAACAAAGGTCCCAATAATTCTTATAAATAGCAGCCTTACCCCATCCTTTTACTTTCACTACCTCATAGCAAGATTTATTTTGATAAATTAAAGCTGTTTACATTCCATAATAAATAAAAGTATTTGGCATTTTGACCTTTAAAAAAATCTAAAAATTGAAATACAGTTATACTTACTGAGTTGTTCTTATTTAGTAGCCTGAAAGAGATTAAAATGAAATGATAGTATAGTTCTACATGCATATATCTATTTTCCCCATTAGACCATAAGCAATTTGAGGAGAAAAAATAATATTTATCTTTACCTTAGTCCAAGTACATCAAACAGTAATTTCTTCATTGTAAATGTTCAAAATTTTATTATTTTTTCAGTGTTAACTTAAGACTACTGCAATGAAAATATACCAACATACATAGAATTCATGTGCAAATCATTCTTCACAGAGTTCTTCAAACTCTTTTTCATACACATCTTCTCAATGATACAAGTGGAGATTTGATGGTCATGAAAAGATATTTATAAGTTAATTAGCAGTATTCAAATGTTAGGTGATGCTGTTGGTAAATATGTACATACCCGGCCCTCCATGTATGGGTAGATAAATAACTACATAACTGATTAAGCAAGAGGCTCTTTCCTATTTTTTTTTTTAATTTTTTATTTTTTATAAACATATATTTTTATCCCCAGGGGTACAGGTTTGTGAATCACCAGGTTTACACACTTCACAGCACTCACCAAAGCACATACCCTCCCCAATGTCCATAATCCCACCCCCTTCTCCCAAACCCCCTCCCCCCAGCAACCCTCAGTTTCTTTTGTGAGATTAAGAGTCACTTATGGTTTGTCTCCCTCCCAATCCCATCTTGTTTCATTTATTCTTCTCGTACCCACTTAAGCCCCCATGTTGCATCACCACTTCCTCATATCAGGGAGATCATATGATAGTTGTCTTTCTCTGCTTGACTTATTTCGCTAAGCATGATACGCTCTAGTTCCATCCATATTGTCGCAAATGGCAAGATTTCATTTCTTTTGATGGCTGCATAGTATTCCATTGTGTATATATACCACATCTTCTTGATCCATTCATCTGTTGATGGACATCTAGGTTCTTTCCATAGTTTGGCTATTGTGGACATTGCTGCTATAAACATTCGGGTGCACATGCCCCTTTGGATCACTACGTTTGTATCTTTAGGGTAAATACCCAATAGTGCAATTGCTGGGTCATAGGGCAGTTCTATTTTCAACATTTTGAGGAACCTCCATGCTGTTTTCCAGAGTGGCTGCACCAGCTTGCATTCCCACCAACAGTGGAGGAGGGTTCCCCTTTCTCCGCATCCTCGCCAGCATCTGTCATTTCCTGACTTGTTGATTTTAGCCATTCTGACTGGTGTGAGGTGATATCTCATTGTGGTTTTCATTTGTATTTCCCTGATGCCGAGTGATATGGAGCACTTTTTCATGTGTCTGTTGGCCATCTGGATGTCTTCTTTGCAGAAATGTCTGTTCATGTTCTCTGCCCATTTCTTGATTGGATTATTTGTTCTTTGGGTGTTGAGTTTGCTAAGTTCTTTATAGATTCTGGACACTAGTCCTTTATCTGATATGTCGTTTGCAAATATCTTCTCCCATTCTGTCAGTTGTCTTTTGATTTTGTTAACTGTTTCCTTTGCTGTGCAAAAGCTTTTGATCTTGATGAAATCCCAATAGTTCATTTTTGCCCTTGCTTCCCTTGCCTTTGGCGTTGTTCCTAGGAAGATGTTGCTGCGGCTGAGGTCAAAGAGGTTGCTGCCTGTGTTCTCCTCAAGGATTTTGATGGATTCCTTTCGCACATTGAGGTCCTTCATCCATTTTGAGTCTATTTTTGTGTGTGGTGTAAGGAAATGGTCCAATTTCATTTTTCTGCATGTGGCTGTCCAATTTTCCCAGCACCATTTATTGAAGAGGCTGTCCTTTTTCCATTGGACATTCTTTCCTGCTTTGTCGAAGATGAGTTGACCATAGAGTTGAGGGTCTATTTCTGGGCTCTCTATTCTGTTCCATTGATCTATGTGTCTGTTTTTGTGCCAGTACCATGCTGTCTTGATGATGACAGCTTTGTAATAGAGCTTGAAGTCCGGAATTTGTGATGCCACCAACGTTGGCTTTCTTTTTCAATATCCCTTTGGCTATTCGAGGTCTTTTCTGGTTCCATATAAATTTTAGAATTATTTGTTCCATTTCTTTGAAAAAGATGGATGGTACTTTGATAGGAATTGCGTTAAATGTGTAGATTGCTTTAGGTAGCATAGACATTTTCACAATATTTATTCTTCCAATCCAGGAGCATGGAACATTTTTCCATTTCTTTGTGTCTTCCTCAATTTCTTTCATGAGTACTTTATAGTTTTCTGAATATAGATTCTGTGTCTCTTTGGTTAGGTTTATTCCTAGGTATCTTATGGTTTTGGATGCAATTGTAAATGGGATTGAATCCTTAATTTCTCTTTCTTCTGTCTTGCTGTTGGTGTAGAGAAATGCAACTGATTTCTGTGCATTGATTTTATATCCTGACACTTTACTGAATTCCTGTATAAGTTCTAGCAGTTTTGGAGTGGAGTCTTTTGGGTTTTCCACATATAGTATCATATCATCTGCGAAGAGTGATAATTTGACTTCTTCTTTGCCGATTTGGATGCCTTTAATTTCCTTTTGTTGTCTGATTGCTGAGGCTAGGACCTCTAGTACTATGTTGAATAGCAGTGGTGATAATGGACATCCCTGCCGTGTTCCTGACCTTAGCAGAAAAGCTTTCAGTTTTTCTCCATTGAGAATGATATTTGCGGTGGGTTTTTCATAGATGGCTTTGATGATATTGAGGTATGTGCCCTCTATCCCTACACTTTGAAGAGTTTTGATCAGGAAGGGATGCTGTACTTTGTCAAATGCTTTTTCAGCATCTATGGAGAGTATCATATGGTTCTTGTTCTTTCTTTTATTGATGTGTTGTATCACATTGACTGATTTGCGGATGTTGAACCAACCTTGCAGCCCTGGAATAAATCCCACTTGGTCGTGGTGAATAATCCTTTTAATGTACTGTTGAATCCTATTGGCTAGTATTTTGTTGAGTATTTTCGCATCTGTGTTCATCAAGGATATCGGTCTATAGCTCTCTTTTTTGGTGGGATCCTTGTCTGGTTTTGGGATCAAGGTGATGCTGGCCTCATAAAATGAGTTTGGAAGTTTTCCTTCCATTTCAATTTTTTGGAACAGTTTCAGGAGAATAGGAATTAGTTCTTCTTTAAATGTTTGGTAGAATTCCCCCGGGAAGCCGTCTGGCCCTGGGCTTTTGTTTGTTTGGAGATTTTTAATGACTGTTTCAATCTCCTTACTGGTTATGGGTCTGTTCAGGCTTTCTATTTCTTCCTGGTTCAGTTGTGGTAGTTTATATGTTTCTAGGAACGCATCCATTTCTTCCAGATTGTCAAATTTATTGCCGTAGAGTTGCTCATAGTATGTTCTTATAATAGTTTGTATTTCTTTGGTGTTAGTTGTGATCTCTCCTCTTTCATTCATGATTTTATTTATTTGGGTCCTTTCTCTTTTCTTTTTGATAAGTCGGGCCAGGGGTTTATCAATTTTATTAATTCTTTCAAAGAACCAGCTCCTAGTTTCCTTGATTTGTTCTATTGTTTTTTTGGTTTCTATTTCATTGATTTCTGCTCTGATCTTTATGATTTCTCTTCTCCTGCTGGGCTTAGGGTTTCTTTCTTCTTCTTTCTCCGGCTCCTTTAGGTATAGGGTTAGGTTGTGTACCTGAGACTTTTCTTGTTTCTTGAGAAAGGCTTGTACCGCTATATATTTTCCTCTCAGGACTGCCTTTGTTGTGTCCCACAGATTTTGAACCGTTGTATTTTCATTATCATTTGTTTCCATGATTTTTTTCAATTCTTCTTTAATTTCCCTGTTGACCCATTCATTCATTAGAAGGATGCTGTTTAGTCTCCATGTATTTGGGTTCTTTCCAAACTTCCTTTAGTGGTTGAATTCTAGCTTTAGAGCATTGTGGTCTGAAAATATGCAGGGAATGATCCCAATCTTTTGATACCGGTTGCGTCCTGATTTAGGACCGAGGATGTGATCTATTCTGGAGAATGTTCCATGTGCACTAGAGAAGAATGTGTATTCTGTTGCTTGGGGATGAAATATTCTGAATATATCTGTGATGTCCATCTGGTCCAGTGTGTCATTTAAGGCCTTTATTTCCTTGCTGATCTTTTGCTTGGATGATCTGTCCATTTCAGTGAAGGGAGTGTTAAAGTCCCCTACTATTATTGTATTATTGTTGATGTGTTTCTTTGATTTTGTTATTAATTGGTTTATATAGTTGGCTGCTCCCACATTGGGGGCATAGATATTTAAAATTGTTAAATCTTCTTGTTGGACAGACCCTTTGAGTATGATATAGTGTTCTTCCTCATCTCTTATTATAGTCTTTGGCTTAAAATCTAATTGATCTGATATAAGGATTGCCACTCCTGCTTTCTTCTGATGTCCATTAGCATGGTAAATTGTTTTCCACCCCCTCACTTTAAATCTGGAGGTGTCTTCGGGCTTAAAATGAGTTTCTTGGAGGCAACATATAGATGGGTTTTGTTTTTTTATCCATTCTGATACCCTGTGTCTTTTGACAGGGGCATTTAGCCCATTAACATTCAGGGTAACTATTGAGAGATATGAATTTAGTGCCATTGTATTGCCTGTAAGGTGACTGTTACTGTATATGGTCTCTGTTCCTTTCTGATCTACCACTTATAGGCTCTCTCTTTGCTTAGAGGACCCCTTTCAATATTTCCTTTAGAGCTGGTTTGGTATTTGCAAATTCTTTCAGTTTTTGTTTGTCCTGGAAGCTTTTAATCTCTCCTTCTATTTTCAATGATAGCCTAGCTGGATATAGTATTCTTGGCTGCATGTTTTTCTCGTTTAGTGCTCTGAAAATATCATGCCAGCTCTTTCTGGCCTGCCAGGTCTCTGTGGATAAGTCAGCTGCCAATCTAATATTTTTACCATTATATGTTACAGACTTCTTTTCCCGGGCTGCTTTCAGGATTTTCTCTTTGTCACTGAGACTTGTGAATTTTACTATTAGGTGACGGGGTGTGGGCCTATTCTTATTGATTTTGAGGGGCGTTCTCTGAACCTCCTGAATTTTGATGCTCGTTCCCTTTGCCATATTAGGGGAATTCTCCCCAATAATTCTCTCCAGTATACCTTCTGCTCCCCTCTCTCTTTCTTCTTCTTCTGGAATCCCAATTATTCTAATGTTGTTTCGTCTTATGGTGTCACTTATCTCTCGAATTCTCCCCTCGTGGTCCAGTAGCTGTTTGTCCCTCTTTTGCTCAGCTTCTTTATTCTCTGTCATTTGGTCTTCTATATCACTAATTCTTTCTTCTGCCTCATTTATCCTAGCAGTTAGAGCCTCCATTTTTGATTGCACCTCATTAATAGCTTTTTTTATTTCAACTTGGTTAGATTTTAGTTCTTTTATTTCTCCAGAAAGGGCTTTTATATCTCTCGAGAGGGTTTCTCTAATATCTTCCATGCCTTTTTCGAGCCCGGCTAGAACCTTGAGAATTGTCATTCTGAACTCTAGATCTGACATATTACCAATGTCTGTATTGATTAGGTCCCTAGCCTTCGGTACTGCCTCTTGTTCTTTTTTTTGTGTTGAATTTTTCCGTCTTGTCATTTTGTCCAGATAAGAGTATATGAAGGGGCAAGTAAAATACTAAAATGGTGGCAACAACCCCAGGAAAATATGCTTTAACCAAATTAGAAGAGATCCAAAATCGTGAGGGGGGAGAAAGGGGATAAAAAGAGGTTCAAAAAGGAAGAAAGAAAAAAAAAAAGAAATGAAAATAATTTAAAAAAAAGAAAATAACTAAGAAAAATGTAAAAAAGAAAATATATATATATTAGATAAAGTAGTAAAAAATCGTTAAAAAAGAAAAAGGTAACAGTTAAAAAAAAAATTTTACCCGAAGGCGAGAGAAAAAAAAACAAAAAATGAAAAAGAAAAAAATTAAATTAACTGCAAGACTAAAAAAAATCACAGGGAACAAGCCATGAGTTCCGTGCTTGGCTTTCTCCTCCTCTGGAATTCTTCTGCTCTCCTTGGTATTGAAACCGCACTCCTTGGTAGGTGAACTTGGTCTTGGCTGAATTTCTTGTTGATCTTCTGGGGGAGGGGCCTGTTGTAGTGATTCTCAAATGTCTTTGCCCCAGGCGGAATTACACCGCCCTTACCGGGGCCGGGGTGAGTAATCCGCTCGGGTTTGCTTTCAGGAGCTTTTGTTCCCTGAGCGCTTTCCGTAGAGTTCCGGAGGACCAGAATACAAATGGCGGCCTCCTGGTCTCCGGCCCGGAGGAGCCGAGAGCCCAGGGCCCCACTCCTCAGTGTGCCCTCAGAGAACAGCGTCCAGTTACTCCCGTCTGCCTAACCTCCGGCCGCGCTCCGAGCTCACCGAGCCTGCGACCGGTTCAAGGTAACACCCAAGTGTGAGCTTACTGTCGGCTCTGTCTCTGTAGCCGGCTTTCCCGTTTCAATACCCGCAAGCTCTGCGACACTCGGACACCCCCGATCCTTCTGTGACCCTGCGGGACCTGAGGCCACGCTGAGCCCGCATGGGCTTCGCCCCGGTTTAGCCTCTGGAGCGATGTCCCTCAGCGGAACAGACTTTTAAAAGTCCTGATTTTGTGTGCGGTTGCTCCGCCGCTTGCCGGGAGCCGGCCCCTCCCCCTGGGGTCTATCTTCCCGTCGCTTTGGATTCACTTCTCCGCTGGTCCTACGTTTCAGAAAGTGGTTGTTTTTCTGTTTCCAGAATTGCTGTTCTTCTTCTCTTCGATCTGCCGATGGATTTGCAGGTGTTTGCAATCTTTAGATAAGCTATCTAGCTGATCTCCGGCTAGCTGAAGCAGCCTCAGCCGGCTACCTCTCCGCCATCTTGACTCCTCCCTCAGCTCTTTCCTATTTTTGATGCAGAATATCTATAACCAGTTGGCCATAAACCTAAGAGGACCCTGATGTCCGAATAGCAGAAAAAGAAAAAAAAAAAGATTTTTAGTGTGATCATGAAACAGACTGCTAAATTAACCTGGTCATGGATTTTGTAAAACAAAGATTAGAAAAAACTGGAACTTAAAAGAGAATACAGATCCCTTTGGATGATAAGGAGAAGAAGTTTAGCAGGTAAAGGTCAGGCTCGAATAGCTGGTCAGGCTGCCAACATATATTTGGGAAATTAAAGAAAAATACAAAACCCGGAGAGTCAGAGGGAACTTCTGAAAAGCCTAATATTCTTCACTAAGGAATTTGAGACTTCATACTGAAGGCAGTGGGGAGCTAGTAAGGAATTTTAGATGGTGAAGTTCATGATCATGTAATATTTTAGAAATGTTACACTAAAATTATATTTTGATGAGTTTGTAAAACAACAGGCAAATGCTTTCATATCATGTTAAGTAAAACAGCAAGGTAAAATTGCATACACATGTAAATTATAAATATGATGTTTCCATCATTGTCAAAAAGAAAATTGACGCAAAACGTTTCGACAGAAGTGAAATATGCCTAAATTTCAATGATGGCTGACTTTGGGCACTATGATTATGATGGAATTAACTCAATAAATATATATTGTGTGTATTTAGATTTCATATTTAAAAGATTTCAAACTTCATTGCTCTCTTTGTAAAAAGCTAAAAAGCACAGTAAGTATATGTCTTCTTTTTATTTTATTGCCAATGTGCTAAAATTAAATATTGCTACATAAGATAAATGTGTCTTCAAAAGTAGTCCTCTTTACCATAGTGAATTTAGTTTTTCACTTGAAACTTGGAGTTCATATTGTCGATGTTTTTTTCCCAAAGAATACAGGAATTGGGCTGGAATCATCATTTCTGGAGAGAGACAGTATGGTTCATAGAACCAAAAGACCATGCTCAAACTAGCATCAGTTTATTTCCAGATGTCTGTCCTCTGACAAACTGCTTAATGTTCTTGGAAAAGGGTGATCATAATGATGACCCACAGATGTGTGGGGGTTTCAGTGGGGGTGTGGTAATAGCAACAGTCTGCCAGGCCAAATTGCAACTAAATTTGTTTTAGTTAATTATATACCATTAATATTCATATTCTGAGAAGTAGTTGAAAGTACAATTGTCATACCTACAGATCTGGTGGATTTTTAACCCCCAGGCTTATAATCCTATGAGTATGGTTTAGATTCTTTCCCTCCAAGGAGATTAACTGGCATGTCAGAATTCAAATGTCTCTGCTTTTCTGTCCATTTATGTGGACTGGTAAGATCTTTCTTCAGTAATTATTCCACCATTTTTAGATTTCCTTGCCCGGAAATTAGTGACTCATCTGAAATAATGAAAATTGTATCCCAAACCTCACTTTTTGCCGTTGCTTATGAATATAAGAAAGGAAATTCTTTTTTCTTTTCTTTCCTTTCCTTTCTTTCCTTTTCTCTTCTTTTTAAGATTTATTACTTTATTTATTTGGTAGAGAGAATATGGAAGGGAGAGGAAGAGAGAGAATCTTAAGCAGACTTCCTGCTGTGTGTGGAGCCTGACATGGAGGTCTATCCCAGGACCCGGAGGTCATGACTTGAGCCGAAACCCAGGGCTGGATGCTCAATCCACTGAGATACCCATGTGGAAGGAAATTTTAATGGTCTGTCCTCACATGCCTCCACAGATATGTGTACAAAACCAGAGCAGGGCTCGACAAGTTTGTGGAGTAGCCACTAGTGTGACATTTCATTTTTAAATATGCATCATAAAGAAGAAAGAAAAGAAATCTTTATTTGTATGAATTGCTCTTCTGCCCCACATGCACCAATAGCATCTCATTCAGAGTAAAAGCCAAAATGCATATATCTGCAAGGCTCTCTGTAGTCAAATGCTCCACTCTTTCAGTGACTTCAGCTTCTATGGCTCTCCTTTCCAGATCGACTCTGGCTATATTGACCATCTTGCTCTTTCTTGTACATGTCAAGACATGTGCATGCCATTCCCATCTTTATACAACACTCTTCGCTAGATCTCTACATGGTTTATTCCCTCACTACCTTTAAGTCACGCGTCTAAATGCATAGTGAGTTGTTCCCTGTCTATCTTACCTAAAATAGTAACAACCCCCACCAGCACCCCCAGATACCTCCCTCAATTCCATGAAAAGGAGGTATAGGCACAACAACCTCCAAAGACTGGAGGAGCCATAAAACAAAAGAAAAAGGCTGACAAGTCCAGCTTGACAAGAAAGGGAATCTACTGGACAGAAGCATGTCTTGGGCAGATGCAATACAAGTAGAGCTCTGTAAGCTCATCTCACTGCTTTTATAGCCCTAGAGGCTAGGGAGGGACCACCCAAGGGAAGACTGCTTCAGAATAGGTGTGTATCATAGTCATATCTGCAGGGCAGATCAAGGAGGATGTATCCTGAGGCTGTACTTAAGGGTGTGGTTAAACAAAGAGAAAAAATGCTGGGGAGGAAGGCTGCACCCAAAAAGGTTTCAGGTCATAGAACAGTCATCATGACGTATTTGTTCAACACTCTGTTCATCTGGTTCACATACCCTCCTATTCTCATGTTGTCTTCAACATTCAGAAAGGAGAAGTTCTTTACAGAATTTATAACCATCTCTTTATTTTTCATTTTCATCACCTAGAATGTAAACCCCATGAGAGCAGGGATTTGTGCAAGTTTGCTCACTGCTCTGTAGCCAGCATCTGAAACTGTTAGGAGTTGGTTGGACAGTTAGGTAGTCAGGACAGCTAAAATAAAACAGCACTAACATCCTGCTTGGCAGCTTAGACAGGAAGACACTAGCATTCTGTTTTGCAGCCTTTACAAAAATGACTTCTGCAAAATGTCCTAAAATAAAACAAATAATCACAAACAATTTGTCACCATCATGGGTAAGGGGCAGTTAAGACATAAGCCCCCAAAGGTCATCAAAAAAAGACCATCAGCATGTAGACATTAAGCTAATAGGAAGAGAGAGAGATAACCAAAATCCTAATTGGCATGACTCAGCACACCCTGACTGCTTAAGATATTTCTGCAAAAGAGCTCATAAAACCCCCTAAACTTAGAAACTCTAAGGGCAATCCTTGTGGGTTCCCTCCTCCCAAGGAGCTTTATACTCTTGCTCAATAAACTTTGCTATGCTGCCCACCACTCTTTGTCCAGTCTACCCCTTCATCCTTCAAAGTGGCATGACAAAGAACTGTGGGGCACTGAAGGCAGAAAATTCCTGCAACAAAACTGTATCTTCACGTAGTGTGTTCTCAATAAATATTTACAGCATAAATGCATTCACTAATCAAATGAAGTTAGGAAAATTATTCCAAAGAGAAGCACTTGTTAAAACCAGGGTAAACTTGGGCGCCTGGGTGGCTCAGTGGGTTAAGCCGCTGCCTTCGGCTCAGGTCATGATCTCAGGGTCCTGGGATCGCGTCCCACATTGGGCTCTCTGCTCAGCAGGAAGCCTGCTTCCCTCTCTCTCTCTCTGCCTGCCTCTCCATCTACTTGTGATTTCTCTCTGTCAAATAAATAAATAAAATCTTAAGAAAAAAAAAAAAAAAACAGGGTACACTTGCCAGGAGGGAGAAAGCTAAGTGACACTGGAAACCAATAGAAAACACTTCTTGTGACAAAGCTAGACCAGAAGCACCAGCTCAGATACAAACAATAGAAGCTGTTGTCAGCAGAAATATGGTCTCAAAATGGCATTATTCAAGGCTCCAGGGAATAGGAGAAGGTGATATTTTCCCTTCTGGGTAGTGGACTCTGAGTGCATGACAATAAACACCACTATTCTGCTACCAGTTTGGGACAGATGAGCACAAACCAGGTGTATTTGACCTCATTTGTTAAAAACCTGCAGTCTGTATGAAGCAAATTGAGGAAAAGCATAATACTATAGGGATCAATGCCACCTGAGATGAAGGACTTCTCATCAATGTCTAACAACTGACTGGGGTGGCTACCAGCCATTACAGAGGTACTGAAATGCTTAGGGTTGTGGTAATTTCCAAATTTGAGACTTGAGATTCAGTGAAATGGAAATGTCACCCTCTTACTGTCACTTTGAGAAGAAGGGGCATTTAGCAAGCACTAAACATGCCAAGAAGCCATGTTTGATGGAAGTTTCTGGCAACAAGTGTCAGGAAAGGCAGGAGGTAGAATTTACAGAGGAATGAAATTTTCTAGATCCTCTGAGCACATAGGCTTAGTTTACTGTATTTTTCCTCTTTTATGTATGGGCATGGGAAACAGGAAAATCCCTCAGAGGAAGAGCTTCATGTCAAACACAAGCAGAACATGACGCAAAAAGGAATTTGGTAGAACGTTCAGCTTAACCATTCTCTGGATCCCATAGTGGAAAGCAGAGATGGGAAAAGGAAAATATATTAATAACAAGAGTCTACGATCCTCAAAGGGGCAAAAACTTAGGGATGGGCCCTGACTCTTCAAGGCTGCAAGTCAGAAACGGAAGCCTCAGGATAGAGAATCAGCTTTACATTCTGATCACACTCATTCTCTCATTCTCAAGAGACACCTACTCATTTTCATTCTCCACTTAAATTACATAAAAATTTTAAGATATTTCTTCTGGTTTGGGAGAAGTATGCCTGTAATCGTTTCTCATGCTGGGGCTACAAATCATATAGATTAAGTAACCTGTGACATTTCTATTGGACACCAGACAATATGTTTTTATCTTTCCCGAAACATTACCTATGGAAAGAGTTTGTAGGCAAACTTCCTTTCCAGGTATTACAAAGATTTTGCTAAAGAAATGTTGTAACCTGGGGCACCTGGGTGGATCAGTGGGTAAAAGCCTCTGCCTTTGGCTCAGGTCATGATCCCAGGGTCCTGGATCAAACCCCTCATCAGGCTCTCTGCTCAGCAGGGAGGCTGCTTCCCTTCCTCTCTCTCTGCCAGTCTCTCTGCCTACTTGTGATCTCTGTCTGTCAAATGAATAAATAAAATCTTTTTAAAAAATTAAGATTAAAAAAAAAAAAGAAATGTTATAACCTAATGAAAATATTAGTTTTGAGAATATAACATTTGCCGCTACTTAAGTCTTCCTAGGTATAGACATTTACCAAAGTAAATGGTTCTTTGGATCTAGAAAAAGATTTTGATGGGCCACATTGAACAGTTTTTATTGTACATGGTAGGGCTCCCAGAATAATCTGGATAGATAAGACTTAGAGAAAAAAAATAAGTGAAATCTCTTTCTGTGAAATAAAATAACAGGGATTTCATAGCTATGTACTGCTATAGTTATCTACTAATATAAATGGGAGTGAACCCTTGGAAAAATAAATGGAATCAAATTTCTAGATGTGCACTGTCCAACATAGTAACCATTAAGCACATATAAATATTTAAACTTATGTAACAGTAAAAATTTAGTTCCTTAGTCACACTAGCTACATTTTAGGTGCTTAAGAGCCACACATGGCTAGTGGCTACTGGTTTGAACAGGACAGAAATTTTGTTGGGCAGTACTGGTATAGACAGGATTCTCAGACATATTTGGGGAAAGGCATTCAGTGGTAGAATTATTTTCTGACTGTGTGGAAATTATCTTCTTTTTCTCCCAAATCTAAAGTAGAAATTTGTTTTACATAGAATTCCAGTCACATAATGTTAGTGGTACTTTGCGGAATGGAAAAAGGGAAGGGACATTCCAAAGTTGTAGGTGGAAACCAGCCTACAAATTAATGGACGCCTGAGTTTGGGCAAGAAGCCATGATTATGAGTCCTGGAAATGAAAACAGAGAAGCAAACTCAAAACAACCCTCATTTTCTTCAAATGTTTTAGACCAAGTTGGCCCCCAAAAGAAGGAAGAAGCTAGGTAATGTTATTTTATAGAAAGAGATTTGAGCCGTTTTATTTATGTGTTAGAATAAAAGATGACCTCAGGAACCTGGATGCCTTGGTGAGTCTCAAGTGGTCAATATTTTGCTTACCTGAATCATAATGATCAAATAAATGCTTTGTGTTATCTTGGGATATTGGCTTTTAGGGGTATATCTCCAGAGACTTAAGTGCTTTACTTGGGGATAGTAAACGAAGGGCAAAATTTAACAACATGAGAAGCTTTTTTTTTCTCCCCTGAGAGTAATCTAACTAACATTTAGTCTTTCCCAAGATCATTTCACATCAAAGATATTAACATCCCCTCTCAGGCTTATCAAAGCTCTTTTTTTGCAAAAGATGGAAGATGATACTTATAAAGCATGTACAAAGTCTTAGAAAGTTATGAGACTCTTCTCTGAATGTATTTAACCTTACACTGCTCCTCTGTTTAGAGAAAAAAGAATATACAAAAGGATGTAGTTATCACTCACAAAAATGACTCAAATTTGTGCTTGTTAATTTTCAATTTTTTTATTTTTAAAAATAGGGATGAGCCTTTCTAAAAGTCACAGTTTGTTTGTTTGTTTTTTATGATTGTTTATTTATTCATGAGAGACGGAGAGGGAGGGCAGAAGGAGAAGCAGGCTCCGCACCCAGCAGGGAGCCCAACACAGGACTCCATCCCAGAACCTTGGGATCATGACCTGAGCTGAAGGCAAATCCTTAACCAACTGAGCCACCCAAGCACCATGCTTTTAGAACTTTACTAGTTGAGAAATAGTACTATCATTATTAGTATATATCCCTTATTTCATTCACTAGATAGCAGGTTTCTTGAAAAGACACAACTGATATCCCTCACAATGTCTAGAAAAGTGCATTCATGTGGTAGGTAGTAACTACTGTGTCCTACTCAGATCCTAGATTATTACAGGGTTTTAGGGCTGTACCCTACTGAGCATCTAAAACCTGCTAATCCAAATTTACATGTTTTAAAATATAAAATACACATCAAATTTTGAAGATTTTGTGTGGAAAAAAGGAATATAAACTATCTTAATAATTTTTATACTGGCTACCTGCTGAAATAATAGTTTTTATGTTGAGTTAAAATATATTAAAGTTAGTTTAACCTATTTTTATGCTTTTTGGTAATACTAGAGCACTTGGTAATTATGTATGTAGCTTGTGTCATATATCTATGGGACAATACTATTTAGAAAAACCATGTAAATGGAAAATCTTGAAAGAAAAAGGTAAGTTAAATAATAGAAACACAGATATAGAGCAGAAAGGCAAGACAAGATCAACCATTTTGAAGCACGTATAGGAAGAGATTAGAAGTAAAAACATTTCTCTCTCTTTTTTTTTTTAAAGATTATTTATTTATTTATTTGAGAGAGAGACAGTGAGAGAGAGCATGAGCGAGGAGAAGGTCAGCGGGAGAAGCAGACTCCCCATGGAGCCGGGAGCCTGATGCGGGACTCGATCCCGGGACTCCGGGATCATGACCTGAGCCGAAGGCAGTCATACAACCAACCGAGCCACCCAGGCATCCCAAAACATTTCTCTTTAATATACTTGTTTAAAATTCTACTTTTAAACTCTAGACTTTGACTCACTATATGCAGAGTGAAATGAAATAAAAATAAGAGGAATAGTAGATGCTTGAGAACGAACAAAATATATATCTGGAGCCAGTCATAACAGGGACAGTTGTCTTAGCCACTCTGAGGTAAGGGTTTTACCAAATAATGATGAGGGAGATTTGGAAGTTAATATCTGAATCTCACTTTTATTTTTAATGTATTCTACAATAGAAAATTTCTTAACCAATTTTCTTAAACCAACTTCTCAACCAATACATGAGATTAACCTACACTCTCAATTCTTCTATAAAGCCCATGTCTGATGCTCAAAGCATGCTGAATGCTTTAGTAGCAAAGATCAGATTAAGATCATTGCCACCCAACCTGAAACTCATAGCAGATCCTCTCAAATTTACCAGTGTTAAATTAAAGCAAGGAAGATCGAGAACAGCGGCCAGTAAATAAAAGTCCAGACTTCCCAGACTGTAAACCTGTCTAAATATTTGGTTATGGTTTCTCCTACATGGCTACGTGGAAATGAACAGAAGCAAATACCACTAGACCACTAGATTTTTAAGGAAATTAAGGGACAGCACACTGACCCTGGAATCTCTTCAACAATAAACTTTTCATGACTTTTTAAAAATCTAGAACCCAAATCCCCTTGTATCATCAAAAAGGAGACTCTAAGGGCTGTATGATCCCCAACAGTGGCACATAATCCATTGTCTACCTACTGAAAAATAATTGATAAGGAAAAAAGAGGAAGGGCCATGGAGAAACATGGACAGGGTTGTTCTCTCAAGGAGTAAAATCTAGAATTCCAGCTGAGCTAACCAAAAATGTTTATCTTGCCCTGATGGTTCTCTTTCACAGCTGCCATTTGTTTTCCAGTTCTCCCTTTTTTGAATGGAAGTTTCCATTGTGATTAGACTGTTCCTACTTCACCATTATATAATGCATGTGAGGGAAGAAATGTAACTTGCCCTTCAGTTTATAGGTCATCAGACAACAGGGAGTCCTTTGGACTCTGGGGAAACGATTGAGCATCACCCAGAGATCTTGTACTTAAAGGCAGGAGCTAGAGGGAATTCTATGGATGTCTCCATGAGGGATGCAGTTGTTTTACATGTGGAGGAAAAGGATTCTATGTGTAGGAATAAGGGAATATTTGGATGGACAAAGAGAGATACAAGCCTAGTATTAGCAGAGAATGAGTCAGTAATACAAATGAAGACACCATATCCAGATTTAAAACAAAAACAAAAATATTTTATTTAAAAAATGTCTATGGTAGCTTGTTTCTCATGACAATGCTTCCCATCTTGCATGTTTTTTGGCAATATGACTGCTCTTCCTCTGATGAAGTGATTGAAATTTGTGGCGTACCTTCTTTTATTGTGCTTCACTTTATTGCATGTCACAGATTTTATTTTATTTTTTAAAGATTTTGTTTATTTGAGAGAGAGAGAGAAAGAGCATGAGTGGGGGAAGGGACAGAGAGAATCCCCTCTGAGTGCAGAGCCCAACATGGGGCTTGATCCCAGGACTCTAAGATCACAACCCATCCCAAAGTTAGACTATTAACTGACTGAGCCACCTATGTGCCCCCAGACATTATATATATATATATTTTTTTTTATAAATTGAAGGTTCATGCCAATCCTGTGTGGAACAAGTCTGAATTTAAGTGCCATTTTTCCAATAGTGTTTGCTCATTTGCTATCTCTATGTCACATTTTCATAATTTTTGCAGTATTTCCAACTTTTTTATTTGTCATGGTGTTTGGTGATCATGAATCTTTGTTATTAACATTTTAAGTGTTTTAGGGTCCCACAAACAAACCAATATAGTTCAGGGAACTTAACTGATAAATGTGTGCGTTCTGACTGCTCCATCAACCAGATATTTCACTCTCTTTCCCTCTTCTTGAGTCTCCTATTCCTTGAAACACAGCAATTTTGAAACTAGGCCACTAACTCTAAAATGATCTCTAAGTATTCAAGTGAAAGGAAGAGTTGAATGACTTTCACTTTAAGTCAAAAGCTAGATATGGTTAAATTTAGGGAGGAAGGCATGTTAAAAGCCATCATGGGCAAAAGCTAGGCCTCTTGCACCAAACATTTAGCCAAGTTGTAAATGCAAAGGGAAGGTTCTTAGAGAAAATGAAAAGTGCCACTCCAGTGAACACACAAATGGTAAGAAAACTAAATGGACTCTTGGTGATTTGGAACAAGTTTTAGTGGCCTGGGTAGATCAAACTAGCCATGACATTTCTTTAAGCCAAAGCCTAATGAAAGCAAGACCCTAACTCTCTTCAATTCTGTGAAGTCTGAGAGAGGTAAGGAAACTGCAGCAGAAAAGTTTGAAGCTAGCAGAAGTTGGTTCATGAGATTTAAGGAATGAAGCTCTCTCTGACATAAAAGTGCAAGATGAAGCAGTAAGTGTTAATGTAAAAGCTGCGGCAACTTATATCCAGAAGACCTAATTAAGATAATTCATAAGGTAGTTATAATCAATAACAGATTTCCCATGTAGAGGAAACAGCCTTGCTTATATTGGAAGAAGATGCCATCTTTCATAGCTAGAGTGGAGAAGTCAATGCCTGTCTTCAAATGACAAGCTGATGCTCTTTTTAGGAGCTAGTGTGGCTGGTGACTTTAAATTGAAGCCAATGCTCATACGCATCTGAAAATCCTAGGGCCCCTAAGAATTATGGTCACTCTGTTCTCTTTGTGATCTACAAATGGAACAACAAAGTCTGGGTTCATCTATGAAGAGATGTTTAGGTTACTTCCAGATCTCAATTACAAATAATGATGCAATAAACATAGGGATACATATATCTTAACTTAGTGTTTTTGTTCTCTTTGAGGAAATTCCCAGTAGTAGAATTATTGGATCTTAGATTATTTCTCCTTTAAATCATTTCAGGAACCTCCATACTGTTTTCCACAGAGGCTGTACCAATTTACATTCCCACCAAGAATGTATGAAAGTTCCTTTTTCTCCACATCTTCACCAACACTTGTTATTTCTTGTCTTTTTCATTTTAGCCATTCTGACAGGTGTAAGATGGTATCTCATTGGTTTGGTTTGCATTTCTTTGAGATGAGTGATTTTGGGCATCTTTTCATGTGTCTCTTGGCCAGGTGTATGTCTTTGGGTAAAATGTCTCTTCAGGTCCTTTGCCCATTTTTTAATGGGTTTGGGGTTTTTATTTGGTATTGAGTTGTATAAGTTCTTTTTATACTTTGAATATTAATCCCTTATATATCTTTTGGTAATATTTTCTCCAATTCAGTAGGTTGCCTTTTTGTTTTGTTGATGGTTTCCTTTGCCATACAAAAGATTTTTATTTTGATGGGTCAACAAAGAAATTAAAGGAGAAGTAAAAAAATGCATGGAGACAAATGAAAATGAAAACACAGTGGTCTAAAGTCACTGGGACACAGCAAAATCATTTGTAAGAAGGAAGCATACAATGATACAGGCCTACTTCTGGAGACAAGAAAAAAGAAACATTCACCATAATCAAGTGGGGTTTATTCCAGTGATGCAAGAAGCCTTAATATACATAAATTAATCAACATGATACACCACATCAACAAAACAAAGGATAAAAACCATATGATGTTTTCAATAGATGTAGAAAAATCATTTGACAAAGTACAACATTCATTCATGATAAAAACCCTCTGCAAAGTAGTTTTAGAAGGAACATACCTCAAATTAATAAAGGCCATATATGAAAAACACAGAGCACACCTCATAGTCAATGGTGAAAAACAGAGAACTTTTCCTCTGAGATCAGAAACAAGATAAGAATGTCCACTCTTTCCACTTCTATTCAACATAGTACCAGAAGTTCTAGCCATAGTAATCAAGCAAGAAAAGGAAATGGGGCTTCCTTATTTGTAAAGAATAAGTTAAACTGTCACTATTTGAAGATGGCATGATACTATACATAGAAAACCCTAAACCCCACCCCCCACAAAAAAACTATTAGAGATAATAAATGAATTAGTGTAGTTGCAGGATACAAAATTGATACCCAGAAATTGGTGTCATTTATATATGCTAAAAATGATTAAGCAGAAAGAGAAATTATTATTATTATTTTATTATTTTTGATGGAGTTGCATCAAAAATAATAAAATACCTAAGAATAAACTTAACCAAGGTGAAAGACCTGTACTCTGAAAGTATAAAGTATTGATGAAATTGAAAACAACACAAGCAAATGGAAAGATAGCCCATGCTCATGGATTAGAAGATATAATATTGTTAAAATGTCCATATTACTCAAAGCAATAAACAGATTCAATGTAAACCCTATAAAATAGAATGGGATTTTTCACAAAGTCATAAAATATAATAATTAAATTCATATGGAACCACAAAAAACTCCAAATAGCCAAAGCAATCTTCAGAAAGATCAAAACTGGAGTTATCATAATTCCAGATTTCAAGATATATTACAAATCCATAACAGTATGGTACTGTCACAGAAATAGACAGGTAGATCACTGGAACAGAACAGAGAGATCAGATAAAACCACACTTATATGGTCATTTAATCTATGGCAAAGAAGGCAAGAATATACAAAGTGAAATAGTCTCTTCAAAAATGCTGTTGGGAAAACTGGACAGCTACATGCAAAAGAATGAAACAAGCACTTTTTACACCATATACAAAAATAAACTCAGAATGGATTAAAGACCTAAAAAAAAGTGGATTAAAACTTAAACCATTAAAATCCTAGAGGAGAACACAGATAGTAATGTCTCTACCATCAACTGCAGCAACATTTTTCTAGCTATGTCTCCTAAGGCGAGGGAAACAATAGCAACAATGAACTATTAGGATTATATCAAAATAATTGTTGTCTTAAAGCAAAGTTTTGCCATAGTTTGTTACATAACTATAGGTAATTGAAACCATAGTCTGACTTTGGCTAATCTACCTACGTCACAATCTGACATATTTTAGATTTTTCTAACTCTTTTCTGTTCTGCGGTGGAAATTTCCAGTGCTGGGCAGGCTGGCTTATACAGTCTCCCATTCTCTTCTCACTTCTAGGTCTGTCTATACAGGGAGTATCATACATGTGTGAGATTCCTAGCCTGCTTTCTCAAGCTGCTTTCATACTGCTAAAGTGCATTTTGTTACCCTTCAGAGGATTTACCTGAGGCATTCGAAGCAGGCCCAGAGCCATTCAGGGAATTCTGAAGTCCCGAGTAGCCAGGTTTGGAAGGGGAGAAGGGCTTTAGTTAAGCAAGTCCTCTTGACCTGTGGGGTCTTCATCCTACATGCAGTGGAATGACCAGAGAAGAGTCAGAACAATTCTGCTAAAGCATTTGGTTTCAAAAGAATCACCGGTCAAAAAAATAATTAATTAATTAATTAAAAATTTTAAAAAAAATTGAAGAAAAAGAATCACTGGTCAAAAGATTGGATTATTTCAGGGACTGGATTATGTCTTCCAGTATCTGCTCTTCTATTCTCTAGATGTTATATAACAGTAAAATTTTTGGTAAACACATGGTCACCCAGCTAAAGGCTGCACTTCCCAGTCCCCTTTGCAGCTAGGCGTGCCAATGTGACTAGGAAAGCTGAGGTGATGTATGCAAATTACAGGTCATGCTAGTAAGCTGAAGGAGCATATGATTTTCTTTCTCCTTCCTCTTCTGCTACTGGTTGCAATAACGTAATGGCAGGAATGAGAGCAGTCATCTTACACCACTGGTGGGACCCCAAGAGCAGCTAGGTAGAAGGAGTGGCTGTCCCTAATGATTGTTGGTCACGCTGGGAGCGTCAGATTTTTCTGTGGGAGAGAGGGAAGACTTCCTTTTTTTCTTTAGGCCCATGGTATTTTAGCTTAAATCTGTATCCTGCTGTGGAATCATCTTTGTAATTGTATAATTTAATTAAATTCTGTGTTAATTGAAAAATATAAGTGTGAGAAGAAAGTTGTTATATGCAAATTAAGCTAAATGCTTTGGAAAGGCTCCATAAAGTGTAGGACAAAAAAAAAAGAAAAGAAAAGAAGAAGAAGCCATTGAATTAGGTGAGAGTGAAACCATTGTTAAAAAAATGGGGGGAGATGAGGGAATCATAAAAAATATAGCATGATTCTTCTGCTCTCAGCTTCATAAGAATCTGTAATTTTTTCCTACATAATAAAGACACTGGGACACTGAAGCTGGAAATTTGTATTTATTCTTTATAAAGATTTTATTCATTTATTTAAGAGGGAGGCAGAGAAGTCACAAGCAGGAGGAGCAGCAGGCAGAGGAAGAGGGAAAAGTGGGCTTCTTGCTCAGGAGCCCTGACGTGGGGCTCGATCCCAGGACCCTGAGATCATGACCTGAGCTGAAGGCAGACGCTTAACCCACTGAGCCACTCAGTGCCCCTAAAACTGAAAATTTTTAAAAGATGGATTAGATATATGGTTTATTCAAGAAAGGTGAGGCAGAATGCTAGACACTGGACAAATACAGAAAAAGACTTCATTCTACACCAATAAATGCACACTTATATGTTTTAAGTTAAATATTTAAGTGCTCTTGGCTTTAAATAACTTTTCAACCTTTGATTAGCCAACTCTCTACAGTGCCCGAACATGTGAGAGGGCTTTGATTATATACACTTACATTTACAGAAATTGCATAATAAATAACACACACTTTCTTTTTACAGACTGGAGATTTGATCACTCTAAAATAACTGTTTCAGGGTCTTCCTACAGTCTCAAAGACCTCTAATTATAGATTAATGTTTGGGTGACGCAAACTGTTGAAAAGATTTTCAGGCCCCTTTATAAAAGGTTGTTTTTTGTTTGTTTTTGTTTTGTTTCTGAGTTAGAGAGAACACAAGTGGAGGTGGGGGGCAGAGAGGGAGGGAGGGCAGAGGGAAAGAATCTCAAGCATGCTCCCTGCTCAGTGAGGAGCCAATGCGTGACCCTGAGATCATGATGTGAGGGAAAAATCAAGAGTCAGACACCTAACTGACTGAGCCCCTAGGTGCCTCTAAAATGCTTTCGTAGTAAGATTGATTTCTATTCATTTTTTAAAATATTTTCTTTATTTCTTTGACAGAAATCATAAGTAGGCAGAGAGGCAGGCAGAGAAAGAGGAGGAAAAGAGCAGAGAGCAGAGAGAAGGAGCAGAGAGCCTCATGTGGGGCTCTATCCCAAGACCCTGAGATCATGACCTGAGCCGAAGGCAGAGGCTTTAACCCACTGAGCCACCCAGGTAGCCCCTGATTTCTATCTGTTAAATGTCCAGGTGATAAGTCCTAGTATTTTATTCTCCTATGTTGTCAAATAGCTCTAGTCTGATATATTTATGCCATCTAACATATATGAACTTCCTCTGTGTTTAAAAATAGGCGTAGAAATCTCTCATTTTCCACAGAATAAAACTAGTGTCAACTCTGCACTGTTTACTTTTTCTTTCTATCATATATTTTCTAATTTTATTTTTAAATGTCCCCATTCAATTCTCTAACCCTCTTGGGGTTTGATATACAAAAATAATCTCTAACAGTTGCCATTAGAATAGTAGGATGTATTCCATAATTTCCTTTTTACTTGTCTCAAGTAAATAGTGTATCAAGGTATTAAAACTTTTAAAATCCTATTTCTTCCTTGAGACACAAAGATAGACTCAAGGATGTGACACAGGAATTCATAGGCACATATCAGAAACTTGAATATTCTAATATTTTTTAGAAGGAAAATAAAAACATTTGAGTTGGAAAATAATTCCTCTCAAAAACAAAAGCTGTTTTGAGGCACCTGACTGACTCAGTCATTTGAGCATGCAACCCTTGATCTCGGGTTGTAAATTCATTGGGTATAGAGATTACTTAAAAATAAAATCTTTTTAAAAAGTTAAAAAATAAATCTGTCTTTTCCTTAAGGCCAAAGAGATCTTCCAAAAATGTGTTTTCAAATAATTTTCAGGTTTTTTTAAACAGGTAATTGTTGCTACTTAAAAAATCCCTTTCTATATTCATAACTAACACCCACAGCTGTCAGTAGTTTCTTTTGTAAAATTGATTAACCATGTGGGTGGATTTATTTAGCTTGATGAACTTAAACACGTTTCAATTCCTCTTATAGAAATTCACCCACAGATATTCTTGTTTCCTTCCCTGATCCCTGGTCTTATGTAGACTAATTCTGGTTTACTCCCTTTCTTATACGTCCTGAAACACAGAGGCAAGAATAGTCTAGAACCTCTAGAATACCAAGTTACAGCCCCATTGCTATCTTATTTTGGGGTAGAGAGGAGGGAGAAAGAGGAAGTAACATTGTAAAAGAGTTAAGAATTTATTAATTTAGAACCCTAGCATAAACTTTATGTGATTATTATTCTTCAACCTTTGACATTATCTAGTCTTTATTTCTTTAACATACATTTTTAGTTGTGAGAAGCAATAGATCATATTAATTAAGGACATAAGTTCTAAGGTCAGACCATCTGGTTATAAATCCTTGATCTATCATTAGTTACCTGTATGATGTTGAATGAATTGCTTAACTGTTCCAATCTTCAGCATAGAGCATAGTAATAACCACCTCTCACCTATATTGTGTGAATAAGAAAATCTGTAATACATTTAGCTTAGTACCCATAATATAGTAAGTGCTCAGCAAATGTCAGCTTTTTTATGTTATAAAAAATAATTCAGAAGTTCTTAATTCTAAATATTATTCAGAAAACAATAATTAACAGGATGGCATATAAAAGGTAATTATAATAATGACAGTTCAGAGACATATGTGAATGTTTAAAAGGATGGAGAAGAAAATGGTTCCTAAGGTGGGGCTGCAAATAAATTTAATTTTTTAATGAAAACATTGTAAAGTTTTGTCATATAAATTTGAAAACTCATTCTCCATTGTATGTCTCCATAATACCTTTACTCATCCATTATCTGACTCATTTTTCCTGGTACAGCACAAATACGTGACAGAAGAGCTAAGTGTGGGGACCCTACTAGGAAGCCCATTCCAGGGGGTTATTTGGACATTGTCATTGGTCTGAGCTGATGTCCATTTGCAGAAAATATCACATTATCCAGAAAAACAATAACTAAGTGTATGTTAAGAAAAAACGAAAGAGATGTGGTGACGAAGAACAATGGAGAGGAAAGAGAGCTCTTTATCCTGATGGGTTTAACAGTGCTCCCAGCGATAGTGCTGATCAGCCCTGAAGAACACTGGCTTCTACAGATTTTCAAATTCAGGGGCTGCCAGGCTAGCTTCCAGGCTTTCTCCCCACCTCACAGAAACCTACCTGGACATTCCCAGGTAGAATCATGCTTCTAGGAGAATGCTAAGGAATCTCTCCTCTTATTTGAGTAGTGAGGGTTTTTTGTTTTGTTTTGTTTTGTTTTGTTTTGTTTTGTTTTGTTTTGTTTTTAGAGGGAGTGTGTGTGCATGTGCTCGTGAGGGGATGGGATAGGAGGAGGGCACGCAGAAAGAGAGAGAGAATTTTAAGTAGGCTCCACCCCCAGCACAGAGCCTGACTGGGTGCTCATCTCTCAACCCTGAGATCATGATCTGAGCCAAAATCAAGAGTCAGACACTTAACCAACTGAGCCACCCAGGCACCCCAGTGAGGCTGTATTTTAAAGGGCCGCTCTCAAAAGCATTTTTTTCCAGAAGCATTCAAAAGAAGTGGAATATTACATAAATGATCCCATATAAAGAAATAGATTAATAAAAGCAGTAGAATAGGAAAGCTTTCTTGTTGGGAGAGGTCACTGAGAAGATGAGACTACTGGTTGACGTGTTAGCTAGATTGGGCAATGGCTGGCTCCTTACCCTATCCTTTCCTTAGGATGCAGGTTCCACTTGCCTTTCCTGCTCCCTAATGCTGCTCCAAGGACATAGCCTTTTGGTAGTGGTGTTGTGTTGAGAACACATGCACAGCATGCGTGACTGAACTCAGTTAAGGCCTCTATATGAACGTGTAGACTGTGGTGGGCAGATGTGGGTATCCACTCCTCTTGCTATAGCTCAAGATAAGCCTTATATGTAACTTCTCTTTGCTTATTAAAACCTGCCACCTACCACTCCGGAGTGACCTTTGCTTGCTTCCAGCCAGTTTCAGATTACACCCAGGAAGCTCTGGAGGGGGGTAATGAGTTAACATTAATGTGTAAAGAATCCTGAACTTCAGAGTCTGTGATAGTTTCAAAAGAACTAAGTTGAAACGTACCATGACTGTGTGCCTATAAATGTGTTTTCCAAGATACATTATTTCAAAGTTCTAAAGTTGGTTTCACATTTTCAAGAGTCTATTTGGTAATAGTTCAAATGGAGTTACAGAATATATATAATATTTAAGAAAATACTTCCAAGCATCTCTTGTATTTAAAAAAAAAAAATACCATTATAAATGCAAAACAATTGGGGTGCTGGGTGGCTCAGTGGATAAAGCCTTTGCCTTCAGCTCAGGTCATGATCTCAGGGTCCTGAGATCGAGCCCTGAATCAGGTTCCCTCTTCAGCGGGGAAACTGCTCCCCCCTCTCTCTCTGCCTGCCTCTCTGCCTACTTGTGATCTCCGTCTGTCAAATAAATAAATAAAATCTTTTTTAAAAATGCAAAACAATTGCAAATCATTATTATTTATAAATGAAAGTATCCGTGACACTTAATTTCAGATTTTAGCTACAATTATAATGAACCTGTAACTTTGAGAAAAGACAAGCAAAGCGTTGAAAGATGAGCTCATATTTTAGGATTATGAATAAATAGAAATGAATGGAATATACCCAGACATTAGTATGGGTATATATATTATATATATAGTTTAATATTAGTATATAGTTAGTAGTTAGTATCTACACCTACTTCTATAGCTAAATAGAATACTTAGTGAAAATGAACCAACAAATTTTATTTTTAGTAAAAGTAAGAACAAGAAATATTTGGAAATTAAGGCTTCAGATAAGCAGAAAAACATAACTTATCGGAATACCTCCATTGTCAGTCTCCTTCTGATGGCCCAGTTTGTCTAATATGATATGATTACCATATCCCCTATTCATTTGAATTCCTTTTTATACTTTCCTTTATTAATTGGAAGTATTTAGAAATATTTAGGCCATATCCAGAGATAAGAGTTTTTTTTATAGCTGATGAATGCTGAGATGTTGCTGTAGGGGAAATAAAACTCAAAATCTTTGCTGGTTTACTATTTAACAGAACCTAAAACAGGATGAGGAAACTTATCTGTAGAGCTTGTGTGTTACTTATTGTTTTTCTGCTGAAGTAGCCGTTCCAAACAGGTAAAGCAATGAAAGACAGGGTTAGTAATGTAAGGGCCTACTTAGCCAGAGGGAGCCATTTTGTTGTTTATGCAGTAAACTTAGATTGACCCTAAGCAGTAAACTTAGATTGACCCTGCTGCTCCCAAAGGAACTTACTTGCAAAGCCCAGATACAAGGGCAGGTCAGGCCAGGTGGAGACATCCAATCAGTGGAGCGCACATACTGTCTCCCTAGCTACCAGGGAGAGTAGTCCCTGCCTTTTGAGCGCCAATTCTGACCAAGGTGATAGGCTAGTTCAAATATCTGCTAGCGTAAATTGTAATCTCATTGGCCACCTGTGTGTAGCCAGGCTCAACCACATGGCCTTTGCTCTATAAAAGTTAGTCTGTGAGGCGGGGAAGGGTCGCCTCTTGGTAAGAGACAGCCCTGGCTGGTCAGTTTGATTCTCGATGCTTGGCGCAAAAATAAAGCTTTGCTTGACCTTTGCTTTGTATCAGTCTCGTTCCTTTGACCATGGACCCAACAGTAAGTAGCAAGAAGAGTGAGTTCAGAGATTTTGCTTTTGTTTATGAAAGTCATCAATTTGATTCCTCAGATTCAGTTTATGCCAAGTTGTTATTATTCCATTTGCTACAGTTTTTTTTTTTTAACATTTTATTTATTTATTTGAGAGAGAGGCACACAGGGAGAGAGGGAACACAAGCAGGGGGAGTAGGAGAGGGAGAAGGAGGCTTCTCGACGAGCAGAATGCCCGATGTGAGGCTCGCAGCTCCATCCCAGGACCCTGGATCATGACCTGAGCCAAAGGCAGACACTGAACAACTGAGCAACCCAGGCATCCCCGATTTGCTATAGTTCTTGGTCATGGAGCCAGATTTAACAAACAGTTCTTGAAAGTGCATTGAAAAATGCAGGGTTTTTTTCCCCTCTTTCCTCCAACAGAAATTATTTCAGACAGATTCTTCTTTGAATTTCTTTAATTCAATTTAAAGTGCTTCCCCTCCTCCTGTTCTTCAAAACTTTTTGACAAATATACTGTCTTTGTCACACATTCTGATTCATGCAGTCACTGTGCCTAGAAAATTAGATTACTAGGCAACCTAATCCCACAAAACAAAGGCTCAACTATATACTTTTTTCCCTACATTATCAGTAAGGTAACTCTTCTGAAAAGCAAATTACCTTCTTTTTCTTTTTGCTTCATGATATCCATGTAGACCATGAATTTCATTATGGGTTAACTTTCGCATTTGAAAGGTGCTTAAAACAGCAACAACAACAACAATTCTCCATTCAAAACTCTAAAATATCCTTGGTGGAACTCATCATTAAAATGAAACTTTAAAGGATGATTTAAATATTAAAATGATTTGCTACTCATCATTAAAATTGAAATTTTAACATTTTACAAAAGTTGTGGAAATTCTAAAAAATAGTCTAAAAGCATAGACATTATGTGTCCAGGATGTAAGTTGGCAGAAGAAAGAATCGTGTTTGCCTGAATGGTTTGTAGTCCAACTAGACAAAGGCTAGTTGTGGTATACATTTCAGTGTGGTTCAGGAGCTCTGCTGGTTAATTGAAATTAGTAATACTGGACTTAAATGCAAGGGAGGGATGAATTATAAAATAAAGTAATTGTGGGTGTACTTCACCTCAAATATCTATAGATGGTGCCAGTATGACATTTAAAATCTCCTGGAAGTAACCTAATATGAACATATATAAATTTCTTTATTTTCACTTGTCTGAAAAACTCAGCCTCTAATCTAGGAGACATTGTTTTAGTTCCTTATCACACAATGATTCTGTTAGGTTTCCTGGGCTTCAGTCACCTCCTGTATTAAGGACACAGAAATGGATTCTTTCAGGTTTGGCAAAAAAATTTCCAAAGTAGCAAACCCCCCAGATTAATTGTACCTTTACTTATTTATTATGTCTTTCCCACACACAGACCAAGTAAAAGATCCTACATTCTATTTATATATAGCCCCCTAAGTGTACACTCAAAATGCAGAGGAAACCTTGATTAACCATCGCTTGTTACTGATAAGGACCCTGAATCCCAAGGTTGTTATAATGTTCCCATCATATCTCAGCTGGTTTTCTTTTGTTTGTTTGTTTCTTTGTTTCTACAAAGACTCTTAGGAAGCAGTTTAATTCTTCCTTCTTTAAAAAATTAAAGTTGTAACTTCCTGACTTAGACAATCCTAGCCAATACTTCAAGTTGGTTTATTAAAAAGTAGGAAGCTAATCTGTCCCCCAAATGGCTTATTATTTTCTTAAAAGAAGAATTATTTCTTAATCTCATGATGGTGGTATAAAGGATCCTACTCTGTTCTTTGTTAACCTAGATAAAACTAATATAATGAAGGAAAGTGACCACACAGCAACAAAATGTATATTAGAACTTGCTTTAAATGTGTTAATGTTTCCAACAAGCATACATAACATCTCAAATGTTATTAAGTTGTCTGTATTAAACCATCTGTCAGATGATACCTCGGTCTCCATCATTAGAGCACATGGTTTAAAAAGAGAGAGAGAGAGAGAGCATCATGTATTCTGCACACAAGCTTCCAATCTTTTCATCTGCTGTGACTAACATAGTTTCACAAAGGGAAAAGACCTGAGTATTGGTTATTGTAGCAATGTAATTCTATGCTGCTATTTCTTGGTCTCCTGCAGAATGTAGCTTAGAATTAGTTTCCCCTCTCATAAATGAAGTGATTTTTAGCTCTGGCCTGCTTCTTTGAGAATGTCTTACTACAATATTTCATTCATGAAGTTTTTCTTCTACTTTTCTTCCCAAATCATGTAGCCACAAACAATTTCTTCGTATGTGCAGCGAGAGGAAGAGAGAACCCGCTTCCATTAGAGGAATGAAATAAAATAGAATGACATCAGTTATAAATACTGTATTAAAGAGTTTGTGTTTGTGGTTTTCATGGTACTCCTTGAAGGATAGTTTTGTTTCCAATTGGTCAATCTTAGATATTTTCAGAGATATATACTTGTGGCCCAAAGAGCCCATATGCAACCTCTCTTTGTATTATTACTTACATAAGTGAAGAATATTATGATAAAATGATAAAAATAAAATACCCAGTTGTCTTTGGACAGCATACCTTACACATCTTGTCCCCCCCAAAAATGTTTATAAAGCTTGAAACTTGAATTGCTTTGAAGGTGATTTGTTTTATGGATTTAACAGCTGGCATCAGATCAAAGTCAGTTAGATAGTTTTCAGCATCAATAGTTTTTATTCAGGAAACCGGTGTTCAGTTTTACTTATCTTCTCATTAGGGAAGATGATTACAGCAGCTTTCTTTTTAAGCTTCCATCAGCTTTCTTTTTATTACATAAGCACACAGGAAAAAGGGAAAGGTAATGGCTTGCTGTAAGCCCTAGAAATCACGAAACGGAGCGTTGTCATTTGTGTTGCAAACCCCCTTAAAAGACATGTAGCCCCTTATTAGCCAGAATGTTTGGGTTCAACAGAATGAAACTGAAGTTCTAGCCTGATTTCTTTAGAAGTGATTACTGGACATTTTGTTAATGAATGCTGTGTATAACCTGTTTTGGAAACATTTATTAAATACTACCAGGAGTCCTTTAATATGGAAGTTATCTATCTACACGGAAGTTAAATTACTTAGTTCTATTGTGACTATGAAAAATTACCAAGTAATTTTATTGAGAATAGCATTGATAAAAAGGAAGGAAAAAGCATCCTCTTTTAGCTTCTGTCATCTGTCAGGAATTATTAACCCACAAACACACACAAAAGTTTAAGTGAATTGCCATTCCAACAGGAGTTGAGTAATTTGTTCTTACTCTCTCTAGAACAACTGTGGGTATGTGCTGCAGCCATTTTCTGTCTCTGTTTTAAAACCTTGTTACATTTTCTGGTAAGCCAGACAAATACCTTTTTATTTCTTTCTCCTGAAAAAAGCTGGTCAAAAGTAATTTGCATGAATTATAAAATGCTAAGGGACACCTGGTTAGCTCTTTTAAGTCTCAGTTTTATACTTGCTAAATTTCAGCAACGATACTTAGCTTATTAAAAAATGAGATGCTGGGGCACCTGGGTGGCTCAGTGGGTTAAAGCCTCTACTTTTGGCTCAGGTCATGATCTCAGGGTCCTGGGATGGATCCCGGCATCGCATCAGGCTCTCTGCTCAATGGGGAGCCTGCTTCCTCCTCTCTCTCTCTCTCTCTCTGCCTGTCTCTCTGCCTACTTGTGATCTCTCTGTGTCAAATAAATAAATAAAATCTTTTTTAAAAAATGAGATGCTGGAAAGTTGAGACAAAGTTTTTTTGGAATAGTAGCATGGCACTTTTTGTGGTATAATAATTTTTCTTTCCTCTTTAGAAAGAAAGAAATTTACAGATATACGAACAATGTTTCTCAAATTTTAATGAATATACAGAGTATCTGGGATGCTTGTTAAAAAAATCTTGAGATTCCTGCACTCAGGAGCAATGAATCAGAGGGTGGGGAGCCAGGAAGTAATTCTGGAGCAGATGGCCTGATACAACTTTTAAAGTTCGAATCCCTAACCTTTCTGCTGTCGAGACAGCTACAAAAATATGCGAATGCTGTCTTTAGCATGCTCCTGGCCCCCTCGCAGATATACCAGAGACACTGGGAGGCTACAACTCAGACCCAGACCAACTGAGTCCGACTATGCAGAGATGAATCTGATGACACATGGGTCTGCATATCCCTTGCTTAGAACAGAGTGTGAGGACTGAGAAGAGTAACAAAGATTTTGATGTCCTGTTTTCCAGAAATAATGGATGTGAAATGCCAGAAATACCTACTAGTGACAAAAGGTAAGACATATTCTACAGTGTGGTGATAAGAATACAGGTAAGCAAAAGATAATTGATATCACCAAAAGTCAAAGGGACACTGATACATACCTAGGTTTTTTTTTTTTTTTCCCTACAAAAGATGAAAGATGTTATTTCTTGTTTGTACTGACATAAACACACATATAGGTGAGCGGACTTAAGCATATCCCTCAGTGCACAGGCATAGAGTACTAATCTGTATAACCAGCTCCCAGACCAAAGAGCAAACAAACTCTGATGGCCCTCATTGTTCTGCCTCCCAATCACTATAGCATTAAGGCAAAACAGTATTCTGACCTTTAAAAGAATAAATTAATTTTTCTGGACTTCTTACTTGATATAAATGGAAACATATGATAAGTATTCTTTTACAAGCTTCTTTCTCTTGATGCTATGTTTGTAAAAGTTAACTATTTTGTTGCTGAAGGTGTAGATAACCCCATCACATTTCTATTTAGTTACGGCTCTGTGTGTTGGCTCTCCTATTCCATAATCGATTGACGCTTTGGTTATATACTCTTTATTGTGTTCTATTTATAGATTATCCCTGCACCAAAATTATCTCTGTAGGAAATCCCTGGACCAAAATTACCAAAGTCTTAATTACGTATTATAAGTATACTGTTAAGTGTTTTTCCATGGTTATGATATTGGTGTGTTTAAGGAATTCTATGGTAGATATGAATGTGTTGAGGGGGGTATCTGTGTGTGTATGTGTGTTTCACAGAGGTATGTGTGTGTTTCACAGAGGTATATGGGTTTTATTTTTTAATTATGTACTACTTACTTAATTATGGACTAATCAAGGTGCCAGATCACATAGTTTTAAATTCTTTTAAAAGTATATTTAAGAATGCCTGAGTGTGGGGCACCTGGGTGGCTCAGTGGGTTCAAACCTCTGCCTTCGGCTCAGGTCATGGTCCCAGGGTCCTGGGATCAAGCCCCGCATCGGGTTCTCTGCTCTGCAGAGAGCCTGCTTCCTCCTCTGCCTGCTTCTCTGCCTACTTGTGATCTTCATCTGTCAAGTAGATAAATAAAATCTTTAAAAAAAAAAAAAAAGAATGCTTGAATGGCTCAGTTAGTTAAGTGTCTGCCTTCGGCTCAGGTCATGATTTCAGGGTCCTGGGATCAAGCCCTGAATCAGGCTCCATGCTCAGCAGGGAGTCTGCTTGTCCCTCGCCCTCTCCCTCTACCCCTCCCCTGCACTCATGCTCTCTCTTAATCAATCTTTCTCTCTCTCTCTCTCCTACCCTGTCTCTCAAATAAATAAATAAATAAAATCTTTAGGAAAATAATAACGTATATTTAAGAGGGAGAAAGTAGCTTGAGTATGGGACTTCCACATACAAACATTGCAAATATATGATGTAATAGATTAATAATAGTAAGGCTAACTATGGTTAAGTTTTTTTCTAACACAATGCAGGGCATACTTCTTATCTGGTTAATTGGTGAAGTGAGAATGATTTGTCCCTTACAACACATCGAGCCATAACTCTACCAAATAAAAACAAGTGGTCATGTGACTGATTATACCGCTAACCATGATGGAAAAGATTTAAGTTGCAACAATATATAAAATACTGAAATCCATTAATGATTCCATGTTCTACCAAGTTCCCTGTCAATTCTCATAATGAAATAAGATAAAATTCATGAGATTGGCAGTTTAAAAGATAGTTTGAAAGGGCACTCTTTTGTAGGTTAGGATTGAATCAACTTTTAAAATAAATCAAGAAAGGAATCTTGCTTAAGCAGAAACATAGGGGAGGGAGTAGTGAGGGTGAATTACCCCTATAATTATATTTAATAAATAAATTATCAATTGGTAGATCTAGGGTATACCCTGGCATTTTTGGTAGATCTAGGGTATACCCTGGCATTTAAAAAGTCAAATTAGAATGTTTGATGTGGTCAGGTTCTACCTAGAACCTTGGGAGCAGCACCTTCAGTGCAGTGAGGGAGGTGGGTTTAGGCAAAGGGAACACATATCCTGTGATCTGAGGTTTCAGTCACTCCCACTGAGAGCTGTGAACCTGAAATGGTACTTCAGAGAAAGCTTCAATTAATAGAAGGATCCTGGCCTTTGTACTTGTGCATAGACCAATGACCGTATGTGGAATGCTCCTAGAGGGGGAGCATAGGTAGCCATGGCCCAAGCAGTTCTCTTGGTTGAGGGAAATTTCAGGGTGGGGATTCAACTCAGCCATCAGCAGGCAACACTCCTAGCAGGTAAGGAGATGAATACATCATCCCAGATGGACTCTGGGTGATGAACTACAGCACTCACTACAGTTCAGCATTGCACCTTTTGGATCCACTTGCTTTATATATGTTCACTTCAGAAACAGATCCTCTAGGATTCTGACTGGTCTCATTTTCTGGGAGAACATAAAGAAAAAGGATGGTGGCACAAGCTACATGGTTGCAACTAGTTTTGGGGCTAATATCCTTTTCTTCCTGTGTGATCAGTTCCAGGTTAATTACATCTTCAGCAACTACCTCTGGTCTAGGTGACTAATTTAGTAGGATAATTGAGAATTTCTGTTCTGAGGGACCTGAATTTTTGGAAACTGTGCCCTTCTCAGGTCATGGCTGCTGAACATGTCCACTTACTGTTAAAATTTGACAGAGGACAACCAATAGGCACCCCAGGCGATCACATTGGTCCAAATCTTCTTTTTCCTGACTCTAATGTAACAACAGCCATAACTTTTCCTAATGAACAAGTCAATGCCCTTCCCCCCCAATCTTGAATAAAGATACCTAAAGTGGCTGGGTAATAGCCATAGTTAAAAATTTAATGAGACTTTTGTTGTGTTTCCTGGGGAAAGCATTCTTTCTCTGGGAATCAAAATCTCTAGAACTTCGTAATCTTGAGTTGCAGTCACAGAAAGCACAAATTTCCCAAGTGCATCACTGGAATAATGTGATCTACTTCTTCTATCAATTGGTCCCAAGAGCCATGTATTCCACCCACTGGGGACCTGTGGCCATTCATTTAGGATCTATCCTGCCTCTAAGAGGATGGCACCTTATCTTTTTGCAAGTTATCATTTCTAAGATGATGTAATGAATGTGCCAAAAAGCACGTTAAAGACATTTGAGGGATGGGAATGGTCAGTGACTAGAAGTATAGATGAGGGTTTTGGGGGGGAGATAAAAGTGTTCTAAATTAGATTGGGGTCATGGATACAATCTCTAAATATGCTGAAAGTAATCGAATTGTATACTTAAAAATGAGTGAATTTAATGGTATATAAATCACATCTCAATCCAGCTTTTTTAAAGGCAATTCTATGACTTTATCTGGTTATAAGCTTCTCTCTGGCATGTTATGTGATGTCTATCCAGTGAATTCCATGTTCACCATTCTCACCACCACACTCCTTGTTTATGAAGTGCATTCCTTGAATATTATGCCAGATCCTCTGTTTTGGATCAAGTACTCTGTTCACTCTCAGATGGTGATCCCAGTTGATGCCCAACACACAGAAAAGATAAACAAGAATATGTGTCTTTCTGTCAAGATTATTCTCTCCCCTTCCGGTATAGAAGGGGTCTGGTGTATTAAATTACTACAAAGTGGCTAATAGGTGTTCTAAGAAGATGGTGCCATATCAAGGACTCACCATTGGTTTCTGTTGCTAACAGGTTGAACATGGAACAATAGCAGGAGCTATATCTGTCTCAGTAAGTGGGAGCCCATGCCCTTGAGCCCATGCATAGCCTCCATCCCTGCTGCCATGGGTTATGCTATTAGTGCACTACATTGTGCTAGCCCATGGTTGGTCAGTGACAGAAACTGATTTATCTACTTGATTGTTTAGTGCTTCCTCTGTGGTGGACAATGAGTGTCAACATTTGATACAGAGATCTTTACAGTTTATGGTCATAGGTCTTCTAAATCATCCACATGCTTCCAGTTCAAAACCTCATCCAATCATTCTTCTTCATGTCCCAGACCAACCAACCAAGCCATTTCCATTATCCATAGGTCCATATGTATTTTTATCTCAGGCCTACAACTTTGTCTATTGGGAGGATTTCCTACTAGCCAACTGTTTTTCTGGGTTCGCCCAAGTGGGTTTGTAGTGTGCTAGGAATACATTACTGCCTTGCACAGAAAAATGAGTCAACTCATCCATGAACGAGGCTTTACTTTTTTCCTCCTTTGTCAGTATTCACAAACCCTTTACCCCTCACAGCACCTATAGTGGTTAATCGAGGGGAACTCAGGGAACAGCAGGGGATTTCGTAGAAGATTGGGCCACCTATCCACATAGCTCACTGTGTTCTCTTGCCCGGCTCACGACTGATCCCAGATATACCATTTCCATCTTTTGATGCACTGGTCTGATTTACTGGGTCTGACAGAAGCCCCTTATGATGGAAAGTTCTGGCCACAAGGTTACCTGGAGCTTGGTCTCTACTAAGGTCTGGTAAACAGAATAGAAACTATTTTTCAAATGCTCAGATACAATGGCCTTATTCCAGAAACCTTAGGGGTCTACATTGCAGTTATCCTACTTGAGCTAGCCATCGGTCCCACGCAGCATCTTGCTTACCACAAGTGCCCTAATATCACAGGACTGACAGATCATATGGCCTAGGTACCAAGGCTTCTTTCATGTGACATGAAAGCCAGAGAAATGAGGCAGGTGCAGCAGTTGGGGGAGAGGGGTGTCAGTAAGAGAATGAAAGGACCCTGAAGAGCTGGGATCCCTTGGAATCTCAGAGATTTGTGGGAGAGTGACCTGTAGCTATGGTGGGGGGGGGGGAATTGGCTGGGAAAGAACAGAAATCATCCAGTCTACAGGGATCTTTCTGAGGAGAAAAAAAACAAAAAAACACTTGCATCGTTCCAAAGTAAAAGATGAATGGTGGACCATGTAAAGAAGAAATATTTGATTTCATGACACGAGGAAGAACATGATTGAGGGACAGTGAAATGAGTTACTTTTCAAAGATGCTGGTGCAGAACCAAGACTGAAGAGTATCCCCTCCTAGCTGATGCCTTATTAATGATTGTGAGAGACCCCCTTCCAGTACAAACACTGCCAACGGAGAGGAAATCAACCCCAGGGAAGAGCGGAAGGACACAGAAGTAACAGTCCTAAGTCTCACTTTTTCAAACTGAAGTAACAGAGATATCGGTTGAATTTCACTGAATTTACAAGTGTGTATTTGGATTATTTTTTCCACATCAAGCAGAATGGAGTTACAGAAGCAGAAATGAAATAGAAAAAAAAATTAAGTTACATTTTACATGCTGGTATTTATGGCTTGTGGAATTCTACTTGTTACACCACAGTTTTACAAGATTTTCTACCCTGAAACCATTGTTCATGACTTTATTATGTCCTATAATTTTGCCTATATTCTAAAGAGAGGCATATTTAGACCCAATTATATGCAGCCTGAAAGTCCCAAGAAGGAAGAAACTTACTTTAGTAAGAAAACATTTCCAAATTCAGGTAAATACTGAAAATTTACTAGGTTTATAAATTCAGAGGTCATTTTGACCTTGTTAACCTAGCATTTACTGAGCACTTACTACAGATGAGTGTTAAGCAATTTACATGGATTATCCCATTTGCTTGATCCAAAAATTCTATGAGAATGATTATTTTTAACCCCATTTTGCAGTTGAGGAAACTGAGGTACCAAGAATTAAGAAAGCTCTCTGAGTCATACAGAGAGTGAGTGAGCCAGATGTCTAGCCTAGCACTCTGACCCAAGAACCCACACTCCCTCCCTATCAGCACATCATTTGCTGGAGTCAGCCATCAGGTAGAAATCATCATATAATATGCAGCCATCTGGTAGAAATCATCAAAAACTAAACAAAAAGCAGGGACTTAAACTAGGAATTTGAGGGTGTTTTTTGTTTGTTGGTTGGTTTTTTCTATCAAATGTAAAGGAAGTCCAGAGGCAAGCAAAGTAGGAATGTAGTAAAGTAGGGTAACGTTACTTGTCATCACAAACTGTGTTCTTTTTAACATTCTAATTCAGCATTCCTACAGAAGACCCTCATCCTCATGCTGTCACGAGGGCAGCCACACCTCCAGGCATCAGGCTGGCATTTCAAGCAGGTTAAAAGGGAAGAACAAAGAGTGAAAAGAGCCATGCAGCATGGGATCAAGCCCATTTAATGTACTGAGTAGTTTCCTCTTATGTCTCATTGGCAACAACTCATCACATGATCACCACAAGAGTAAAAGAGCCTGGGACTCTTAATAGGGTACATTGTTACCTTGGATAAAATCAAGACTCTGTTAGTAGGAACAGAAATAATACATATTTGGACAACCAGCAGTCTCTACTAGAAGTAGCTTCAGTGGGCTAGAACTTAAAGTGCAGAGAACCCAGGAGTGATTTTAAGTAAAGCAAGTAATGTATTTAGATTTTCATTTACTTGTATTCTGCAACTGCTAAAATTTTAACTAAAACATGTAAACATACATTCTTTTGCCAATCTTTTGGTCTAGGGCAGCTTTCCTCAGAGGATATGCCCACTGATTATAATTTTGCAACATCTTTCTTGTATTTTTCACATCCGTGATACAGAGGCCCTCTTATCCCATTTCTTTAAAAGAAAATTAAAAAAAAAAAAAAGTTGCAAACGAAATGCTTAACTCTAGATTTCTAGATCTTTCCCCCATCTTCCAGTTGTTTTTGCTATGTATAAATCAATACCAAATTTTCAGTCAATTTTTATTGGTTGTTTCCCAAAGTATTTGGATTATTTCTGGAGAAATAAAAGCTTTTTTTTTTTTTTTGGCATGTATTTCTTGATTCATAAGTTGTTTAACTAAATTACATAATTATAATAGTAAATGCAACTGACCTACATTTCAGCACACAACTCTACTAGGGCCAGCAGAAAATAGGGACAATCAAAGAAGCAGTCTACTGGCTCCTGTTTTGTAGGGGAGATTGGACAGTGTTAGCTAATCCACAATTTTTAACTGGCATTTGAAAAGGGGAACTTTTATGTTTTTTTATTATTTACTTCTGGGCTAGTTTTTAAGTCTCTGTGGAAGTTTTTTAAATTGGGCTTTTAAAAATTTTTGAAATACTATGTCCAAAAACCTGTACATATTAAATGTGTACATCTTAATGAGTTTGGAGATAAGTATGCATCTGTAAAACTCTCACCATAGACAGTGTCATAAGCTTATTGTCTTTAAATGTTTTCTCAATCCCAGGTGTTTTTTTGGTGATAACATTTTAATGTAAGATCTACCCTCTTAACAAATGTTTAAGTATAACATTTAGTACTCCCTATATGTCCTGTGCTGTACAGTAGATCTCTAGGATTTATTCATCTTGTAAAACTGAGACTTTGTACCCTTTGACAAACACTTCCAATTCCTCCTCCCCAGGTATCCCCTAGTAAGCAAGATTTTGCTCTCTGCTTCTTTAAGTTTGACGTAGATTCCTGTTATCAGTGGTGTCATGAAGCAGTTGTTCTTCTATATCTGGCTTGTTTCACTTGCTTAGCATAGTGTCCTCCAGGTTCATCCATGTTGTCCCAAATGACTGGATTCTTTCCTTCTAAAGGCCATATAATATCCCATTATATGTGTAGACCACATTTTCTTTGTCCACTCATCTGTCGATGGACATTTAGCTTGATTCCAAGTCTTTATAATTCTAAATAGTGCTGCAGTGAATATGTGAGTGCAGTCATCTCCTGTGAGTCCTTGACTGATATTCATTTAAGTATATACCAAAGAATGGGATTGCTGGATTAAATTTTATGTTTTTAGGAGCCTGCATACTGTTTTCCATGGTGCTGTACCAATTTATATTCCCACTAACAGTGTATGTGTTCCCTTTCCCCCATAGTCTTAAAGATACTTATCTTTTCAGTTTTGGGGAATAGCTATTTTAACAGATCTGAGGTGATACCTACCTACAGTTTTGGTTTGCATTTTCCTGATGATCAGTGATGTTGGGCACCTTTTCATAAAGCTGTTGGCCATTTGTATGTTTTCATAAAGAAAAGTCTATTCAGGTTTTTCACCCATTTCAAAGAGTGGGTTTTTTGTTTTGTTGCTCTTAAGGTATAGAAGTTCCTTATATGTTTTGGGTATTTACCGTTTTTTTTTTCTCTTCCATAAATAAATATCAGTCACTCTGAAAAATGCTAAATATTTGAAAATATGAGTTGCTAGTTTCTAGAAAAAAATAGAAATGGTTAAATAAATTAGCAGAGGTATTGACTTCAGGTGAAAGATGACAGATATCTAGAAATAAATGTTGGATTCAAGCTTTTATAATATCCAAATGCTTTCTTTTCAGTTTAATGCTTACCTTCTTACAAGTTTAGAAATTCATGCTATTATGATCATTTAAGAAAATGATGTGAATAGTGAGTAAAGTGTTCTGATGAAGGTCACAAAAACCTTCCTTCTAACAGCTTGAGCTCCTAAAGGAATTGACTTCTCAAATCACTTTGTCAACTGATGATAGGAATAGAAACTCAATTATATTTCAACCCTTGTAAATGTGTGTAATCAAAATCCATATGCAGAATTATTGAATTTAGAATTTGATGGAATTAAAGCAGAAAAGTGGACATTGGTGTAGGTGTGGGAACATAAAACAGAGAAGAGGAATGGTTTGCTGATTAACCCTTAAAATGTGAATGAAAACATCATGTCTCCTCTCAGGGTCAACAAATACTTATTGTGGTTGCTGTGAACCATATAGAATGTAGTGTTACTCTTGGATTTTGACTCAGCATTTCTCTTACCTTATTTTGTGCTGAACCTTAACTAGTTTCTCAAACTACTATTTATTATAAACTGCTTTGTTACACTTTAGCCTAATAGCTGTACTATCAGTTTAATAGTGTTATGCATACCCCACTCTCCTTGCTCCTACCTATTAAATACAAATCCAGATATATTTTATATGTGGTCCCAATTAAAAATTGCTGATTTCAACTTAATTGTGCAATTTCTAGTAATGACACAGATGTTAATGGATAATTTAATTAATAGAACCTGTTGTGTAGGTTACTAGTTATAAAGTTTCTGTGGATTCTACATTAGATCACAAAGGCAAAGTCTCCTAAGCCATTCAGGATAGAGAGAGTAGGTTTGGATATGTTTATATGCATTAATTATTCTTTCTCTAATCATTGTCTAAACTGAAAGGAAAAAGCTATAGTCAGCTTCCTAGTGACTTATATTTACCAAATTCTAATTTTCCAAAATTTATCACATATGTGATTTAGTGACTCATTTCAACTATGGGCTAAATCTCACACTACCTACCTGGATGTCTTAATGGACATCCATAGGAGCCACTTGGCCGTGACTCAGGTACTGGCCCAGAACCAACCCATTCACTGTATCCAGAACACATGCTGTCTAAGTAGGGCATCTAATCTCAGAGATCATTATTTGAAAGTTACTACAGTGATGTGTGGATTTAAATTCAAAACTCCTATGTAGAGAGTTTACTATGAATTAAGAAGCATAACATGTGTACAACACAAAAAAACCCTGTATCTTCCCACATGACACAGGAAATTACCTAAGCAAGATGAGAAAATAGTAGAAAGAGAAGCTATAGAATGAAGGCTTTCATTTATCCCAATAATTATGACAGTACAACACTATATTGCTGTCTTTAACATATTTCCATCCCAACAATATTCATCCAACATTAATGAAAACAATTCCAAAGCTCATGAGCTCAATATGTTGCTACATGAAGAGATTATCTGATCAGAAAAACTACATATAGTGTACTCTGTACTTGGCAGAAAAGAAAGAAAGAAATTGTTTCCCATGGGAAGAAAAAGTAGTACTAAGAGAATTCCAAAATAGTCTACATTCCAAGTTTTACATATGCTTCTCTATGTGTGGCTAACAGCCTGGTCTGGACCCGGAGAGCAGTGATCAAACTGACATGAGTTGTCAAACCTGTTATCAATCAGAAAAGACCACCTTGGTGATCTAGGGTATTGGCCATAATGCTTATGGTTTTTTGTTTTTGTTTTTTTTAAAGATTTTATTTATTTATTTGACAGAGAGAGATCACAAGTAGGCAGAGAGGCAGGCAGAGAGAGAGAGAGAGGGAAGCAGACTCCCTGCTGAGCAGAGAGCCCGATACTGGACTCGATCCCAGGACCCCGGGATCATGACCTGAGCTGAAGGCAGCGGCTTAACCCACTGAGCTACCCAGGTGCCCATGCTTATGTTTTGCATGAAAGAGTAAGTCATCTACAAGCTTTTAGTGATTAAAAGAGATGAATGACTTGGTTAAAGAAACAATAAACTCATGGTTTTCCAAGGTTCTTTTAAATGGTAGACACTTAATATTTGGGGATGGCTGTCATACTCTGCCAAGATATAAATAAGTACCGTTCGTTTAGTCATAAGAACATTGTTTAAAACCGTAACCAAGTAATCACAGACTAGTATCTACCAAGAGCTTGGCAATAGTCATCATATAATAGGTACTCATTTCAAAAAGATTCCCATTTTTTTCTGAGGATTATTTTTTTTCTCTTGAAGGGAAGAGGCAAGGAAGAGCAATTCAGAGCCTCCCACACTGCCTGGGCACAGTACAAGAACAAGGGCCAGCTTCGGGGATGTGTTACCTGTGGTTGGCTTAGTGTTCTGATGTTGTCACCTTGAAACGCTCAACAATTTTTAAACAAAGGGCTCCATATTTTCTTTTTGTAGTAGGCCCCACAACTTTTAATTCCTGAAACTAACATCACACTGTATGTGAACTATACCGGAGTTTTTTTTTAAAAAGTCACAGATTTACCAACCCTATAATGAGCCAATTGATATAAAATTGCTTTAATATTATTATAAAATTGAAACGAATATTCATATTGATACCAAATTGTCTTAATAATTGTCTTAATAATGCATTTTATAGGAAGACCAAGTAAATCTCAACTGAGAATAGTTACCTTTTTTAAAACTTAGGAAATGGGGCACCTGGGTGGCTCAGATGTTAAGCATCTGCCTTCAGCTCAGGTCATGATCCAAGGGTCCTGGGATCGAGCCCTCCATCGGGCTCCCTGCTCAGCAGGAAGCCTGATTCTCCCTCTCCCACCCCCCCTGCTCATATTGTCTCTTAAATAAAATAAATAAATAAAATATATTTATAAATAAATAAAATAAAGTGTGTTAGAGAAGAAATATTTATTTATAAATAAATAAATAAAATCTTTAAAAAAAATTTAGGAATAAGGTATGCATAAGAATAAAGGATCAATTTTCCCCATAAAGAAAAATTTCACATTTTATCACCAATATTTGTACTGGAGGACCTGTAACATTATGCTTAAATATCAGAAACACATATGGGTGTACACTTCTTGGTAGGAAACTCTGTGACAGTTTATTAAACAAACAAATATTTTGAAGCACAGTATATGATTAATTTCCTCATATTAGAAAATGCTTCAGCATATTATAACTTCAAACACTTTTGGAACATCTGTTTGTGTTTCAAGGGGAGTTTTCTGGTCAAAATGTGTTGTTCTCTAAACTTCAAATCCAGAAAGAACAGAGGTTAATGAATTCAAGCCAGGTCCCAGTTGCAGGAGGCCTTATTCTCCGGTAAAGCAGGGGACCTATGAAGGGCGTAATGTCACAAAGGCTCCAGTCCTCAAAGTCCTCACAACACTTGCCTCTTCCACACGGGGGTCTAAAGATCTGCCCCTAATAAAGCTAGCAGTCAAATGTGCCAGCTCGTCTGCCAGAAAGCTTTATCTATCCCATTCATTCGATCTTCCCAGCGGGTCAATAATCTTTTACACATGACAAAACCGAGGAACAAAGAGGTGAAGTCATTTGCCTAAAAATCACACCGCTAGCAGGGGCAGAGTTGGATTTTCAGTCCCAAAAACCTGCCTCAGTCTGTATTCTTCAGCAATCGCCTCAGAGTCTCTCACAAGAATTTTTTCTTTTTATTTTGGGAACTCCTTCCCCAGGCTGCCCTGGGGTCAGGCATTGATAACTGAGAAGAAAAGAGAATGTGAAAACCAACTTGAGGTGGTAGAAGAGAGCAGGAAGTCAGCAGACACCAAGTGAGAAGAAGATAGACAAGGATAGGAAAGGAAAGGAGAGTGAGGTGTGCACCTCCTTCCTGCCTACCATCCTCATGCCAGAGATTGGAGAGCTATGTATAACTTGTCTCCACTTGCTTGCACAATCTTCCAAATGCTCAGCCCAGTAAGAGGGGATTCATTATTGAGAGGACTTTTATCATCGGTGAAAGAAAAAATATAGTAAAAGCAAAAAGCAAACAGGAAGTCCCCGTAGCAACTAAAACTGAATAAATGCTCAAAGGCAAATGATCAATATATTTCCATTACCGGGGCGCCTGGGTGGCTCAGTGGGTTAAGCCTCTGCCTTCGGCTCAGGTCATGATCTCAGGGTCCTGGGCTCGAGCCCCACATCGGGCTCTCTGCTCAGCAGGGAGCCTGCTTCCTCCTCTCTCTCTCTGCCTGCCTCTCTGCCTACTTGTGATCTCTGTCAAATAAATAAATAAAATTTTTTAAAAAATTATTAAAAAAAAAATATATATATATATATATATTTCCATAACCCTCAACCATCATCCTAGCATTCATCATTGGCGTCATTGCGATGATACCTGGGTCAGGGCAACAAAATCTTTAAGCTCCAGGCAGAGGTACAATTCAGGTGATTTTTTAAAAATCTTTTTGAAGATTTTATTTATTTATAAATAAATAGATCACAAGTAAGCAGAGGCAGGCAGAGAGAGAGAGGAGGAAGCAGGCTCCCTGCGGAGCAGAGAGCCTGCTGTGGGGCTCTATCCCAGGACCCCTGGATCATGACCTGAGCTGAGGGCAGATGCTTAACCCACTAAGCCACCCATGCATCTCACAGTTCAGGTAACATTAATGTTTTTCACTGGCTCTTTATCCCCACACCTGATCTTGTATTGTTCTTTATTTCTTTATGGGGAAAAAAAATATCTTCCAGATAACTGTATACCCTTTGTAAAGTATCTTCATAAAGGATATGGTCAGTATCTCTCTACTTTATATACAAATATCATGAAATTGTAATTCCAACTAACTTTTACTGTACCCTATTTTAAAAATGTTTAAACAAATTTTCATGTTCACTTTATTGAAGATCCAGAAATTGGGAACTCTAGATTTTAAAAAGAAATGAGTTATTTATTTATTCTTCCAGATCGTATTCCAATGCCATGCCACCTTTGCTATAGTCCTTAACAGAAAAGGCTTTTAGCTTTATTTGTTAGAAGTTCAAAGATTTATTTGTTCCATTTATTCAAAATACATATGGACCACCTGCTTCCCATCAGACACTCAGTAGGTGCAAGGATATAGCAGTGAACCCAGAGGATGAAGAACCCTGACCTGGTAGGGTTTATGTATTAACCACCAGGGAATCAGGCTTTCATTCCTTTATAGGGGAATCATTTCCCTATATTGGCAGAAATTCCCTTTCTCTCGAGTTAATATGCATCCAGCTTCCCATGACTGGTTTTATGGATTAATGAAATACATAAATGAAATAAATGCAAAAGAACACTCTTTACATCATCTTATGTGTCCAAGGACCATAAAATCCCGTCGCAACTTAGCCACAGCTCTGTGCACCATTGATGTGTGAGCTATACCATACAAAACAAAGTAGAAAATAAAGACGGTTTCTTCGAATACATGTACATTTTAAGGTCTCAGACAGTGGGGAACACATGGTTTGAATGGTACACGTCCACTTATACATGGATTTTTCTTGATAAATACAGTTTAGTACTGTAAATGTGTTTTTCTTATGACTTTCTTAATATTTCTTCTCTAGCACACTTTATTATAAGGATATATATATATATATATATATATATATATGGTATAGAATACATATAGCATGCAAAGTATGTGCTAATCTACTGTTTGTTACTGGCAAGGCTTTCCGTCAATAATAGGCTATAAGTAGTTAAGTTTTAGGGGGAGTCAAATGTTATATGCCAATTTTTGATTATGAAGGAGTTAATGCCCCAAACCCCCCATAGTTCAAGGGTCAAATGTTGCTGAATTCATTATTTAAACAGGATAGAAAATATTCCATGATGGATTTGGGGCAAAGAGAGGAGATGTGGCAGTAGAAAAAGAGGAGGGAGGTTCAATTCCTGCAGTTCTCAGTCTTGTCCTGCAGCTTTCAGTGACCTGAGGGTATAAATCTGCCTGTGAAAGCTTAAATGCTTTCTCATCTTAAAGCACTCCACCATTATTCAATCAACCACTGCTGTGTATATTAAAAATACAATTGGTGGGAAATTCTAACCTCTAGATAATAATTATTATTCAGTTTGTTCTGGTGCCTTTTTTTTTTTTAAGATTTATTTATTTATTTGAGAGAGAGCAAGAGGAAGCATCCGCATGAGCAGGGGTTAGGAGAGAAGGAGAAGCGACTCCCCACTAGTGGGAAGCCCAAAGCAAGACTCAATCCAGGACCCCGAGATCACGACCTGAGCTGAAGGCAGGCACTTAACTGACTGAGCCACCCAGGTGCAACTCTTCTGTTGCTTTTTATCTGTAAGCAAATGTACACAGTATAAACCAGCAAACCATATACAATGGTTTTTTTTTTTTCTAACTTTTCCAGTATTTAGGAGAGGCACTGCCATAGCCTCTGTCTACATAAGACAATTTATAGAATAAAAAGCATTTACTGCTTTCGCCCTTAAGAACCTAGTACACATTTTTAACAGTTGAAATGCATGACCAATTTGACAGACACAAAAAAATACAGCAGTTTATAAAAAGCACTAATCCTTGTGAGGGGACCATACTTTACCAGTTTCTTAGGAAACACTGCCACCATGTGGTGTTTCAATCCAAAATGAATTTAAAGATTCTTTATACAATTAAACATTGCACTTAATAATACAGAATAAGAAAAACATTTTTCTAACAATATAATGTTACAGAAACTTATGGGTAATGTTTACTGGAATGTATAAATATTCACTAAGTGGGTTCTATAGAATTAAATATTTTTGTTCACTAAATATTTATATATATACATACATATTTTACATAGTTTTACTTATTTTCATGTAAAAAAAATCCCCTTTAAACCTAAAATATGCCACTGAAAAACAAAACTATAAAGTTGAAAACATAATGATCAAAAGCATAAGCTAATTTTTTAAAGTAATTTGTTTCAATTTGGTGTCCAAACACCATGAAAATGCTTTGAAATGTGCTTTAATATAGGAATACATATATGTTTAATACATTAAAAATTTATATAACTGGGCACCTGGGTGGCTCAGTGTGTTAAAGCCTCTGCCTTCGGCTCAGGTCATGATCCCAGAGTCCTGGGATCAAGCCCCGCATCCGCTCTCTGCTCAGCAGGGAGCCTGCTTCCTCCTCCCTCTCTGCCTGTTTCTCTGCCTACTTGTGATTTCCGTTTGTCAAATAAAAAATAAATAAAATCTTTAAAAATATGTATGTATATAGGGACGCCTGGGTGGCTCAGTTGGTTAAGCAGCTGCCTTCGGCTCAGGTCATGATCCCAGCATCCTGGAATCGAGTCTCACATCCGGCTCCTTGCTTAGCAGGGAGCCTGCTTCTCCCTCTGCCTCTGCCTGCCATTCTGTCTGCCTGTGCTCTCTCTCTCTCCCTCTCTCTCTCTGATAA
>NC_139022.1:69849433-70115850 GCF_964662115.1 Mustela nivalis | reverse complement strand
TCTATGTAGATCCCTGAGTTATTAGAATTCTCTCATTCTCTCGTTCTTGTTATTCTTCTAGAATTTGTACAGTTCTGTAGCCTTCATGGTGATTTAGCCTTATAGCCTATTTTCTATGTCCCTGTGGAGGTTGAAGCCCCAGACCTACCCTCTTTAACCTATTTTCATCACCTAACACTCTGTGGGCTACCTAACACTTACTGCTATCCTTTGTATTTGGTCCATTTGTGGCCAAAAGGACATTTGTGATGGGTCTGTTTATTTATATTTAATCCAACATTTCTGTTTCTAACAGGTAGGGTTACCCCGCAGAGTGTCACAGTGCTTCACAGAGCAGTCGTCCCTTAGAAACTGTCAAATACAAGCCTATGTAGAAGCACATATATGTAGGTAGGTGAATGCATCGGGTGAAGTCAAATAGGCACATGATTTCATAGGACTCCACCTAATACAGTTTTGTTAGCCTTAATCTTATGAAGAGAGCTAGGTTATTTTATATAAACCAAAAAAATCCTTGACAACTGACACCTTTCAAAGCCTTTGTAGTTTTAGAGAAGTTGCCCCATAACCATCTCAGCTGAGTTTGATAATGACTATCACAGACAGCAGTGCACTGTGATCCCGAGCAAGAAAAACTTGTAGTTGTTGCAAGGAGCGAAATTTGGAAGTATTCATCAGACCTTCTGAACTTTGAACAAAGTTAGAGAGCCTGGCAGCATTTTCTCCCCCTGAACAACGTGTTGGTTGACTCAGAAAACAACTTTTCTATTTGAACCATGGCTTGTATCCCTCTGTGTTAGCCAGAGCAAATGTTCATCATTATTTTAAAAGCTATAGAGAGTAGGAGGGGGAGTAAAATGTCTGCCTTGAGCATTTTTTTTTCCTCCAAAAATAAAAATAAAAAGAGAAGGGAGGGAAGACTCTTGAAACAATATTACGCTGCATTCTCCACTTTGTCGTTCAATTCTTTACAATTGCCTAATTGTTCATCAGCGTCACAAAAGAAATGCCTTTTATTTTCTCCAGGCACTTAGAGATGACTAAGTGTCACTTAGTCAATTGGCAGAACAAAGAAGTCAATTTATGGATCACATTTTCTCTGTTTCCTTGTTCTTGAAAATAATTCACTTTATTGGTTTAGTGTTCTGGAAAGGTGAGCGATTGACAGGCCTGAAGTACAGAAATATTCTCCCTAAGATACCGGTTGCACACACACATTTTTGTTCAAAACTAGAGGTGAAAAGGTAACAGTTTCTCAGTCTCTTCGTGTAGCAAACCACTCTAAAAATTCAACAATACTAACAACTCCTGACTTCCTCTATGCATTTTTCACCTGAAAGTAGTCACCTGCTGGCATTATTCTTCCCACACCAAGCCTATTGATTAATTAAGCTGGCCCTCATCTCTTTGATACATAATAGAAAGTAATTATTTAGCATTACAACATAAAAAGCTTAATGTAGCATTTTTAGAGTTTTGTCTACTTTAAAGTAACATTTTAACTGCCAAGGTTCGGAAAATACGTACAATGTAAGGAAGAAAAAAAGAATTACCAATAATTTCCTACCGGAGAAACCCACCATTAACATTTTTATATAATCTTGACATAATTTTTCTGGCATTCATAATAACAAATCATTATTATGTGAACTTACTTTAACTTAGTTTTATATTTTGTGAGCATTTATAAGAGATCAAATACTCCCCCAGAAAGATTGCCCAACTGTCTATATATGAACATACACACTTTATTAAACCATCCCCTTTCTATTGGACAGCCAAATTATGTACACTTGGAGGGATCATAAATAACACTGAAGTAAGTTATCATTGAACCTGTCTTTGTATAGATCTCTATTTTCTTAGATTAACTTGTTTCTAATAGATTTACTATACTAAATGATACTGAAATTTTTTTAAGGCTTATACAATATGTGAGCAAATCACCTTCCCCAAGATTACTAATTTACTACCCTTCAAGTGTATAAAGTTTTACTTTATATTCATAATACATTTGGGAAGGGTGAAAATAATGTCTTAACAATCAACAGCCCATGGACTGCCTTGACTCAGAGTTGAGCTACTGGATTTTTCTATTAGCTTGTATAGAAAATTAAGTTTACTATGGAAGAATGTGTGCTCCTTTATTATTACACTTGTATTTTTCCCAGTATCATCTCAGAAAGAAAACAATCTTAATTTTATACTTTTAATTATCCTTTAATCTCATCTACTGGTAAGCCTGTGAAATAACTCATTGCTAGTTCAATAATTCTAAATTCATTCTTCAGAAATATGAAACATATTCACGTAACAACATGTTTCCTTATCTTTTAAGAAAGGTGTCTAATTACAGAATGTCATTATGCACTTTAAGAGAATGTACTACTCCTTTTTAAATTAAACTAAAAACTTTTCAGAGTCTGGTTAGAGAAAAATTTAGAGAAAAAAATTTGGAAGAAAGATGCACAGATGTTTGCTATTCCCTTTTAATCACTTTCCCCCAGAAATTGTTCGTTTCACCGGAATTCACTAAATATGGGAATAAAACTGCTGCCGAGTACAATCTATATCCACAAATGAAATTATCTAGTTATATTCAATCTATTCTGTATTTTTGAACAGCAAGTGCATTTTCTATATGAATAGTGAGCATTGAAATGCACTACAGCCACAAATTGTGATTAGAAAACTGCTTGTTTAGCAGTTTCAAAGGAAACCAACATGACAATCAAACATGGAAAGCAGATGGAAGATTTATTTTAGGACATGTAGCAATAATAGAGAAATTAGGGAGCAATTAAAACATGAAAAAAATCAGTTTAGCTGAGAAAGTGAATCCAAAGTTATTTCAGTTCAGTTCTCAATTATGCTTGTTCTTAAATGAAGATTTGAATTAGGAAGAATGAAATCTGAATGTTCTTTCAGCAAATAAGGTACAACTTAGAATGGCATGTAGTGATTGTTTAAAACAATCTTAGCAACCAGAGCAATTACTCAATACGAGTATTTATTTTTAGATGGTAAATTCCCATATTTAGACTGTTGGCTAGATATCAGCAGTATCAGAAATTCATTGTATTCGGCCTTGTCCACTCTTAATTGTTTTTAAAAATTACATTTTCCATTGTAAGTAGATCAAATAATCGTAAGGACCCATGTGTGAGTTTCTTATACCTCTTGTGCCGAATACATCAAGAGAAATCAATGTGACCCTTGAAAATAAAGCCTTCTATAAATCACTATTACTGGACTTGGTGGGAACACGCCAAGGCACAAGGATATCCTTGTAGGAATATTTGAAGTTCTATACGTAATGAATTATAGTATCAGGTAGAAGTAATTCCAGACACTCACCCAGAATGCTTGTATCGCACGTGCTGGAGACGGACACAGAAGGCAGCAGGCACATCCTGAGGAGAAGGGATTGGTGGAAAAGGAATGGGTTTACCGGTGTTATTTATAGTGTCTTAGGCTGGATTCACAGGAAGCAGATCCTAACCCAGAGACTCGTATGCAAGTGGTTTAATAAGAAAGTGCTTCCAGGAGAAACCAACAGAGGAGTGGAGACCCCAAGACAAGGAAGAGGTTGGAGCTAATTAGGTGCTGTTTTAAGCAGAGGCCCTGGAGGGTGGTTTCAGCCTGATCCAAAGAGAATTTTGAAGTGTTAGTTATGCCTTAGTTTTATCCCAACACATAAATGTACTTCCGAGAAGACAAGAAGACTTGATTAAATTAAGTTGCCGGTAGATGACTGGTCTCTTCGAGAGCTGATAATATATGGAGCAAATAATATCAGAGTCTACTTCTGACACATTAGATATTCAACATCCTTGAGAAGCCTGCATTATTGGTCCCTGCATAGTTGCCAACCTAATACCACAACGACTCAGTTTGTGGGCCTAAAGGGGAAAAGATGGTAGTTGTTATAAAACATGATTTACGTTTGTTGAAAAAATTATACAGGTATATAAGGTACTGATGAATATCTTTTATTGCCCCACCTCCACCACAGGTATAATCACTATTAATTATTCAGTACATGCCTCTTTCAGGCCTTTCCTCAAAGCTTTCTCTGTAACTGTTTATTGAAAAACCCTGTGGGGAAAAATCATTCCTGAGCCTATGATCACTTTAAAAAAGTACATGAATAAAGGGCAAATCTCCCCTTCTGTCCTCCTTCCTCTCTTGAGAAACAACTACTAGAAATAATCAGTATTATATTTGCTATTTATTCTTCCCTATTTTCCAAGTTTATACAGATATAACTGTTAATATGTATTTATATAGATGTGGTTTTAGAAAAATATAACATGCTATGCTTATAACTCAGTGCATTCCTCTTTCCAGTTAAGAATATAATATGTACAGATTTCCAAATTAATATATATGTAAATTATCACATTCTGTTTAATTCTTATATAATATCCACCTTATAGGACACATTATAATTTATCATAAATTATATACTATAATTATAATTTATACATTATAAGTTACACATTATCATTTACCCATTCTGCTTTATGGGACATTAGATTGTTTCTAGGTTGTTGCTTCAGAAATAATACTGAAGTAAATACCTTCTTACTGATATTACACTATTGCTTTTTAGGGACAGACGCCTTGAAAAGAGACTTGTGTCAAATGTGTTTATCTTTTCATTTAATATATATCATATTTACAGCAGTTTTTAAAAATAATGAAAAGTCTCCAAAATATAGGTTTTTAAAAAAATCAATTCTACTGCTGCAGATACGTAACTTAGTGGGAAGGAATATTATGTGTTTTATAAAACAATTTAGAACAGTATATCTTAAGGATGAAAGAAATCTTTGGATTGTCTTAGCAATTTTTAATTTTTCAATTTTTTTAAAGATTTTATTTATTTATTTGACAGTGAGATAGAGATCACAAGTAGGCAGAGAGGCAGGCAGAGAGAGGGGAAGGGAAGCAGGCTCCCTGCTGAGCAGAGAGCCCCATGCAGGGCTTGATCCCCAGACCCTGAGATCATGACCTGAGCCAAAGGCAGAGGCTTAACCCACTAAGCCACCCAGGCGCCCCAGTTTTAGGAATGTTTTTAAGCGGATTTTATTTATTCATTTGAGACTGAAAAATACAGAGAGAAAGCTTGAGCAGGAGGAGAGGCAGAGGGAGAAGCAGACTTCCTGCTGAGCCAGGACTCCAACACAGGGCTCCCTCCCAGGACCTGGAGATCATGATGATCCTACCCAGAGACAGACATTTAACCATCTGAGCCACCCAGGCACCCCTGTTTTGGCGATTTTTCACAAAATCCCCTAACTGTTTGTTTATATAATATGATAAAGTCAAGGCATGACATGCATGGCCCAGTCTCAGATAAAAGAAAAGAATTCCTCAGCCAAAGGAATTTTTAAAATTATTTCTTTGTCTATTGTTATGCCTCATGCAGGAATACATGTTCACAATGGCACTAATTTAAATTCTTTTTCTCCCTTTTTTTTTCTTCACACATTCAAGATGCTTCTGTATTTCATCCTTAATGACTATCAAAAACTTCTACCTTAGTTTTTAATCTGCATTCCACCTGTCTCCCTTCCCCATTCTTTTCGAGTTTTCATTTCAAACAAAAACATAGGCAAAGTATAATAACCCTCTAAAAACAAAGAGAAGAAACTAAGTCGGAAAGCTAGAATTCTCTTTAAAAGGGAGGCAATAGAAAGCAGGTAGACCTTCCTAACTTTTTGTTTACTAGCCAGCAATTTCGTAAAGGACTTGAGGTTATTTTTTAAAATACATGCAATACAGGGGCGCCTGGGTGGCTCAGTGGTTTAAGCCTCTGCCTTCAGCTCAGGTCATGATCTCAGGGTCCTGGGATCGAGCCCCACATTGGGCTCTCCCCTCAGTGCGGAGCCTGCTTCCCCCTCTCTCTCTGCCTGTCTTCTGCCTACTTGTGATCTCTATCAAATAAATAAATAAATAGAAATCTTTAAAATACATGCAATACAGTAAAAAATAGATAAAAATGAGGCCAAACATAAAAGTGAAACCTATATTCATGAAACACTTTATTTATAATTTATACACACATAACAGAGATTTCTACAGGATGATTATACTATAGCCTAGAACCTGACCGTGACCTGGGAGGTAGTCAGAACAGAAGAGTGTACTTTGGGTTCTGTTGAGGATATAGAAAGCTGGAAAGTACATCACTCCCATGCACACAACAATAAAAACATTCAGATACTCTGCAAAATCATAACTACTTTTGAACACAATGGGAAGTTAAGGTTTCAGGGTAACTAACTTGAAATCTAAAGACAGGAACATCCAAGGAGAGACAAGATATGACCACTTACTAGCTTAACACCACACAATCTGGTAAGAAAAATTCAGGTGAAAATTTAACCAATTGGTAGAGGCCAAATGTGGGCTAAATGTGAGAATATAGAACATCTGGAAGACAAAGACATAGGGAGGATTCATACCCACTCACCAGGTCTTCTTCACGAATCTCATCAGGTATGTATAACAACTGGGGCAAACTTTTTAGAATTAATAATTAGTGTTTCATGAAAGCTGTTTCTAAGGATAGGAAAAAAAATTTATTAAATGAATACAGCTTAATATCAAAACAGAATTGTAACAGTCAAAGTGAAGAAATTATATGCAAATTCCACTTGAAAAAAGATGTAAAAAGATGTAAAACCCCAAATTAAAATGTTATCTAACCTAATTCTACAGCACATTTTTAAAACAAGACAATCATAATTGATTAAGATTTATCTCAGAATAGGTAGGTGGGGTCTGGGATTAGGGAGGGTGAATGATGGGGACAAAAAGTAAAACAAAGGAAGTGAAATAAAATCAGGGTCATAAATGGACTGGATGATAGTAAGCTTCACAGTTATTCCACGTACCTGAGTTTTAATTAAAAAGAAAGTAGACTGGAGCAAGAAGCTGTGGTAAATAACACGAAATGTTCGTTTTTTGGAGCTGGTCAGATATCACCCTGGGAGAGCCAATATATTTTTCTCCCTGTTAATCTGCATCCTTTCCCCCACCCCACCAACAGTGGGAAGTGTCATCTGGTTGGTCTTGTCTCTGTGAACAAAAATTTATAAGGCATTTTATAATGTCAATACTTTGCAAGAATCCTGTGACCTTGAGATTATGTACACTCTGAGAAAGCAAGACTCACGTGGTCAAAAACAAAAAATGTGTCCATGGTCAGAATTTTGCAAAATACAGGAGAATGAAAATTAGAAAGTAAAAAATATATATATTACCTATAAATAGAAGAAATATTAGGCAAATACCATTAAAGACATCTCTCTAGCCACATTTCCAGATAAAGGACAGAAGAGTGTAGATAACAGAAATTAACAGATATATTTTCATAAATAAAAACATACTTTGCATGTTATTTTAAAATAAATTATTAAATTAGTTTTATTGAAATGTAACAAAAGAACAAGGAAATAAAGCAAAACAAATAACTGCTAACTTCACGTAAATATTTCTTCACGACAAGATATGTTAGTTTCTAAAATATACCTATAATCTTGAGGGTGAGAAAGGCTACAAATTCTTTAGGCATTAAAATAAAATCTTAACTACATTAGAAATTTCTAGAAGGTATCAATTAACTCCCTGACATTAAATAAAAGTAATTAATAACTTGGCACTTATTTCCACCAGAAGTTTTAAAATCTGTCCATAAACACTTGGACATTCCTTTTGACAAGACATAAAACTAACTCAACTTGTTCTCCCTTTGAGAACAGGAAAAAGTAACCTCTGAGATGAGGACATGATGGGCAATGTGGTTTTTACTTTTTTCTCTTCCTTGGACCACTCCATTCTGGGGGAAGCCACATACTACGTCATGAGAACATTCAAGCAGCCCTAGAGAAACATCCACTTCAAGAGGAACAGGGGCTCTCTGGGAACAATAGCAAAGGAGTAAGTCCTTTGCCAACAGACATCAGTGATTCCCCCAGCTGACCCTCCAGCCTCAGTCAAGACCCAGCCAACAGCCTGATTCATGAGGAACAATGACTCAGAACCACTCAGCTACACCACCCCCAAATTCCTAACCACAGAAATTGTGACTTAATGCAAGTTTTGGGGTGATTTTTTTATGCAGCAGTAGATACCTAATACAGCTTTTTATTCTTGAATTTAAAATTTTTGATTCACTTTTAAACACTGGATTTTGGTTTTTCATTTTTCTTTTCCAGAAGAGTTAAGGGTTTGTTTTGACCTTTAAATCAAATGATTTAAAGGTCAATTAAAGATCAATTTAGCTGAGCATAAAATTCTTGGATCATATGTCCTTTCCTTTATAAATTTGTAGAGACACAGGGACTTGATAGCCCATTTTCTGGTACTGACTGGTTAACTAGTCCCTTTAGCACAGTTTTCCCATTTATCCACAGAATAATTTGGTTTTCAAGTACTTAAAAAAAAAAGTTTTAAAAAATTTTTAGATTTATAGAAAATCTTCAAATATCATAGACAATTCCCATATACCCTGTATTCATTTTCCTCTGTTATCAATATCTCACATTACACTGAATTGGAGGACTTAAATGTTTCCAAAATGAGAAGAGCTATTCTGACTAGAGATTAAATGTGGGTTTATCGCAATAGATAATTTTGGAAGTTCTCACCATGGATGAGACTGCCTAGGCAGTGAGTTTACAAAGAGAGTCTAGGGCAAAACCTTAAGGAAACCCAATGTTTATTCAAACAAACAAACAAACAAAAAACAAAACAAAACAAAAACAACGTTTAATGGCTAGATAGAGGAGAATGAGGCTAACAAGTAACTATAGAAAGAATAATGGCCAAAAATATAGGGAAAATCATGAAATTGCAATGTTACAGAAGCCAGTGTAAGAGTGTTTTTAAAAGGAGTAGTTGGGTTTATCAAACACTATAGAAAGATCAAGAAAAATAAGTGTCCCTTACATATATGCTATAGAGGTCCCTCTTTCAATAGGAAAACAGAAAACTCTCGAACAATGTCCATATTACAGCTTTTTGAAAGAAGGGTGACATGCTGGGGAATTCTAATAAAGGTAGTGAAATATCTTCTAAAATTTCTAATTATAATGTTCAGTGAAATCAACCAAGGGTTGATTCCTGATATTACATGGCCCAGTCAGAGTCCTTTCTCAAGCCCAAATTAGAATTGGAAGTAAGATACAAAGACTCAACTTCTCTATGAGACTCTAATCGTTAACAGAAAGACTTGAAGACCATTTTGTCCCCAGTAAGGTTTGTATAGCCTAAAAAGCCATCTGCTCTACAAGAGACAGCTTGTTCTGATCTCTCTCTTATTTCTTTAATTCTCTCCCTGTGTATGTCTTCTTTGCCATTGTAATACCCAGGGGTTTCCTGTTTTTCTTCAGCTCTAGAATTTCTAGTTTTTTTTTTAATAGGCTATATCATTATTCAAATTTCCAGTTCTTAACTGACATTTGAAAATTATGCTTTTAATTCTAAGAGCATTGTAAATAAATTTATTTTACAATCTGTGACCAGTAATTTCATTGACTATTGTGCCTGTGGATCTATTTCATTTGTCTATTGTGCTGCTTGTCGCTTGTGTTATCTTTTCTGCTTCATCTTTGGCTGTGTGTTGGATTTTTTTTTTAATGTATATACATTTTTAAAGATTTATTTATTTGACAGAGAGAGATCACAAGGAGGAAGAGAGGAAGACAGAGGGAGAGGGGGAAGCAGGCTCACCCCTGAGCAGAGAACCCAATGTGGGGCTCGATCCCAGGACCCTGAGATCATGACCTGAACTGGAGGCAGAGGCTTAACCCACTGAGCCACCCAGGCACCCCGTGCTGGATGTTTTATTTGAAAAAGAATTTGTAGAAATAATTTGAAGTCTGAAATGAATTTATCTCCCTTCAGAGAGAATTTCTGTTTACTTTTGTCAGGCATCTTGGGGCACAAGCAAAACAGGTGACCCTAAGTCAATTTTAAGATTTGAGGTTTTTTGTGGAAATGCAAAGGCTGCATTTCTTTGTCCTTACTCCTAAGGTGTGGGTGGTCCTTAGGGGTTGTTTAGCAGGGTGGGAAGCCTTGGACTCATCTTTTGTTACTCTAGATCAAATAAGTTTCAAAGATACTGCTCAGCTTCACAAAGTTCTTTCTAGAACTGTAATTGTCCCCTGCACAGAAGGAGACCCAAAGATCAGCTGTATTTAGATTTCTATATTCTCCTAGATACTGACACGGTAACTTCTCACTATCATTTTGAACTCTAATTCTTCTTTTGGTTGACTATAATGCTTTGTGCACTCCAAAATTTTATACAATTTCTGGGTCCATCTTTCGGAAAATGACACAAAATTAGTCACAGGGTCTTGAGAGGAAGTATGCAAGTGGAAAGCCCTAGAACCTAAGCATCATTAGCTTCTCGGTAAATCTTCCTCTGGTAGGTTTCACTTGGTGGTTTGGTCCAAATTACCTATCCATTCATTACCAAAACTGGAAGGTACTTTAATGTATCCTTAAAGATCTGTACCCTAATCACTATGGTGTGATATATCACATGTAGAGCATATAGAGCAGCAGAGCCGATCTCTTTTTTCACGAGTCTCCTCTTTGAATGGGAATGGCAGTCAGAATCAACCCCATTATTTATATAGTTATTTATATCTCACTCTCACACTCTTTCTCTCATATAAGTAAGCATATTTGAATCTGAATCTGTAGAAGTTAAATCTGTATGAGATGCAACTCCATTATTATCTGTAATTTTTCTTTTGAGGGTTTCTTCAACACAAGAGCTATTTCAAAGTGCATATTCTAATATCAGATGAATATATATTTTAATCTATTTTTCATTGTTAATCACAAACTTTATCACATTGTTCCTAGTATTATAATTAGTATGGTTTATGCTTTTTAAATTCTCGAGATTATGTTGAGGCCAAATGGTTAACTTTTTAACATTCTGTGTATGTCTTAAAACAATGTATATTTCCTTTTAGTTGGTAGGAAATTCTCTGTAAATGAATTGGATTAAAGCAATTGAATGTGTTGTTAAAATTCTCCACAGCCAGAAAGGGGAATCCTCCTACACTCTTGGTGGGAATGCAAGCTAGTGCAACCACTGTGGAAAACAGCATGGAGGTTCCTCAAAAAGTTGACAATAGAGCTATCCTACGACCCAGCAATTACACTATGGGTATTTACCCTAAAGATACCAACATAGTGATCCGAAGGGGCACGTGCTCCTGAATGTTTATAGCAGCAATGTCCACAATAGCCAAACTATGGAAAAAACCTAGATGTCCATCAACAGATGAATGGATAAAGAAGAGGTGGTATATATATATACAATGGAATACTATGCAGCCATCAAAAGAAATGAAATCTTGGGGCACCTGAGTGGCTCAGTTGGTTAAGCCTCTGCCTTTGGCTCATGTCATGATCCCAAGGTCCTGGGATCGAGCCCACATTGGGCTCTCTGCTCGGCAGGGAGCCTCTCCCCCCCCCCCGCCCGCCTGCCTCTCTGTCTATTTGTGATCTCTGTCTGTCAAATAATATAAATAAAATCTTAAAAAAAAAAAAAAAGGAAAAAGAAATGAAATCTTGCCATTTGTAACGACGTGGATGGAACTAGAGGGTATTATTATGCTTAGCGAAATAAGTCAATCAGAGAAAAACAACCATCATATGATCTCCCTGATATGAGGAAGTGGAGGTACAACGTAGGAAAAGATTAAATGAAACAAGATGGGATCAGGAGGGAGACAATCCATAAGAGATTCTTAATCTCACAAAACAAACTGACGGTTGCCTGGGGGAGGAGGAGAGGGAGAGGGTGGTTGGGTTATGGACATTGGGGAGGGTATGTGCTATGGTGAGTGCTGTGAAGTATGTAAACCTGACAATTCACAGACCTGTAGCCCTGGGGCTAACAATACATTATATGTTATAAAATTTTTTTTAATTAAAAAATTTTAAAAAAATTCTCCACAGCCTTATTTATTTTTCTATTTTACTTGTTGGTATCTGAAAGAAATGCCTATTGGCTGTGTCATCATCAATTCTTAATTCGTAATTCCAATTCTTAATATGGTTGTGGTTTTTCAATGCTGTTAGCACAAAGAAAATGTTCTCCGGTCAACCAGAAATTCCAAGTAATCTGTGAAAAAAGGAAAGAGAATGGGATCTAACTGGAGAATTTATCAAGTCTCAAATACAAGCAGAGGTGTACATCTCTTGCCAAGAAGTAGTAACAGGGACTGGAGTCACGTTTTCATAGGAAACAACTAGAAAACTGGATTAAATATCTTTTTTAAAAATCTGTTTTTAAGACTTTGGACAACAGGCAGCTTAGGACCATTAAGGTAAACAAAATGGGTAAAGTCTATGATGGCCTGGCTTTCTCCCTGGAGGCAATTGCAAGCTGTGAAACGTGGAGAGCAGAATGCTGCTCTTCCTGAATCGACAGAGACCGGAGTTCAGGGAGACTGAGGCAGCCAGGAGTTGCAGGACAGAGTTATGTAGAAGAGGAGGTAAGCAGAAGAGGAGCTTCACAATTCCACAGAAGAGTTTGCTTAAGTCTTTGCTGAATACTAAGAAGTGTATGCACAGGGCAAACAGGCAGCAGGGGATTTCAGCTGAACACTTTCCAGAGCACACAGAGAAAAGATGTTCTTGAAATTCACTCAGGGAATTCAGTAGAAACCCCAGAAGAAGCATGTAGGACTAAACACTCCCCAGAGTAAAGGTTATTTTCAGCTCATCCAAACCATTGTTGAAAATGCCAGGGAAGCCACAAGTAAAATCTAAAGCCAGCATGATAGCAGGATACAAGGTCAGTGTGCAAAACTAATTTTCATGTATATATACCAGCAAGTAAACTATTATAAATTAAAAGTTTTAAATACCATTTAAACTAGTGTTAAAGCATGTATTATTTAGGGATAAACTTAACATAATATATCCAGGTGCCAGACCTAGATACTGAAAACTACAAAGGTTGTGAAAAATTAAAGGGGGGTTAAATAAATGGAGCGATATACCATGTTCATTCATCAGTATACTCAACATTAAGATGTCAATTCTTCCTAAATTCCTCTGTAGATTCAGTGCCATTCTAATCAAATCCAAGCAAGCTTTTTTTGGTTAAAATGCAAAACACTGGGATGCTTGAGTGGCTCAGTGAATTAAGCATCTGCCTTCCACTCAGAAGACCGCTTCTCCCTCTGCCTGCTTCTCCCCCTACCTGTGTTCTCTCTCATTCTCTCTCTCTCTCTCTCTCTCTCTTAACATATAAGTAAATAAAACCTTTAAAAAAATAAATAAAACTAAAAGCAAAAGACTGATAATACCACATCAGGAATGTGGAGCAACTGGAATGCACATTGTTGGTGGAAATACAAAGCGATACACCTAACATATTATTCTTGTACTTCTGTGTAACAAATTGTCATAAGCAGCGACTTAAAACACACACACCACTATTTTTAACTAATGGTTTCTACAGGTCAGAAGCCTGGGCATGGCTTAGGGAGGTCCTCGGCTTAAGGTTTCACAAGATTGCCATAAAGGTGTGGCCAGGGCTAGGTTCTCATTTGAGGCTTAAGATTCTTTTCCAACCTCCTCAGGTTTTTGGCAGAATTTATTTTTTGGCTGTAGCATTCATGGAAGCTGGCTTTTTCAAAGACAGCAAGGTACAGAGTGACTCTAGAGTGAGTCTACCAGCCAGCAGAGATTCGTATATAAGATAATGTGTTGATGGGAATGACATACCCTCACATTTGCCACCTTCTGTTGGTTACAAGCCAGTCACAGATCTTGCCCACATTCAAGGCACGGAGTTACAAAAAAGCATGAACACGAGGAAGAAGAAATCTTCTAAGGGGCTACTTTAAAGCCTGTCTTCCACAGACAGACTGAAAAGGTCTGGAAGTTTCTTGGGGGATAAATCTGCACCATCCCATCACTCCCCACTTCTAATCCTAAGTCTTTACCTGAGAAAAATTAGTGCATACATCCAGATAAAAATGTGTATGCGAATGTTCATGTAAAACTCATGTATAATCACCTCAAACTGGAAACAATCCAAATGTCTAGTTCCTGGCAGATGGAAAAACAAACTGTGGTGTATATACAATGGGACGTCTTTCAGTATTAACAGGGGAGAAGCCACTGACATACAACAACATGAATGAATCCCAAACATCTGTGCTAAGTAAATGAAGCCAGACACAAAAGATTACATTTTACTGATATGAAATAGTAAAGAATTTTATGTAGAAAAAAGGAAGATACAGTATTTCACAGTAACAGAAAGCAGATTTATACTTGCCTGGTGCCAGGCATGAGGGATGGAGACTGACCAGAAAGGAGCACAAAGGAACATTTTGGGTAATAATGATATCATGTAGTGGTAGATTTCTGTAGGTGCATAATGTCAAATATTTATGACCAGCGCTTGGGATACCCTTTTCAACATCATATCCCACTCCGCCTGGGAGGAAGTAGTGCGTATAAAGGAATGAGGTGTCCGTTTCATTGTAGAGATTGAGGGTGATAATATGAGTTCAGATTGCACTCAAAAAAAGAAAAAAACCAGCCTCAACATTCATGTCTGACTATATGGAAATGGGAGTAAAGAAAATGAATGTGGGGTTTATTTCTGGATAGAAAAGCCCTAAAGGTAGACAAATGAGGGGATTGTAGTACATTTATTATGGCTGCTGTTAGAATTCAGATTGGTACAAGAGCAAAATAAAAACAGAGTTATCCTAGATCCAATGAAAGTTAAAAGAAGGTTAAGTGGAAAAGAAGTAGGCAAGCTGTAGGTATAGGAGAGAGAATGCTGTAGACGTACCATGGGTGATGACAGTGTTCAAAGTTTCTAGAAATGCAATTGAGATATTTAGAGTAAGGATGTTAAATGCAGAATCTTGGAAGATACATGAAGGGGAAATTGAATCTGCTGACCTTTAAGTCAAGTAATTATGTGAAAAAAGATTAAATGATAGACAAGAAAAGTATGCTATGGCAATGAAGATGGGGTGATCGTGATGCAAACAGCTACAGTGGACTTCAACAGACATAGCACAGGATTGACATGGGACAACAACCTGAAGACAGGAGCTGTTTAGTCTTCTGGAAATATTCTTATCAAAACACCAATCTGTGTTCCAAAATATCAAAGTTCAGAAATTATCTTGGGAAATGAGACTCTGGGCTGCAACAATAGTACCTACACTAGGATTGAACCAGAGGTTAAATCAAGTCATCAGTTAGAATCCCTGCTTCCTGGGGCACCTGGGTGGCTCAGTGTCTTAAAGCCTCTGCCTTCAGCTCAGGTCATGATTCCAGGGTCTGGGATTCAAGGCCCGAACTGGCCTCTCTGCTCAGTGAGGAGTCGTCTTCCTCCTCCCTCTCTCTGCCTGCCTCTCAGCATACTTGTGATCTTTGTCTGTCAAATAAATAGATAAAAATCTTAAAAAAAAAAAAAAAAAGGATCCTCGCTTCCTCACTAAAATGAGATCTATAACATCTTTGTAAATGTTTTTGCAATGAAATTTACCAAGATTATCTCCTTATTTTGCTTTTTAAGTATTTTTTTAAAGATTTTATTTAGTTATTTGGCACAGAGAAAGACAGGAAGAGAGGGAACACAAGCAGGGGGAGTGTGAGAGGGAGGAGCAGGCTTCCCGCTAAGCAGGGAGCCCCACCCAGGGCTCCATCCCACAACCCTGAGATGATGACCTGAGCTGAGCGGAAGGCAGATGCTTAACGACTGAGTCACTCAGCCGCCCCACTTTTAAAGTTTAAATTAGGGGCCACTACAGCCAATATCATTTTGGCTGATTCTTGTATATAAGTAGTGATTTGAAAGATTCATTCGAACCGAATTTTCTCTGTCACTGGCCCTTCTATTAAACTGTTAATCGAATTAATTTATCAAGTTAATTTCAGTGAACCAGACATCATCCAAAGCCCTTATAATGAGAGGAAGCAGTAAAAGGAATTTTGAAATGTCAGGAAAAAGCAAAGTCAAGAGCTGAATATATTGAGGATCTCTATAATCATGATGTTGGGTTCATGCAAACCAAGCAGTTGTCTACTTTTTAATTTGAGGTAGAGAAGACCTAGATGTCTATGTGTAAGCTTCCCATCTTATGTATAACAAGACCATAATTCTCAATAAGCAGTTAAGCTCCCTGAGTTGATTAAAAATAGCTTTCCTCTGTGGAGACAGAACATTTTCTAGAAAAGAACAGTCTACCAAATGATCTTACTAAAGAATGGCATTTATCTAACTTTGGTGGACTTGCTTATATGGTAGGCAATGCTTGCTAAGGAGTCAAACAGGAAGAAAATGCTGCTGTAGGTAAACTGCAACCCAAACCTAAAGGCTGTTAGTTATTGTAGGTGAGATCACAGAGAGGATAGATTGTTTCTCCATTACAAATAGAAATCTATAAGATAGTATTGATGATTTATTTTACTTTCCTATTGTAGATGTTTTTGTTGATGTTGTTATAAAAAGGATAGCATGATAATATCTAACATAAGCTGAACTGTCAAAATGTACACATGGAAACAGCCTAGCTACGTTATGGTAATCTACCCTTTGTGCAGATTATTTTTCTTCTGAATGAGTCTTTGGACAACAAATGTATAAACATACAACTATCAAATAAAAATATAAAAATCAGACATGTATAGATTGAAAACAGTGCTACTTCACATTCAAAACTCAATTCAAGTGGCTCAGGTCAAAAATTCATGCCTTAAGGGAGAGCATAAAGAAGCAGAGTATCCTGGTGAGAACTCCTGGCAGTTGGAAAACCGGGGCACCTGCTTAGAAGAAACAAACTTACCAGCTCCGGGGTTTTGTTACCTCATGGGATGCCAGCCTAGTAAGACACACTTCCTCATTTTCTTGGAAAGTCAAACCTGATTTTCATGTAAAATCTTGTAATTTTTCATCTTGGTAACTTATTTTAATTTTAAAACATTTACAGAACAAATTTTAGGTGGTTTTGTTTTGTTTTTTGAGGGGAGAAGCTAGTGTTTGGCCCAGTTTTATATCTGGACCAATGGACTACCGATTGCACCAGATGGATTTACTGAATGAGGTTTAGTTGCATCTCTATGTTCATTCACTCTGTCTGGATTGATGACCTGCAGCCCAATCGGTTGGCTTCAAAAGAGAGACTCAGACTTCCAATGTAATTAGCAAATTTGTGAAACTTTATAAGAATTTACAGTTTTTAGCACGTGTGATCACAGAGCAAACAACTGAATGAATTATGAGCCTGGAAATTGAATCCATCATTTAAACCAGTTAAGTGAGTTCCAGAAGCATAGGATTTTGTCACGGGGGATATCCCGCTTTGGTTTTCCATGGAACCTAGTTCACCGAATAAGCTACTCTTACTCAAATGCATACAAGATAAAGGTCTAAAGGGACCATGGCCTAGGGCAGTTCAGATTTGGTTTATAAATATTTTAAAGTTGTCAGAAATACCCCAGAGTTGTACAAGGGCCAGAGATTAAGAGATTCAATCCAAGAAAAGGAAAGAAAAACCCCACTAATGATACAAAGAATTGGACAAAGGATGACATTAATGATACCCACTTATATTTTGTTCTGACAGTTCTTTTGAGGGGTGTGTGTGTGTGTGTGTGATCTGTTTCTTTGAAACTAGAAATATCTTTCTGAAGGAAGGCTTGGTTTTTTCAACCAAAGCACAGCTAATGTAGCTTAAACAAGCAATAAATGTTATTGGTAAAAATGCATTTGAATTTTAATTAGAAAGTTGGAAAATTTTGAAGTTTAAAAGAAAAATCTGAATTTACCAACATGAAAATGTTATATTATTGATATTATGTTATATTATTGATTGGTTTTCTAATCTTAGCATTTCTTCCAGGGCTTTTTTTTTTCTTTTAAGATTTTATTTATTTATTTGAGAGAGTGAGAGAGAGAGAGAGAACATGGGAAGGAGGGAGAAGGAGAAGCAGACTCCACTCTGAGCAGGCAGCTTGACAAGACCATGACTCAGGTTGAAGTGAGATTCATAACCAACTGAACCACCTGTTTTGGGGGCCTTTCAATAAAGATTCTTATATTAAAAACAAAATCAAATAATAATTATTATTATCATTATCATTAGTAGCCACTGAAGTGTTTTATCTGAAACATGTTTCTATTAGAATTAAGGTACATGAAGAAATGTTTTTTAGAGAAAGATCTGAAACCAGATAATTAACTATGTGCTCTGATTTTTAAGGAATAATCTTTATATAGATAGAGAAGCTTAATAAAAGGCAACAGTTGCTGATTAACCTAAATGTTGTTTCTTAGAAGTTTTAAATTTAGGATTCTTTAATTAGAAACTAAGAAACTACCAGTTCACCTTCTGAATAATATGTTCTTAAGTCAATAGGAGAAAAAGAATTACATGATTACTAAGTAGATGTCCTATTGGCTATCCATTAATTTTTATTCTGTATTTTGGAACAGATGTAAATATAATAATCAATAAATTAAATGAAAGAAGTGGTTAATAAATAAATAATGGAAATTCATGGCTTCTAAAATTTTACCAACTTTTTTCTAGGGGCAATCACATGGTTTCGCAAGTCAATTGTGAAACTTAAGGGAACTTTAAGGAGACATTAATTAGAATTAGTATACACACATAATAGCCATTATGGAAAATACATGTGGATATTGATAAATGTACATTTATGAGGATTACTCTCATGGAAAGCCAATAAGCAACCATGAAAGAAAGGAAATTATTTGAAATCATGAATGCTGAAATTAGGCAACAAGAAATTAACGCAAAGAAATCTCTTTCTTTCTAAATGCCTCCTAGGAAAACAATGTCCAGTAATTAGATCCAGTCTTCTTCCCCACTCTGGCTTTCTTGAGGTCTGACTGATATACAAAATACTACCCATATTTCATACGTAGAATTTTTTTTTTTTGGATATGTAGAATTTTATGTGTTCAGACACATATGTACACTTGTGATACCATCACCACAATCAAGGAAATAAACATTGGATCTAGTCTTTGTAGCACTTATGATAAATGTAGCCAGCTTTGTAGAAATGCTTAAGTTTGCTTTAAATTATTTTTATTTCTTAAAAGTACTGGAAAATTTATTACATTATGTGAAGGGGACCAGAGTGACCATGGAGTGAAGATGTGAGAACTATTAGGAAAATACTGGAAGTGATAAGTACTTTCTAGTCAGTGGTAACCGCAATGAGGATCATTGCCCTCATAATTTTGAAGTTTACAAAGTATATTCCAGAAAACAAAGAGAAAAACAAAAAGCAAACAAAAATACCTATCAGATGCATTCCAGCATTTTTAGCCATCTCCATTCTTATTAAAAAAAAAAAAAAAGCGGAGAATTTCTTGACAATGTAAAGCATTTCATGCCAGACATGCATTGTATCATTTAAATATTATGAATCCTGTCAATGTCTGTAATCGGTTCTCATATACATACGTGAGGATTCACATCTTTTCATGATTAGGACACTAACATATTAGCACACATTTCAGAAAACATTATTGCATTTGGGCTCCAAAAGTGAAAATCCTTGGAATTTAAAACTGCATATGCCAGAATCATCTTGGCCAAAAGATTCACAATACCTATTTCTAATAAAAAAATAATCTCCAATTCAAATAAAGCAGATACATATCAGTATTAAGAAAGCAATGAGCTCTACCTAATGTTGGAGATCTTCCATTGAACTTCACTTCCTAGTAAGATATTACCACCAAAGGATCCCTACATGAAAGACTTAATAAAGGGCCACATATGGCCCTGGGTTTGGTTATTAGTGTACTGAATTCTGTTTTTATTATAACTGTTTCTTCTTTACTCTTCTATGCTTAAGGGATCTGCTCATATAAATGACTACAGGATAAATAAAGCTGACAAACACAAGTGACTGTATCTTTTGGCATTAAGATAATTATAGATCATTACACGGTAGGAATAGTCAATAGCCCTAAAGTAATATGATTAAATAAAGCACTTTAAAACTGTAATTCACCTAGCCTTTTTAATATTTTACTATTTCTTCTTTGTTGCTCTAAAGCTATGAATTTTAAGATTTATTTGTCACTACTCTCTATATTTTCTGCTGTACACAGTATTTGTGGGCTATGGCAACCAATCCCCTTGGGCTTTCTTTTGCTTTAATTTGCATAAACACAGGCATCATATGAATATTCAGTGAGTGGCTTTGCATTAAGTAAGTGCCCTTAATCAGCTTTTCAGTTCAGTTTTATTGGTTGCACGCACAGTCAGTTATTTCATCCAGAAAATCTGAAGGCCCTACAAACTAACCAGGTAAGGATTGTAATTCCTTGATGCATTTAATGAAAGAATATTATCATTTGATTACATAGGTTCTGGAGAATGCTAAAAGCATGGTGGTTTTTTTTTTTTTTCCCTGTGTTTTTTTTTCTTCCCTTGGTGGTCAGGTGGGTGCATGATTCTCTAATTTGCATAAACATCAGATCTATGAATAATTCATCAGGGTTATTTTAAACACTAGGCTTCTACTTTGGATGGCACCAGGGTACCGCCATTTGATTGGCTGAATGCTGTTTTCATCACCAGCAGAATTCCTATAACATGAAAGCACCTAAAGGAGCTGAATTGAATATACAGTATTTGTTTTTTGAAAAAATGTCTGTTATCTTTTCAAAGCAAATTGGGCTGCTTTTCCCCCTCCCTAACATTAGAACTTCTAGCTTTTCATGATAAATACATTACAAGCTCAAATGTGGCTACCGTTTGTAGACTTGACCGGTGTCTATGATTTCTGCAGAATGGGGTAGCAGCTGTATTCTTCTGAACATGCATAAACATGAGCGACATCTAAATAAGAAACTGTCACATGCATATGGAGCCCCGAACAGCTCCATTGCTAGGATCCATCTATTTCTCTTTATCAGAATATTCTCTCAATAGATAACTTTGAGACTGTTTCAACTATTTTAAAATGCCATGGACAATTATGGTACTATACATGCACATAATAAGCATATATGATCTGACAAATTATTTCTTGTGCAATATGTAATTTATAGTTTCTTCTCAGCCCACCTACAGATTTTTAAATCTGGTAGTTCTTTGCAGTACAATAGCGACAAGGAAAAGTGTTCCTCAAGAATGACCAACTAATTAATTTAGATATTAGGGTGTAATTCGTTCCTACAATTTACTAAAAATAGATTATACCTTTCTTTATACTTGTGGAGATGAGGAATATGGAGGTTTACACCATCCTTTGTTAGTCACTTGAACATTAGCCATTTGCATTTCTGGTCTCAGAGTCCTCACTGACAAGATTCTCATTGTAAACATCTGTGATCTTGAAACATTACGGAAACATGGGATTGGAGAATGGTGTAAATTGAATTTAGTCTTTGGCACATTCCATTTTTGTTTCCCTACTCCACAGAGGAGTATATCACAAATAAGATGTTGAACAATTACTGTTATGAAAGGTACTCTGAATGATATGTATAATCAGCCTGTGTAATCAACTATAAAATACTCCATGTTTAGTGTACTTGCTATACATTATCTGGATAAAAATACCAAAGGCATCTTTAACAGTGAATAAAAAGGCTGAAAATTTTTCAGTATTTCATAGGTTTTCCATACAAAATTTTTAGTTTACTCTATTATGCTGTAACATTTTTCAGACTTTTTGTAAAAACATTCATATGTGAACTTCATATGATGCTGAAATTAAAGAAAAATAAAATCCTTTTGATTTTATTTTCTAGGTCTCTATATACCTAATGATAGTGTTGGACTAGTTTCCATTTTCCTTTCTTTGAATTATTTATAATTAGGTGAGGGTCTATTTCTATTTTTCTTTCTTTCTTTCATTTGCTGTATCTTTGGAATCTATATAGTAAAGAAATATTTTTGAAACAATATTTCTTCACTCAGAACCAACTATCATAAACACATTTGACATGTTTATTATTTTATCTGTTGACAAAACACTTTATAAAAAATATGGAAAAAGGAATTCAAAACAAAAAATTGCTTAAAATGAGATAAAATTGCAAATTTTTCTCAGAATTCCATGGACTCATATGAGCAATTGTGTTTTACATTTAATTATAAATAGTAATATAAATCTCACATCTGCAGTATGCTATGTTTAATTAAGTCTTGCAGGATTCGGTATGGATGCTGTTTATTTAATTATCAGCCATTAAATGTTTACAGCTATAATAAACACCAAGCAATCTTTACCATACTATATAGAGATTACAGATTTGGAACTATTTAACCGAAGACTCTTACTCAGGTGATGCTCATCTTATTGAATACTTATCGTATGAAATCAGCTAAACTTACATTTCTTTAATATACAGTCCTTTCATTTGTTTCAAAATAATGCAAATTATTTTCTGAACAAAAAATAAATAGTTATAATTTCAGAAGAGATCTTGTCTTTCTTTAGATCTATGATAGCATATTTATGATTCTATTTTAGGTACACATAATTTTGAAAATGAAAAATTCTCATTTAACTCTTTTTGATGAAGCTATTGTGAAACCACTTTAATGTGATAAATGAGTTCCTTTGTGCTTTTGCCATCTGTATTATTTGCAAGAATCATTGAAGCTCTTTTAAAGAAAACATATTTTAAATGAAGTTGGAAACAACAAAGATAGTAAATGACCACAGAATTTACCTTTCATTTTAGTAAGAGATTCTTCCTAGAAGGGCAGGAGTCATCTTGTATTGCCTTGTGTAAAGAAAACAAAGCATTTGTTTAGATTTTGGAAAGAAATCATCACATAAATAGAATTAAAATTATAATGCATTACATTCCTAAGGAAGAAAAATAATTTGCATCTTGCAAATAGTTTTATTTCATGTAATGCTTATTTTATTTTTAGGCATTTAAGAAGAAAAGCAGTTGAGCATAATATACAAGTTTATGCTGTCATTTTAAAAGATATTTTTCTTTAAAAAAAATTTTTTTAAACATCTAATCACCCTGTGTTTAATGAACAAAAAACATATATTCAGAAACTATGATCTGTAATATTTGCATTCTCATTTTAATCTTCTCATTAAAATGGTCAGAAAATGGTCCAAAAATTGTTGGTGAGTGATTTAAACAATTAAAGCTATATGTTTATCATTGCTAAATCAATTGATAGTTAAGGTAAATTGTAACCAACAAGTGCTTTGACCCATATAAAATGAAACGTGGATTGATCTATATGAGGTGAAGCCTTACACCTGAGGAACACTTGTCTATACAGAAGTTTGGGAACCAAATATCACCTTAAGGCAAGAGATATTGATTACCTTATCTGGATTCCCTAGCATGATCATGCATCCTTAAAAAAGACTGAATGTTCTCAATGAAGCTAGGACATCCTTTAGAAATTCTTTATCTAAAATTGATGGTGCAAGTCCATGATATGACCCATATACAAATCTCTCCACACAGTGTTACTCATCTCTCAGGAACTCAATCATTCCAATTCGAAAATATACCTGAAATTTTCATTTTCCTGAACTAATCCTGTTGAAATCTAGATAGACAAAGTCTTTTTAGTAAAACTGTGTGTGAGTTAGCCAATTAAGTCTCTTAGTATAGTGGAGGACAAGGAGGAGGAGAAGAGATGGAGGCTTGGCTTACTTTTAAGTTCTCTTCTTCTGATTGGAGTTCCCTTCAGCTACTCTGGTTGCTTGATTCTCTTAATTAAAATTTATACAATCGATAATTTAATGGGTGGGTTTTGTAAATTATTGGGTAATGAATTTGTACAGTCATTCTTACATTATGATCCTTATCATATTTAGGCTGCCAGCCAATATCAGCAAAGATTCTATAGGCTTAGGTAGTATATATTTTTATTACATTTTAAGTTCAAAACTTGTTTGCAATTTTCTAAGGACCGCCAACCCAGTAGCATTCTGATCTCAGTGATAAGGAGAGCAAAAATTATTTGTAATTAAAATTTTATTTTAGAGTTTAATTATTTTGGAGGGAATTAAAACATTTTCAGCTTTCTGCCATGTGATTTATGGAGGACATATATGATATACAGAGAATCTACCTGGGATGAGTACTTAAAATAGAAAGATCTTTAAGAAGAAATTTTAATAAGGGAGCCCCTTTTAGGATTACCATTGTTCTCTTCATTTGTTAGCATGGTTACATGTATAAATTTCTTATGGTGACTTGAAAAAAATCACAAATACTAGTTAGTATCATATGCAGTGTTCTTCCACTTCTAATTTTAAGTGAAAGCAGTTAAAAAATTGGGTGTTACATTTTTTGTCAAGTTTTAGCATGAAAATTATGTTAGCCTTATAAAATGTGTTGAGCAGATTTCCTCTTTTCTCTGACACAGGTTCTATATGAATTATCTATTTCTTTGAGTTTTGTATAAATTGCCTATAAATCTATCTGGGCCACGCATCTTTTGAGGGGAATTTTTTTTTTCTGATTCAGTTTCTGAAGTGGTAGTGATCAATTGGGTTATTTCTTATTGCATATATTTTAATCATTTATATTTTTTCTAGGAAAAGGTTCTTCTCATCTAAGTTTCAATTTCATTTTTTTCATTGTATTTTCTTATGATTTATAAAATGTCTACTCTATGTATAATATGTCCCTTTTTTTATTTTGTGTTTTATCTATTTGTGATATTCTATTTTTTCCCTTGGTAATTCTTGCAAGAGGTTGTTCTATTATCAATACTTTCAAGAACCAGTTTTGGGTCATCTATATTGTTTCCTTGTTCTTTATTTTTATTCATTTCTGGTTTTTTTTTTTTAAAGCTTTGTGGTCTCAAATTCCTTAGAAATGATCTCAGAGCTTTGTCCTAGCTCTAAAACTCTGTCATTCTATAAAAAGTTATCCTGTTTTCAGAAGCCAAATGGAATACTCCCATAAGCACGAAATGAAGTAGGATGTTAGTTATTAATTTGGTGAACTTATTTTTTATGCAGAAACCTTTTGTTCTGAGTAATCACAACCAGACCATTTCATAAGGTTATGAGTAGACTTTAGCCTTAGAGGAAATCTAGTTGGAAAGATTCCTATTCTGCTATCCTGAGGATAACATGATTTTTTTAGTGACTTTTTAAAAAGTGTCTCATTTTGACAGAGCTCAAATAGTCTATGGAGTAGTACTTGAAATACATTGTGCTCATGATTAAATACAATTGCATTAATTGCTTAGAATATGTTTGTGAAAAGTTCAGAACACAACACATGATTGCTTTAGACTCATTAGAAGGTTGCTAATCTACTTGGGATTTTTTTTTTTTTTTTTACTTTCTCCATTTTGCAAGTGGACCATTAATATAAAATTATCTCAAAATCAGGCAAAATTAATGAAAAAGTGCATCAGTATTCTAGTCTGTCTGTTTGGATAGGATTTTCTTAGGAAAATCCGATTCATGCCTTTGGTATTTCAACATTAAGTCAAGTTAAATTCTCAAGTTAATAGATAGACACACACAAAAATCACAGACTGAATTCTTATCTGTATGAAGAGTTGGTTCTTGTGTGCTTGTGTGATTGTTTAGTTGTCTGTTTGTAAATTCTCCTAGAATGACCTGAATATGCCTATCAGCTGTCATTCTTCCCTCTGAGCATGGTAACACAATGAATCATTTGGCCTAAACAAACACCAATTGAAGCTGCCCATTGGAAGTGTTTGAAATTCTATACAAATACAAAATCCAAAAAGAAAACAAGAACTTTTTGGAGAAAATATTTTAGCAAAATGATCAACTGTCTTGTGGAATATAGTAATCTTGATTGAGAGCTGTAACATTAGAATTTTGTCATCAGTTAGAGGCCCCTTGTACTTTTTTCATTCATAGCATATGGATTTGACCTACTTTAGTTAATAAAGCCTCTGATTAATTTATCTGCTTTAAAAATATAGGTAAATTTGGGAAGAAAACAGTTATTTAAATGTTAGTGCTATATATAAGTGATCAAACATGTAGAAAATAATTTTCCTTTAAATACAAATCATACATTACCTAGTTACATTTTAGTCATGATTATTTTTATTCCAATGTGGTCAATTTTACATTTGCTTCTTAACATGATTTCAAGAGCAATATTCTACTTATTTCAAGGTCTGTAAATTGTTTAGTTCAATATCTAGTTCCCAGATACTTGTATCAAAATATGTCTGAGCTTGCACCTATATTTTCACATTAAATTAGACCATTAAACCTAACTTCAAATACCCGACTCAGTGATTCTTTTTCTCTAATACTATCCAAATTCCTTTGCCACCAATTTTGAAGTCTTCTGGTCACAGTGAGAAGAATTTTGCCTACCAACAGACTATTTTAATAAGTCATATAAAGTACCCTGGAGAGAATTTGATTTCACATAGAACAGAGAATAAAGTCTCAATAGTGGTTGTTTCTTGATATCTCTGAGACAATAAATGATGTTTTAAAAGTAGTAATATCAAGATTTTGAGGGGTTTTAATTCTAATTAACTTACAATACCTTTGTGCAACCTGATAGGATTTTTACCTGATGGTAAATTTGTATGACATAACAGAACAAGCTGGGAATAGATTCAAATCCCCTAACAGATCTTGCAATTATATTAGGACTCTCTTGCAAAAGAGTTATCATTCTCTCACATGTACAATGGAGTATTATATTACCAGTATTTATAATTTATAAATCAAACATTTAACATCTTCTCTTCTTCTGCTCCTTCTTTGAGAAATAAATGATAACTTTCTCTAAGTGCTGAGCCTCACATGATGCAATCTGTTAAAAGGCAGTGCAATAAAAACAACAACATTGCTCGGGAACACTTTCCTCTTTATGTCGAAATTGTAGCCTTTTCTCTTTATATCATCAGAAATAGAGAAGAATCTCCTTCTTCTGTTATTGTCCATCCACTATGCTAGTCTTTGATTACTTTGATTACATGATTACAATAAAGTTCATTGAAGCTGATGGTAATATGTCAAGCAATAGATGCAAGTATGAGAAATATGAAGTCATAGCAGGCGATGATTTTTTTAAAAATCAAAATATCCTTTTCATGTAAATGCCTGGGGACGGAGAGGTAGAGAGAAAAAGAAAATTGCAGTAACTACATGCAAAGAATGAAGTGGACCCCTATCTTACAAAATGTAACTCAAACAGATTAAAAGCCTACATTTAAGACCAAAACCATAAAACTCCTAGAAGAAAACAAGGGAATAAAGTTTCAGGAGGTTGGATTTAGCAAAGATTTCATGGCTGTGACACCAAAAGCACAGGTAACAAAGAAAAAATAAACAACACTACATCAAACTTAAAAACTCCTGCACATCAAAGGACACAATCAGCCAAATTGAAAAAGCAACCTATGGAATGTGAGATAATATTTGCAATCATATACCTTATAAGGATATACAACTCAACAAATATGAAAGCTGTAGTTTGCAATATACTACATCTAGAACCCAGAGGAGGTGAATTAGACAGAAGAAATAGTCATTCTAATTAATCAATTAGGTAATATGACACGTTGATTTGAATCGTCAAGACTATCCACTTAAGTTTCCTTTTTTCCCTTAATGATTAGAGGTCCCAAGTTGTCTCCAGTCTCTTTATTGTGTTTTGTGTGAAACCCATCACAGAACGGGAAATTTTGGGACCTCCAACAACGGCAGTACACACCTTTCCAAGTCCTCCATGTCAAAAGCAGGTACTCTCTTGGGGCTGTCTTTCTGGATGTGAAGGTTTTTACCTTAGATTTGTCCTGATGATCTTTAACATAAAATCTTTTGTAGGCTACATAATGAATCGTAGTTATCTCAACAGCAATGGTAGCTGCCACAGTGTATTCAACTCGTACCTTGAAGTCAGACTCACGGCGCCATTGCTTGCAAGGCATGTGCACAGGACACTAGGCACAAACAGGCTTTCAAGGAGGGCCTGAGTAAAGATGAGAGAAACATCATACGTGCCCGAACTCCAGACCACTAAGGTGCAGGGACTGAGGTGGATACTAAGCATGTGTGTGTGCTTCTGATATTTTTAATATCTAGTTATCAATCTGTCTTTACCCACACACCCATCCATCCAACTCTCCATTCATTCATCTACATATATATACTTTACCTCCTTCCTTTCCTTCCTTCTACCCCACAGATCTGTGGGTGATTACCTTAGCCATATGTTCCCAAATATTTTAATTCTCTAAGAACTTAAAGAATACAGAAAGAAGAGTTTTTTTTTTTTTAAGATTTTATTTATTTATTTGACAGCGATCACAGAGAAAGGAGAGGCAGAGAAATAAATGATAACTTTCTCTAAGTGCTGAGCCTCACATGATGCAATCTGTTAAAAGGCAGTGCAATAAAAACAACAACATTGTTCGGGAACACTTTCCTCTTTATGTCAAAAATTGTAGCCTTTTCTCTTTATATCATCAGAAATAGAGAAGAATCTCCTTCTTCTGTTATTGTCCATCCACTATGCTAGTCTTTGATTACTTTGATTACATGATTACAATAAAGTTCATTGAAGCTGATGGCAGAGAGAGGAGGAAGCAGGCTTCCTGTTGAGCAGAGAGCCCGATGTAGGGCTCGATTCCAGGACCCTGGGATCATGACCTGAGCTGACCTGAGCCAAAGGCAGAGGCTTTAACCACTGAGCCACCCAGGCACCCCTGAAAGAAGAGTTATTAAGAATTTTTAGGAATTCCCATAATATCGACAAGACTATGGATATACCTTGTGCTTTTATTACCTACCTATAAAATCCCCCAAATAAAAAAGCAACAGGAAATGTGACTCAACTTTTCTTAAACTAAGTGACAAAAGGAAGCTGCACTGTGATTCACTTACTCCCTTACTATTAACAACTATTGTGTTTGCTGTTCTTCACACTAGTTGCTGTGTCAGGACAACTGCATACTTTGCACAGTGTTCTCTAGCAAATGTTTTGAAATTTACCCTCCAGAGACCATCTGCTATAAATGGGCTTCAGTGGAGTTAATGAATATTTTATTACTCTCTCGCCTTTTTTTTGGTTTAAAATGGGAAACATGGGTTAAGTGTGAAGTGTCAAATTAACAATAATGTTTCATTGAACCACTCATTTTCTGAGAAAGTTTTGTTCAGTATATGTGTATATTTCATGTAACCAGTTTATCCATGTGAATATATACCAGGGAAAACATAAGTGACTCAGTATGAAGTGTCGAATACTTTCTAGGCATAATTTCTGGCACTATAAACACATCACTTTTGATTGACTTGAAATAAGGCAGTCATTGACTGGTTCAATGAATCTGATAGGTCATATGTTCTCTTGAAAATATGGCTTGAGAAAATTTTCTGCAGTAAGATTATTCACCTCACACCATTTTTTCTATTGTCACTATTTGATCATCTTTTGCTTTGTAGCCATGTAAAACAGTGCTGAACTTCTCAAGTCATTCATTATTTGCCTATCAGAGAATTACTATGAGTTCTGGGTCAAATTTGGGGCATTAGCTTTCAAAATTCCTTCTTTCTAAAACAAAGAACCATTAATTAAATAATGTTACATGACATCACATTTTTGTATTCCAGCAACTGCACATATGCTTTCTGTGGTTTTAAAAACAGATGAGCTGAAATATTATGTGAGATTTAATGACTTCATGTCACAAGATACAATTAAAAATATCTACTGAAGATCTACTGTGTGCCTGATATAATGTAGTGATTTTCAGATGTATCGTCTCATTTTATCCCCACATTGATTTATGAGAATGGATATCATCTACACTTTATAGCTGAGGAAGTTCAAATTCAGAAAGGGCAAGCAGTTTATCCAAGGTCACCCACTTTTAAGTTGAAGTTTCTTTTAGTCTAATGCAAAAACCTAGGTTTTCTGTTTTATCATGTGGACTCCAGGCTAATATTGATAGTTCTTCATAACATGAATAGAGTTATTTTTATAATAAAATTTTTAAAAACTCACTTTGCTTGGGGCACCTGGGTGGCTCAGTGGGTTTAAGCCTCTGCCTTCGGCTCAGGTCATGATCCCAGGGTCCTGGGATCAAGCCCCGCATCGGGCTCTCTGCTCAGCGAGGAGCCTGCTTCCTCCTCTCTCTCTCTCTGCCTGCTTGTGATCTCTGTCTGTCAGATAAATAAAATCTTTAAAAAAATAAATAAAAAATAAAAAATAAATAAAAACTCACTTTGCTTTTTCAAAAGAAAAGTAAAAAGGAAGAGAAACTTAAGTGCTCTTATTATGTGGTAAACATTATGCAAGATATTGTCAAATACTTTCAACTGAATCTTTAAAATAAAAATTAGATTATTTCTATAGTAAGTATGATAGGTATGGTTGGAATTCTTAATTCTAGACTTCATTTCTAGTTAACATAATCCATGCTTTTCTTAATTAGGTGGATAATTTATTTTTTAACCTTAGATAAACATTATAGATAATGCACGTTTTGCTTTTAGATATCAAGGATTGAGCCACTTTTTTGCTGATTTTATTTATTTGCTTGCCAAATATTCACCAAGTGTATATAATAGGCCAGGTAGCCTTCTAGGCATTCAAGTTGTAGATAAAAATATCTATTACTGTAGAACTTACATCCTACTGAATTTTATCTCTAGAACTCACTCATATACTACATGGAAAAATATTAGTTATAGACAATATGCCTTTTGATAATGTTTGTCTACCACTGGTTTAATTTAAGAGGTCAGAATCATCAAAACATCAAACCTAAGTTGTATCTTAATTTGCCAGTTGGTAAAACCATTTCTTCCTTTTTTTCTAACCTCAAGAGAATGAGTAGAAAAAGTGCTCACATGTTTACCTGAAACAAACTTTCTTTCCATCAACAAATAACATCAGTAGCACATTCTGAAATCAAGTAGGTAGCAATTTACTGAGCTTCTTTTATTTTTTTTTTCCCCCACAGTCATCTCTCTTGCAGTCCTTTGCTTTCTTATCCTGTGCCTAAGGCCTAAGACACCTACTTTATATCTCATCCCTTCTTACATTCATTCTTTTTTTTTTTTTAAAGATTTTATTTATTTATTTTACAGAGAGAGATTACAAGTAGGCAGAGAGGCAGGCAGAGAGAGAGAGGAGGAAGCAGGCTCCCTGCTGAGCAGAGAGCCCAATGCGGGTCTCGATCCCAGGACCCTGAGATCATGACCTGAGCCGAAGGCAGTGGCTTAACCCACTGAGCCACCCAGGTGCCCACATTCATTCTTTATTACCACTCCTAGTGACATTTCTGTTTCTCCACATTTTCTTCCATTTGAAATGCATAAAAAGTTTCAAAGTTGTTACGTGTGTGAAGAAACCTAGTTTCTGTGGTTACAACACTCTCATATAATAAGGTGATGTTGAGCATATATGTTGAGCCATTACAAATTTCATTCAGTCCTTAAAACTTATCATTATGTGTATATAACAGTTGTCTTCATTCTCTGACTACTTGAACAGTTTAAAAAGAGAGAAAGGGTGTTGAGTTTCAGAAGTTCTTTCTAGATCTTAGATATTAGCCCTTTGTCTGTAGTGTTATTTACAAATATCTTCTCCCATTCCGTGGGTTGCCTCTGTTTTGTTGACTGTTTCCTTTGCTGTACAGAAGCTTTTTATCTTGATAAAGTCCCAAAAGATCACTTTCTCTTTTGTTTCTCTTGCCTTTGGAGATGTGTCTTGAAAGAAGTTGCTGTGGTCGATGTCGAAGAGGTTACCGCCATGTTCTCCTCTAGGATTTTGGTGGATTCCTATCTCACATTGAGGTCTTTCACCCATTTTGAGTTTATCTTTGTGTATGGTGTAAGAGAGTGGTCGAGTTTCATTCTTCTGTACATAGCTGTCCAATTTTTCCAGCACCATTTATTGAAGTGACTGTCTTTTTTCCACTAGATATTTTTTCCTGCTTTGTCAAAGATTATTTGACCATAGAGTTAAGGGCTCATTAATTGATTAATGGGCTTTCTATTCTGTTCCATCCGTCTATGTGTCTGTTTTTGTGCCAGTACCATGCTGTTTTGGTGATCACGGCTTTGTAATATGGCTTGAAATCAGGCAACGTGATGCCCCCAGCTTTGTTTTCCTTTTTCAACATTTCCTTCCTTGGTGATTCCGGGTCTTTTCTGTTTCCATGCAAATTTTAGGATTGTTTGTTCCAGCACTTTGAAAAATGCTGATGGTATTTTGATTGGGAGGGTGTTGAAAATATAGATTGCTCTGGGCAACATAGACATTTTAACAATGTTTATTCTTCCCATCCATGAGCATGGGAAGTTTTTCCATCTTCTTTGTGTCTTCTTCAATTTTTTTCATGAGTGTTCTGTAGTTCCTTGCATACAGATCCTTTACCTCTTTGGTTAGATTTATTCCAAGGTATCTTATGGTTGTTGGTGCTATTGTAAATGGAACTGATTCTCAAATTTCCCTTCCTACAGTTTCTTTGTTAGTGTATAAGAAAGCAACTGACTTCCGTACATTGACTTTGTATCCTGCCACATTACTGAATTGCTATATGAGTTCTAGTAATTTTCAGGTGGAGACTTTAGAGTTTTTCACATAAAGTATCATGTCATCTGCAAATAGAGAGAGCTTGACTTCTTCTCTGCCATTCTGAATACTTTTTATTTCTTTTTGTTGATAATATGGGCAGAGGACAAGAATAGATACTTATCCAGTGAAGACACACAAATGGCTAGCAGACACATGAAAAAATATTCATCATTAGACATCAGGGAAATTTAAATCAAAACCACATTGAGATACCATCTTACACCTGTTAGAATGTCAAAAATTAACAAGGCAAGAAACAGTAAATGTTGGAGAGGATGTGGGGAAAGGGGAACCCTCTTATACTGTTGGTGGGAATGCAAGTTGATATAGCCATTTTGGAGAACAGTGTAGAGGTTCCTCAAAAAATTAAAAATACAGCTACCCTATGACATGGCGATTATATTACTGGGTATTTACCCCAAAGATACAGAGGTAGTGAATAGAAGGGCCATATGTACCCCAATGTTCATACCAGCTAACATCCACAATAGCCAAACTGTGGAAAGAGCTGAGATGCCCTTCAACAAATGAATGGATATAGAAGATGTGGTCCATATATACAATGGAATATTACTTAGCCATCAGAAAGGATGAATACCCAATTTTTGCATCAACATGGATGGGACTGCAGGAGATTATGCTGAATGAAATAAGTCAAGCAGAAATAGTCAATTATCATATATTTTCACTGTGGAACATAAGAAATAACATGGAGGACGTCAGGAGAAGGAAAGGAAAAGTGAAGGTGGGGGGAATCAGAGCAGGAGATGAACCACGAGAAACTGTGGACTCTGAGAAACAAACTGAGGGTTTTAGAGGAGAGGGGCTTGGGGGCATGGATGAGCCTGGTGGTAGGTATTAAGGAGGACATGTATTGCATGGAGCACTGGGTGTTACATGTAAACAATGAATCTTGGAACACATCAAAAACTAATGATGTATTGTATGGTGACTAACATAACACACACACACACACACACACTCACAAAGATAGAAAGACACAGAAAATTAGGGGTGATTTCTCCACAAAGTACAAATACTATACCCATCCTAGTCAAAAGCAGACAGTTCAAAAACAACAACAAAAAAATGATAATTTCCAAGAAAGCTATTTACATGCTCTTTCCTTAACCTAAACACAGATGAACATGAAAATAGGAAAACCACTGTTAGGTAAAAACCCAACTACATTTAACCTTTGCTGCTAATAAGTAATTGACATGGAAAGGAAACTTTGATCCCGAGACTTCTGGGCATAAAAGGTAGAGTTGTCCTCTTTTTGCCAAAGACACTGCAGCAAATAAAGACCTTTAAAAAACATCCTTAGTAGTAGACTTACTTACAGAATTGGAAAGCTAAGTCTGAAATTGCAGCATTTGTATATCCCTTTGCATTAGAAAATAGAAATAGAGGGACGCCTGGGTGGCTCAGTTGGTTAAGCAGCTGCCTTCGGCTCAGGCCATGATCCCAGTGTCCTGGGATCAAGTCCCACATCGGGCTCCTTGCTCGGCAGGGAGCCTGCTTCTCCCTCTGTCTCTGCCTGCCATTCTATCTGCCTGTGCTCGCTCTCTCTCCCTCTCTCTCTCTGACAAATAAATAAAAATCTAAAAAAAAAAAAAAAAAGAAAATAGAAATAGAAACAGCTAATTATATAGAATTATAATTGGTGAGTACTCTAAACTTTTAAAATCAAAACTTGGAACAAAATGCTGTTAGCTTATAAAATTTCACATGGGTAAGGAGTTGACGTGAATTGGACTGGATCAGCCTGAAAAGGGATACGGATGATGCTCTTGGAAGGACATGGAGCCATACGACTCAAAGGAAATGGTTACACCAGAACAACTCCAGAGACATTCTACCCAGTTACAGCTTAACTAAAGACGATTATTACACCAGAAATTCCCTCTTTCCTTCATTCGTTTATTCATTGGGATTGAATAACTCATTAAGATCTAGTCGGTAACAACCAGAGAAAGACAATTATTGATCTCTCTGATACGAGGAGTTTGAGAGGCAGGGTGGGGGGCTGTGAGGGGTAGTGAAGAAAAAAATGAAACAAGATGGGATTGGGAGGGAGACAAACCATAAGAGACTCTGAGTCTCACAAAACAAACTGAGGGTTGCTGGGGTATGGGGGCTAGGGAGAGGGTGGCTGGGTTATGGACATTGGGGAGGATATGTGCTGTGGTGAGTGCTGTGGAGTGTGTAAACCTGGTGATTCACAGACCCGTACCCCTGGGGCTAATAATACGGTATATGTTAATAAAAAAAAATGATACCACCTAAAACACAAAAACAAACAAACAAAAGACCTAGACACTAAGATAGGTGTTAGAGATACATCAGTGAACGAAAAACATAGAACCTCCTCCTCAGAATTCACACTTCAGCTATTTATGTATAGTTTTGGTAGTTTGGTATTATTTGTATAGTAGTAGATACTCTTTGCTACCAATCCCATATCCATTCACCTCTTTTCCTTTTAAAGAAATCTCTGTATTATCGAAGGTGCCACTGTACTCAGAAAAAGCAGCATTTCCCACCTTCCCTTTAAAAGAGAGATGTTGGGGGGCACCTGGTTGGCTCAGTGGGTTAATGCCTCTGCCTTCAGCTCAGGTCATGATCTCAGGGTCCTGGGATAGAGCCCCGCATCAGGCTCTCTGCTGGGCGGGGAGCCTGCTTCCCTCACTCTCTCTGCCTGCTTTTCTGACTCCTTGTGATCTCTGTCAAATAAATAAATAAAAATCTTAAAAAAAAAAAAAGAGAGAGAGAGAGAGAGAGAGATGTGGGGCGTCTGGGTGGCTTAGTGGGTTAAGCCTCTGCCTTCAGCTCAGGTCATGATCTCAGGATCCTGGGATCAAGCCCCGCATCGGGCTCTCTGCTCAGCAGAGAGCTTGCTTCCCCCCTCTCTGCCTGCCTCTCTGCCTACTTGTGATCTCTGTCTGTCAAATAAATAAATAAAATCTTAGAAAAAATAAATAAATAGAAAAGAGATGTCTAATCAAATGTCAGCAAAGCCAATGGATGAGGCTTCCAGCAAAGCTCTTTAACTCTGAGAGCTCTTTAACTGAGCTCTTTATCCCTGCGCACTTCTTCCTTCTTTTCTCCTGTATGGAACATGAATATCATGGCCAGAGCTGGACAGTTATTTTGAAACTATGAGACAATTTGAACATGGAAACAATATTCTAAAAATGTAGAGGAGAAGAATCAAAGGAGTCTAATTTTTAGTGAAATCTCAGAATGACCACAGAATTTCCAGAAAGCCTGCCTCTGAATTTCTTCCACATGAAAAATAAAGTCATGTATTCATTTCAAATTATTATTTGAGTTTTTTAAAATATGCCTTTCTTTTTAATCTTGATATATACCATATATATATATATATATATATATATATATATATATATAATGTGTTTTATCTATAGAATAAATGCTAACAAAAACGTGAATTTATACGCATACCAAAATGTTATTCCAAATGTGGACCTTGTTATTTTCAATTAAAACTTCCACACACCCCTACCATTCCAGCTTTATAAAGCTTTCTATTGAAAGACAGCTTTGAGATTTTTTTAAGGAAAGAGACCTAACTCGAGAAACTGGATGGCTATTTTAAACAGTTTTTCAGTATTCAGGAGGGAGAAACTAGCCAAGAAGAGCCCCTCCTCCAGTGAAGTTCAAGATAAGCTGCTCCTATTTGATATCTTTTACATGTGCATTGATTTCAGTTTTGTCATTTTGTAAATTCTTATAACATATCTTCTAGGTCACAGAATTCATTGTTTAATTAACCACCTTTAGTTTAGTAACCACCTTTAGTACCTTTATGAGTATCTTCTGCTCTTCTGTACAATGACCCCTGCATATAAGAACACTACCTCTTCATGTTACTTCAGTTACCTGACTCAGATTAGGATAGGATATTCAATTATTAATGAGGTGACAGTATCACCCAGGGGTCCATATTTAGGGAATGAAACATGCTATTTTGATTTTTTTAGAACAGTTAAAATTTGCTTTTTAAAAAGATGTTTACATGAGCACTTCTTATAAGGTACATGTTTTCTAATACATAAAATGTCATCTTTTTTGCAATCTACAACAGCACTTTTAGAAGAATGTCTTTAGAGGAGATCTCAATGACAAATTCTGTGATACTAGTCAACATGGGTTTCCATTGTTCTTTAATTCAGCAGATCTTTCCTGAGGACCCTCTACCTAGCAAGCGTTAATTTAAGCTGGAGGGGAAGGGCAAGATGGGTGGGATGCAGTTAATACAAAAACTGCACCACAAAGAACTATCCTAACTGGGAAAGTAGACTATAGACAAGCATGCAAATGTATAATATAATTATAATATAATACAATATAATATAATATATCTATAATTCTAGATAATGAGAGTAAAAAGTTCTAGAACAAAATTAAAGCATAATGGAAGGAGAGAGAATGATGGGGATGAAGACTTCTTTTCCACATGGAGGTAGCAAAGCCTGCAAAACCAAGCTCTAGAAAACCAGATTCCACAGCCTGAGGTAGATAAGCACTGGGTTTACTCCAGAAAGGCTAATGTGTCTGGATGGCTTTAAGTGAGGCATAGTGCTAGGAGCAGAGCTCCCAAAGGGAGGCAGAGATTGTTCAGGATTTAGGAAGCAAAAGTAAGAGTTTGCATTGTACTCAAAAGGTAATGGGAAGTAACTAGAAAGTTTTAATTAGGGCAATGCGTCATGAGATTTACATAGTAAATTGTTCCTCTGGGTACAAGGTAAAGGATAGAGTGTTTGGAGAGCCTGAGAGGAAACTGAGAGACCAGGTAAGAGATCACAAAAGTAGTTTAGGTGAGAAAGAAAGTGGAGTAGACTACGAGAGTAGTGTTGAGAAGTCAAAAGGGGCCACATTTAGAAAATATTCAGCAGGTAGAATGGAGAGGACTTTCTGATACGGGTGATGTGGTGGCAATCTTTCGTTTAGAGTCAACATGTAGAGCAGATGAAATCCAGAGTGACCCCATTAACACATTGAGGTATTGAAAAAAATGTTCTCACTACATCCAGAGAAAAACACAGCTTCGCTTATAAGAGTTTGCCTTTCAAATGAATGACCTGTAGTGGATAAAGGGAGTCACGAATACTTTATAAAGAATTCTTATTGGTGGTTAATAATTCTTAAAGTGGCTAATCAAGAGTAAAAGGGAGAAAAATAAAGAATGTTAATTTTTATGATGATCATTATTTTGTGAACAATTTAAATCATCTGGCTTTTAAATTACACATGTTGTAAGTTTCTGCTTTTATTTTGCCCAAAACGTTCACCCTGTCCTCTGGCAACTGGGCAATTTTAATTATAGTAAGAAAAATTTTTAAAAATGACAACTTAAAAATTTATAAAACCAGATCAGTTAAGTTGCAAGCACTCAGTAGGAAGCTCTACTTCATTTCTGAGTTATTGGGTACCATCAGAAATGTAGACATTCAGAGGAAGTAGCACATATCAGAAAATTGACAGCTTTGTAGATGGCTTAAAAGGTAGGAGTAAGATTTTTTTTAAAAAAATACCAGAGAAAAGGAGTGAAGCTTCCCAAATGTAGAGAACTCAGTGATTAAGTGTGTTTTCAATAGATTCTGACAGTAGGTATGCGGCGAGACTTCGGGCATTTCTCACACTGGCACTATTGCACCAGACAGGTAAACAAATATCCACTCATTTGCTCCCTGAATTTGATGACTTTACCCCAGTTCCCATATAGTCAACACTACTAGGATTTAGTGCTATTTATTGTCGATCCTGCAGGGAATATCTGTCTGGAATATGGCTCATTTGTGACCACGGACGATGAGAAGTGAATCTACTGGTGATCAGTAGGTAGGCAGGTAGGTAAGTTGACAAGCGTTGAAGCAATTGTGGCTGGACTGTTGTACCCACAAGAGGGTAGAGACATTTAATATGCCCTCATGTAACACTCCTGGGTGGGTTGGTTTGTTATTTCACACGATAGCTCTTACTTAGATATTCTTTGCAATTTTAGAAATTAAAAGCTAAAAAGAAAGCGATGGACAGAATAACTTCCCGGAGATCATTTTGGAAGCACTGAAATTTTAACATTCAGTTCTCATTAAAAGTCTCAATGTGGGAAACTTCTAAAAATGATTGATGATCCAATGATATCAGCACGAACAGTTTTTGCCACGATAGAGCCTGACCTTTCTGACTTAAGCTAGGTTATCAGGTCCGCTAGGGAGAAAAATAGCACTTAGGGTTGGAACCAATAGTTAGCAATTAGGGACTGGGCATTATAGTAATTTCATTTAGCATTCAAACAACTTTAAGATGTGATTTTTATCTCCATTTCCTAAGATAAGGAAACAGGTTCAAAAAGATAAGTAGTATCTAGGATTTGCAAAGAAAAGTGAAGTAACCAGTGAAACTCTGATTCAAACTCACTCTTTTCATGGTATTCCCACACCCTTCTTTCAGTAAGTCTCCTCTTCAGGAGATTGAAAGGGAATCTTCATTAGATTGAAACAAATGGTTAGAAGGTACATTTCCGCTCATAAAAAGGAAGCACCCTCTATCTACTAACTACTCTTCGAGCGAAACAGACTTTCTCAGGAGGTATTGAGATCTCTGCCAACTATCACATCACGGGAGTCTATTACTATATTCTATAATCGGGATGAAGGATGAAATAAAATCAGGAATGGGATTTTATCATGCAATTCAATTTATTACAAAAAGGCAGTCAGGGGGTATGGATCACCTAGGAACTGCTAACAGCACCCAGGGAAGCTAAAGAAAGATGGTTTATACCCCCTTCACCACTGTGCCAACACCAGACTGACACTGCTCCGCTTTCGTTGCCTTGCAGACTAGCAGTAAGGGATGAGACCAGAGTTAGATTGTGAATATCACCCACACAGAGCTACACATGAGTTCAGAACAACTAGCAAAGAAAATGCACCAGACAGTTTCTGATTCCACCAGGGCTACTCTTACCTTTTGCAAGTCTTGAAATGAGATATTTACTTTATATCTTCACCAAAGCACACTCTATCTTCTGATAGAAACTGAACCAAAATTATTGGTCTGCCTAGTGACACAAACTACTCTCAATTGTTTTGAGTCCAATACAAATATATTTAAGAGAAAAAAAAATGCTACCCTAATCTAAAGACAAATGTCCTTAACAAATAGATACTTCTCATTCAGCTGATGCACTAGAACCACCCCAGTTATTTCCTCTTTTGTGAGAAAAGAAAATTTTGAGGAGCAAGGGATTTGTTCACGACCTTGGCTTTGTTGGTATTTGAATGGATGAACACTTATTTCAAAACGTATATTCTACACTTCTGATATGGGCAGTTTATTGCGTGTCAATTATATCTTCATAAAGTCACACAAAAAGACTACATATATAATAGAGTTGCTTGTTCTGGTAGAAAAATATTTATAGTTAAGCCAAGGCTCATCGTGCTACTCAAGAAGTCTTCTGAGTATTTAGTTAATACATTCAGAAGACCACTTTTTTTAAATGATGCAAAATGCTAAACAACAGTGAACATGTGCTACTCTGAAAATATCCTCTTGTCTATCCCCAGTGCCTTTTTTTAAATTATAGAATTCACCTAATTGTTTCAAGGAGCTGATGTTAGAAACCTACAACTGGAAAAAACTCATATGCAAAATTTTTACCTCTGTTCACATTGGATATTATATTTGATCCACGGTCAGCTTCATTTTAGCTCCATCTCTATTAAAAAGCAAAGTGGACTTTTACAATGAAAACTAACCTCCTTTCTAATGCAACTGGAATCTGTTACTCTCTGTCATTGCTGTTTACACCGAAATGTTACCTAAGCCCCAGTCGTGTATCAGGTACTGATAATAATAGTCACTTGGGACAGTATTCACCTCCAGGAATAATGTAATTATAGTCTAGAAAACCTCTTCATTTAATGCTCCTCAGCCATGCTGTGCGTCGGAGTAAAGACACTTTTTAATTCAGTATTAATATACCCGTTTCCTGATAGGAGCCTCAGTTCTCTCCTATATCTTTCATAATGATGAAAAAAAAAAAAACCTCTTTTATTAGTATTGCTAATGTTTTTAGCCATCTGAGTATTGCACTCTGTCATCCAAGTTCATTCTCATCTGATACAGTAAGACTTGCTGTTAGAATATGTTGTGAAGGAAGCCACAGTACATAGGCCAGTATTTAGCTGCAGTTCCCCTTTGTGTGTAAGAACCTCCTTTGTTCCCAGCGTTTACTATTCTCAGACGGAAACTCAGGAGGGAGTTTCAAGTCTTCTAATACTTTGACATCCCACTGAGAAGCTGTGTGATACAGGAAGGATTAAATATCCAAAGCCTGTCTGTGAGAAAGTTTCTTTTTTCCAGGCATTAAAAAAAGGTCAACTGATAACCAGCTAAGAACTCTGGCTACCCCCAGGGACCTCCCCCATTTACTAACTTATTCAGGAGAGGTGGAACGTAGCCTACCTAAAGGTACACTGAAAGCATGAACTTAAGGGCAAGGACAGCTTCATAGGCACTGATGACCTGCACAGTCATACTGTGCTTAGAGAGGCCTATGTTTGGTTTAATGTTCTTCTTTTGCCTCTTGAAGGGCAATAATTTTTGAATAAGGGGCCCCACATTTTCATCTTACATTGGGTTCTCACAGACTGGGTAGCCATTCCTACTAAGAGCTCAGACGGACCATTTATAAGTTGTATAACCTTCTAAGAACCTGTTTCCTCATCCATAAAATGAAGGTAATTATCGCACCTACCTCCCAGGATTGTTCTTAGGAGGATATAAGAAATACTTAAGCTTCATGTCTGGCACATAATAAATACTGAATATATGTTGACTATTCTCTTTGTGGTTCAAAGTCATTTGGTTCACTATGGTCTTCTGTTTGAAATTGTGTATTATGTTGTTCAGTAGGGATAGATTGGTGTGTTAACTTTTAAAACATACACATATATACAATTTAAAATGGATTATGTGTCTGAATGCCTTACATGACGTTCTCTTGGATTTCCTCAGGAGAATGAGGACTAACACCCTGAATTTTACTGCATCCCATGCTTCCGAACAACTGATGATAAAGAAGAGGTTAATGTTCCCCTCAGCTTGGCTCAACTTGAGATAGCCTTCTTCTTGACTCTATGCTCTTGACCTCCCTTCTCTTAGAGCATTTAGTTTAGCAAACTTGAACTTCTAAGTTCTTTCTTTGCCCCTTTGAGATGTAATTCTCCCAGACTTTGGCCAGTTTTCCAACCCAGTAACTGTCTTTTCAGCACCTCTCTATCCCAGTCTTGGTGAGAACATGGGAGCCTAACTTTCATAAGCAGCAATCAACAAACACAGATTACCTAATCACTTTGACCAACATTCGCCCTAACATCCCTCAGCAATTTTTTTTCACTGGCTTCCCCAGCACTTAAAAATCCTCTTTTTTTCAGTGGAGATAAGGTCCGTATTTCTCTCGTACTGAGATAGTCTTAAAGGAATCGTCCATGCCTGTTTAAATCTATCTAGTGTAATTTTTCTGACACTGAGGACCCTTTTAAGGGTTTATGACTACCTCAAAGTGTGTCCCAGGAAGCAAGCTGTGTGGTTTCAGATCCTAGTCACACCATTTATTATCTACAGTATACTTGGGTATGTATCTTAACCCCTCTGAATCCTGGTTTCCTCAATTACATATTCATAATATTAACATTGTCTTACAGAGATTTGGTGTGAAATAAATGAGATAGCCATTTATAACTCTTAGCCAATTTAAGGTTGGCTAATAAATACTATTTATAAACAAATATTTCAATAAATGCTAGCTATTAATATTAGTTATGGCATCAAAGTGACAGATATTATTTGGTCTAAGGGGATAAACCAAGCCTTTGCCATCTTTTGTTGTGACTACTGGATGTTTCTGATTTCCTTTTTAAATCTACAGTCTTGTCCATGCCCTCACCCCTCAACACAGAAGTATCCTAAAATGCAACTTCTATTCGTTTTCCCATTTGTATTACCCCTGGATACTTTCCCATTACTCTGAGGATAAAGTTCAGATTCCTGAAGATGGCACTCAAAGGACACCCAGATCCAGCCCTGGCCAACTCTCCAGTCTCCTGTCTTGGGACCACCCACCTGCATTTCTGTTTGCAGGCATCCCCTACCCTGGGTGCTGGGAAACCTTTCCCTATCTTCCACATAAGGCACAGGTAGTCATTAAGACTCACTCAAATGCCAACTCGCCTGTGAAGTCTTTATGTTTGTTCATTTTTGTACAGATTTCATTTATATTCTAATTAAAATATAATCTAAATTTATTGTAGAATATTCACAAAATTCAAAGCCAGAATGTGGAGATCATTTCCTTAACATGTCTCCCCTTTTTCATACCCTATCTGAAATGTAACCATGGTTTAGAGTTTGGTTTTCTTCTTTTCACTGCACTTATAAACTAATACGCAAAAACATGCTCGATATAAATTTTTTTTAAACAAAAGTATGATCATTCTGAACATATAATTCTGAAACTTGCTCCTTTTTTAAAACACTATTTTATGAGTGATCTCATTTTCTTCCACAAGGACCTATGAAATAGGAGGCAATATTTTCTCCCGTTTTCCAGCAAAGAAAAAAAGTTCAGAGTTTACTTCATGGCTCAAGTTCAGGCAGAGATGGATGACTGACCCCAAGGTGAATGGGAGGTAGCCATCACAGAAAGGCCCAAATTTGATGTCTTAGCGGTAGAAGAGTCTGAAGCCCGTGTAAGCTTCAACAGAAGTGTTGCTGGAGGCAACAGAGAAGGACAAGGAGCTTGGAAATCTTAAATCTCCCTTATCAGAGAAAGTGGTAGAGCCAGGAAAGGCTGAGTCTAGTTTCCTAAACCCGACACCTACAGGACTCAGTTTATGGGACTATGTGTTTGCTTCTTGGTTTAGGAAACTGGGAGGAGTGGTAAGGAAAGTATGGCTACCACTTCTCCCTTTGTAGGTAAACATCTGTCCTGATTTGTCCTTTTCCCATGACATGGGACTTTCAGCACTAGAAGCAGAAAGCACAAAACCCCCAGGATGAACTAGTCACCCTACTCAAAAATAACCTTCTGGAAAAACTCCTCCCAAATTTCCACCTGCATCTCTTAGACCTATTTTAATCCCACTCAGCCTTGGAGGTCCACCTTAGATGTCACATTTTCCATGTCATTCCTATAATCTCTACTATTAATATAATTTCATTTAATTATGCCAATATTAATTATCTCAATACCACATATTCAATAACCCATGTTTTCCCATTGACCTAATCTCTCATACATTTAGTTTCCATATGTGCTAGGTCCTGTTTCTAGGTTCTCTCTTAGAATTCAAACAGCTTAGTAAGAAGCCATTATCCTAGTCATTTTGAGTCACCACCACCACCCTCCCTCAATGCCAGACTCTACACATCCTACTTGGTAGGTGCTTAACAAATATTTACTGAACTTAATTAAAACAAGCCTATTATTGTTATAAGCCCTTTTCAACTTTTACTGCCTTAGATCAAAGGGAAGATTCATGGAAATTTTTAATGTACTAGAGCTGAAAGGACATCATTGGAGGATTTGCATTACAAAGCTTCAAAAACCTGTTCAGCATATTTCTGACTGTTTACTTGGATTGGACTTCAAATATGACATCAGATTAGATTCTAAAGGAGAAAAAAAAAATTTACCATTTCAATTTGAAATAGCCAAAGTAGTCACTTGAAAGCTAATGTGAAGATTAGAAGTGGTTCTCAAAATTGGAAAACATGGAGACACTATTTATGAAACAAAATATGGGGTGCCTGGGTGGCCCACTCTGGTCACAATCCCAGGGAGTTGGGATTGAGTCTCGCATGGGGCTCCCTGGTCAGTGGGGAGTCTCCGTCTCCCTCCCTGCCTCTGCCCCACCCCCCCTGCTTGTGCTTTCTTTCTCAAATAAATAAATGAATAAAATATTTAAAATAAATTAAAAAAACAAAATATGAAAATAAAACCATGGGATGGCAAGGGAATGGGATATTGGAGAAAGTAGTATACAAGATTACTGTCCAGTTTCTACCTTTTGTTTTGGGTGGTAGGTTAGTAAGTGTTTATTTTACTATTTAAAATGATTATCAAATAATAATTAAAACTTGGGACATACATAGGTTCCATACGGAGCAAGAAGCCTGATGCAGGACTTGATCCCAGGACCCTGGGATCATGACCTGAGCTGAGGGCAGCTGCTTAAAGGACTGAGCTACACAGCCGACCCATTAATGAAATTTTTTTTAAAAAGACAAGCTCAATGTAAACATATTCATTGATTTATATCCATATATATCTTTCACTTTCACCGGCTATTTTAAGGAAAAATATACATTTAGGGAAAGGTTAACTGTTTGTGTTTTTTTTAATATTTTATTTATTTATTTGACAGAGAGGGCACAAGTAGGCAGAGAGGCAGGCAGAAAGAGAGAGAGAGGGGAAGCAGGTTCCCTGCTGAGCAGAGAGCCCAATATGGGCCTCGATCCCAGGACCCTGAGAGCATGACCTGAGCATGAGGCTTAACCCAATAAGCCACCCAGGCGCCCAGGAAAAGCTAACTGTTAATGATGGATGAAAATCTTCTATTCTTAACATCGTCTTACTCTATGTTCTTATGGCATTTTTGAATTACCTTATAATATGGCTGAAAACTCCTACCAGAAGTAGGAGAAATTTCAGCTCTGTCACTTTCCTTTGATTCCCTTATGTACAAATTCTAAGTATTTTTGATTCAATCAGTAATTCTGTCACTGTTGACCAAGGCACATTTTTTTTTAAGATTCTATTTATTTAATCGACAGAGAGAGATCACAAGTAGGCAGAGAGAGAGAAGAGGAAGCAGGCTCCCCACCAAGGAGAGAGCCCAACGCGGGGCTCGATCCCAGAACCCTGGGATCATGACCAGAGCCGAAGGCAGAGGCTTTAACCCTCTGAGCCACCCAGGCGCCCCGACCAAGGCATATTTTAATTAACACAAAATAACAGACTCTGGAAATCCATTTAATCAGTCAACTGGAGGTGAATAAAGGCAGGGGGACAATCTCAAGGCCTCCAAATGATGGAACACTCATACACACCTGGTACCAATACTTTTGCAATATTTCTGAAGCACATATTAAAAAGTTCCTGACAGTAACAACAATAAAATTCTCAGAAGTGTTACTTTGGAGAATTTATGTTAAGAAAACTGTCAGTGAAACAGACAAAGATTTATAAACTTAGGTGTTCCCAGAGCATTATTTCTATTATCGAAAAATCTAATGAGTTTAAAATTTTCAACTGAAGAATTTTTAAACAATTTGTACTCATCCACATGCTGGAATAATAGGTAGCCATTAACATGGTATTTCTAAAATATTTGATAACAATGAGAAATGCCTATAATAGTAAGTAAAAACAGCAGGATACAAAATAGTGTATACAATTTAAAAATATAAATGTAGGGAAAATTGCAAAGTAGCACATTTTACATTTTCCTTTGTTCTGTTCTTCAAATTGCAAATTATCCACAATAAGCAAGAATTACATTTATAATAACAAAATCTCCTTATAAACTTATTTTTAAAATTAACCCTCATAATCCTGCCACCCAGAGATAACCATTGTTAAAATTTTGGTTTCTTCCTGTATTCTTTCCATGGATATTAGGATAGTGGATATCATACATACATATACAAAACTTTAATATCTTACTTTTTTTAACGTTGACATTAGCAAATAAACACATAATCAGTATATACTAGTACTTAAAAGATCTTTGGGTCTGATAGATCTGAGCTTACGTCTTAATTTTTCCACTGACCAGCTGCATCAAACAGATCTTCGTCTGTACTCACCGAACAATGTAACTTGTGTGACTTAATCAAACACCATTCGGGGACTTACGTAAACATGGGCTTGTGCAGTCTTCAAGAATTTCCTCAGGTCCAGGCTTCTCCTAGCCTCCTGTCCTGCCATTCTTAGCTTGTGGTGTTCAGCCATGGTTATGAGATGACTACTACCCACACAGGCTTCACCTGCTCATTTGGGAGAAGAAAAGAGGAAAGATGAGGGTCAAAAGGCTGAAAAGTCCTGTTCTGTTGAGTCTTCCTTTAGAATAGCAATCTCTGCTTCAACTGAATTGGCCATAACTGGTCATGTGGCCAGCCTGAATTGTGTTAGGCTAGCAGCTCAGTATTTTCAGCTGAGCTCACTGCAAACTCAAACAAAATTGGAGACCTGTTAGTAAGCAAGAAAAGAGAATGGATTTTAGATGTAAAATCCTCAGCAAAACACTTAGCCTTGCTGAGGTTCAGTTTTTCCACCTTTGAAATGAGATCAAGAAAGTATCTCACCAGGTGACTGGGAAGACTTTTTTAAAAGGGGATAAAATGATTAGCAAAATGCCTAAAATCTATAAGTATTCAAGAAGTTTCAGCTATTATTTATTAGAACTCAAAAGCATAATAGTCTATGATAGGATGATGTACCTCAATTTCTTTGACAATGCTAATTTATTTTGGCTATTGTAAACATATCTGTTCTAATTGATAATAAACATATTATTGCTAAATGCCGTTATGAACAATTTGTGCATAATTTTTCTGTTAGTTTTTATTCTTGAGGAAAATTCATAAAAATTGAACTAGTGGATCCAAGAGTTTGAACAATTTTCAAACACTGGATCCATCTTGGCAGTTTGCTCTCCAAAATGTTTATTTTCATAATTTGTTTCCACAACAGTTCTCACCTCCTCACTCTAAACTTGACCTCACTGGCTATAGTCATCAAAAATCAAGTTGCTAACTTGATTTAGCAAAGACTACTACCTACTCATCAAAGCCCACATTTTCCTCTTCTTCCTGTCTGCACAGCTTTTCTAGCTGTTATATTTTGTTACTTAATGTTTTAATAAAGAAGCACCTTTATTATTATTCACATGCTCCTGTAATATTTTATTGTTACACTTCAATTTAATTGGCTTCTTTTGAAATCTTTTAAATTCTATTTTATGTATTTAAAAATATTTTCTGATGGGGTGCCTGGATAGCTCAGTTGCTCGGATAGCATCTACCTTCAGTTCAGGTCATGTTGTCTAGGTCCTGGGATGAAGCCCTGCTTTGGGCTCCCTGCTCAGTGGGGAGTCTGCTTCACCCTCTCCTTTTACCCCTCCCCCCACTCATGTTCTTTCTCTCTCTCTCTCTCTCTCTCTCTTTCAAGTAAATAAATAAAATTTTAAAAAGTTATTCAGAAAAGAGGTCCTAAGCTTCACCAGACTGCTAAGATAGCCCCCGGTACAAAAAAAAAAAAAAAAAAAAAAAAAACTTAAGAATGTTTGCTTATGTTATGTTTAAGCCATTTTACATTGTTGAGTCTTTCTGTTACATCTTTTAGCACTGTCCTAACTTATATAAGTAATGAATCGTGTCTGTAGGGTTTGGGCATTGTAAAGTTAAATTTAATGTCATTACATACATATGTGTATTTCATCCATCAGTCTTATGAGATTATTGTATTTGTGGCAAATGTTCTTACCAGTTCTTGTTTGTCTTTTAATTTTATGGTATTTGATGTATAGCATTCAAATGTGTTTATGTGGTCAAATCAATCATTCACTTCTTATGTGATTTTTATATATCTTTTTTTTTAAATTTATTTATTTGACAGAGACAGTGAGAGAAGGAACACAAGCAGAGGGAGTGGGAAAGGGAGAAGCAGGCTCCCTCCAAGCAGGGAGCCTGATGTGGGGCTCGATTCCAGGACGCTGGGATCATGACCTGAGCCAAAGGCAGCTGCTTAACAACTGAGCCACTCAGGGGCCCTTATATATATCTTTCTTTTTAAAAAAATTCTTCCCCAATCAAAAGCCAGTCACGGGCACTAACATTCCTCACGCAAGAGGGTGGACCAGTCCATGTGAGTATAACTCCTGGGTTGTGTAGCCTCCAACATGGGCAACTGTAGTCAGCAACATCAATTTGTTAAATTCTTACCTATGTATTTTAAGTATTTAATCCTTCTGGAATGTATTTCTCTGTTGTGAGGTGGATAAAGAAGATGGATAATTTTGACAATACCAATTTTCTAATAATTTGACTTTTTCACTGCTATTTCCTTTGGAATATATTAAATTTTTAAAATATACATTGATCTATTTTTGAATGGTTCCATGCTAATCTTGTGCCAGTACTGCATCTTAAAAATTATTGTTAATTTTATTTCATTGTCTCATAGCTGAGTGGGTTAGTTTACCTTTGTTACTCATAATTTTTAAGTTTTTGATACTCTGAAAAAATGTCCCAGAAAAAAATTGCAGAATGTACTCTCAGCAGAATGAAATTTGACAGTTGCAGGCAAAATTTATATTGCCAAGCAAAGAATCACTCCAAAATTTCTTGGTGTATTTTGTCCCAAAGAAAATATTGTACTTATATTTTACCCACAAATTTATGAGTGACCTCACTCCAACTTTTTCACATAGACTTAATGGTGAGAAGAGTTCTGGAACAAGAGTCAGAAAACCTCAACTTGAAACCATCTTTAATTCTTCCCAGGTGTCTAACTTGAGACAACTGGCTTATTGTCTTAGAGTCTTAGTTTCCTCATGGGTAAAATGTGAGTATAACTTCAATTCTACCTATTATTCAGGACTGCCATGAAGAATGAGATCATATATTTGAAATCTTTTGAAAAACTGTAAAGTATTATAGGCAACAAATTAATATTTAATTAAATTTACTGTTTTACTGGACCTGGAGATGTATTTACTGTGGTCCACATTTGTATTACAGCATTCTCTAGAGCAGAATTTGATATAAGACAGATATGTCTTGGATATTATCCAAGAAGATTTAGTTTTGCTGGAGAAGCCAAAAACGATCTCATTATAAGTTAGTCCCATGACATGGACTCTTAGGATGCTATTAGACACAGGTTACAATTTATGTGCCTTCCAGTGTTTGAATGGGATACTTGAGGGGAAAAATTAACAATGTCTTGACTTGACACAAAGGTAAAATATGGGGATAGAAGCTGAAAATAATTTATTCCCCTCCCCCAAAAAAGATGAGAGGCTGGTTTTAGTTGTACAAAAGAAAAATATTTTTGAATAGGGGTCAAGATTATAGATGGTTCAGAGTTGTCAAATGTATACCTGTCAAAGCCGAGTTTTGCAAGGAGTTTGAGTTCAAGGTAGAACACAGTGGTGAGACATTCAGTAACATTTATTGTGGAGCAGCATTTAATTTCCTTGCAGAACAAACACATTCCTTGGAGACACTGTATAGCACACTATGTCTTCCAAAATTATATGTACAAATTGTGATTGATATGTTTCCACTCTAAAATTACCATTATGTGTGTACAGTCCACACTGTTGCTGTAGAGAATTACCATAAGCATCAACAGGAGGAGTGCATTTCCCTATGAAATGATGCCCAATACTGTAAAACTGTTTAAAAAAAGGAAGTACATTCTTTAAACAGACTCCACGTGCCGTCCTCTATTGCTCTTTTTAAAATAAGAAATGTTTTTACCAATTATGAGGGGAAATGGTGAGGGAACTAGCATTTTATGGACTCCTACTATGTGTCACCCACATACAAGCAGTAGGTTATAATCATAGCATTAAATGTTTCCATGCATAACAGCTTTAAAAGTTGATTTCTAAGTTTGCTAATGTTAACTTTAGAAAGCAGAGGCAGTTTTCCATAGTATGTAGACTCTAGGGTCAGCAAAACTGGGTTTGGAAACCAATTCTGGCTCTTATTCACTATAAAAATTACTTGACCTCCCTAAATTTAAGCTTGATTTTTCATTTCTACTAATAATAACCGATACTACTACTAATAGGAATGGTGATATTAATACATCATAATAATATTAGGAAATAATAGTAGTTGTGTGACCAAGATAATAAACATTAAGAGTTTATTCAATATCTAAACTTAGTAAGTAATAAATAATTGTTCATAAGTATTAAGAAGTCTCCAAAAGTTTTACTGGTAAAAAGAAAACTTTCATATTAAATTGTGTTTTCCAAGATATTTTTTCTTTATCTCTTTTCTGGAATTTATGTAGTTCCTGCTGTAACTTAGAAATTTTTCACTGAGCCAGATTACTAATTGAATCTCTTTAATGTGCATAGCATCTTAACTAGATAGCACTCTGGCCCTGCTTCATTTTACGTTTCGGAATAGTTAGCGAAATGCTGTGGGCTCACTAAAATTGGCTAATTCAACTTCCTGCTTCCAGAAACAAAAATAATTATTTGTAGCCTGACAGATTTAACATAAAGGGATCTATTTTAAAATTTACACATCATACTACATAAAGTGAGCAGCTAGGAGGTTTTAATCTACTTATAAAATAATTGAAATATAGTTCCTTAATATCTCCAATTAAAAAATCCTCAGAGCATTATAATTGTTAAAGAGAAGACTGAAATTCCCTCAGATTCTATTCCAGTAGCTTCCTGCTCACTTGAAAAAAGACTGACGTCCTCGGAATGGCCAACAAAGTACTAAACAATCTGCTTCCCCCAAATTCTTCATCCCAACACTCACACCTTTCCCTCTAAGACCTTGATTCCTCCTCCAAGCTCTAAGTTCTAGCCACACTGATTCTACCACCAAACATCAGGCTCCCAGGTGCATCTTCTTTTTCCTGTGCCTGAAACACTCTCCCTAGATATCCTGATGGCTCCCTGACTCACCTCATTTGGAAATTTACTCAGATATGTTCTTTGTGGCAAGACCTACCCAAACTCTCCTTAGAACCAAACCCCACTTCGTCCAGTGACCACCGTCTCCCCTCTCTGTTTAATTTTTCTCTATAACCTCTATCAACTATCTTTAATACTTCTTATTTGACTTCCCTTTCTTTATTTTTTGTCTTCTTATTTGACTTTACTTTCTTTATTTTTCATCTTCTTTGCAACAAAATGTAAGTGGTATGATAGCAGAGATTTCAATTTGGTTCACAGGTCTATTTCCAGTGCCTATTATATACATCATTCCAGGCATATAATAGACACTTACTAAATTTTGATTAAATGAACACTTTCTTCCTTCAAAAGTAAAAGTTTTAATTGGTGACATCCAACATGAAAAAAAATGCTCATGTACTCCTATGAGACACTAATGGCTAAATATTTAATGTCTACTTTCAATCCAAGAACAAGGAACAACTCCAGGAACACAATTTATTTAAGAGGACATCCCTACATTATTCTATACAACCAGAAGGAATGAAAATTCTGAGGAAGTAAAAGCTGGATAGGGGAGAAAGAGCCTTGGGGCACTGGAGGATATCTTCAAATGCAATGGACAGCTCCCTAATTCATCCTATGAGAAATTACTGAAAGAAGTACAACATGGATGGAACTAGAGCGTATCATCCTTAGCGAAATAAGTCAAGCAGCGAAAGACAACTATCATATGATCTCCCTGATATGAGGAAGTGGTGATGCAACATGGGGGCTTAAGTGGGTACAAGAAGAATAAATGAAACAAGATGTGATTGGGAGGGAGACAAACCATAAGTGACTCTTAATCTCACAAAACAAACTGAGGGTTGCTGGGGGGAGGGGGTTTGGGAGAAGGGGGTGGGATTATGGACATTGGGGAGGGTATGTGCTTTGGTGAGTGCTGTGAAGTGTGTAAACCTGGTGATTCACAGACCTGTACCCCGGGGATAAAAATATATGTTTATAAAAAATAAAAAATTAAAAGTCAAAAAAAAAAAAAAAAGAAGTACATAACTGAGGACTTCATGCCAAAATGAAATAATGTTAAACTAAAAGACAAGACATATTCTAAACTACAAATAAAACGTATACTGATGCTATGTTCCTCTTGGTTGTTAAACTGAATTATTCAGAATGAATTTCCAAATGAAATTTTATGGCTCTAGACTATTATTTCAATGCTTTTAATTGTATATCCAACAAAACTGCCACTATTACAGTTTTACAATTCAACTAGCAATATTTTTATTTGTCTTCCATCTGCCCAACTTTCCTAAACTCTACTCCAAGGTCATACTTCACCCTTTAATTGTGACCAGATTGACAAGGTCAAGCCCTTTTTTACTTTGAGAATGACACCCAGACATCATTTTTCAACCCTGATAATTGATGCCGACAGCACTGTGGGTAGAGGAAAGGTGGAATGGAATTCACTCCATTTGTTGTTAGGGATGTTGTTAGGGATGCCACATGTCTTACGAATGCAATCAAAGCCTAATGACAAGACAGACTCTGTTCCCTTAGTTGGGCTATAATGAGCACTTGAAAACTTCTTCCATGAAACAAGGGAGATGGCTTACCTTTAGTAATCAATGAAGACATTTGGAAAGGATCATGTTAAAATTATTGATAAATTCTTCATCTTTCCTCTATTAATTTCTGGGATTATGGAGCCATTTCATGTGAAAAGCAAGCAAGGAGTTCTCTGGAGCAAGGACAGGGCAGCGCTTCTGCTATCTCTAAGAAAGCAAAGCTTTTTGCTCCCAACACAGGACTATGAACACAGAGACACAGTCTATTGCTTTTGTTACTGTTTTCATGTTGATTATTGTTTTTTTCATAGAGGTGATCACTAAAAGTATCTAGCTACTCATCTAAGTTTCCTTACTTAGGTTCTTATGAAATGTCTTAAGTTTTTCCAAAATGTTTAATTACAACAAACACTGTCTTTGTAGCCATATCTAAGAACTACAACTTCAGTATTTCCAGATGTAGTTTTTAGTAACATGGATTGTCTGAAGGTCACCAAGTCTGAACAGTTGTCTCCCGCCACATGTCTCATCTACCTCATTCCACAACAGCAGAAGAGGAATTCATTTCCTTTATTTGAAATTCCTCCCTCTTCCAAGCCATTGCTTCTATTAAATTATCCTCATAATGTGAGACTCCTAGTTTTTTTGTTGAAGTTCAAAACACATGACTTTAGCTGTTTAAAAGTTAGCATATATCACAATTTTTGCTGCATTTAAAGAAAATACACACACACAATACCTCATGGGTATTTTGACTAAGCTGCTTCAAGTCTTTTATCTTCCCTTCCCTTTTAATGCATAGGACTGGAAACCAGTAGTTGAAATCAAGAGAAAAAACAAACAAGAGCCAATGGGCTCTCCCTAAGTATATCTGTCCTCTGAACAAGCCGATCAGGAAACCGCTGTCTCATTTTTCTCAGGTAGCCTCAACTACCCTTGCTTGTAAAGTTATTCTAGAACACATGTATGTGGAACTTTCTACTTTTCAGTCAGTCTCCAGAAATCCATTTACATTACATATTTACTGTCATTTTTTTAGAGGTTTATAGTGTTCAGAATTTACCATATAGAAAAGCTCCTTGCTTCCTAGTTTAACACTTTATGACAATACATTACCTCTAGCTTCTCAAAAATGCTCTTCAACTTTTCAAAATGCTTTCACAAAAAAGTGAAAAGAAACTGTTTCCCTGGGAGTGTAACGTCACCATTTGTATCCAGTTTAGGCACTAAGGAAGTTAAAGTAGAAATAACTTTCAAGTGTTCAAAACCTATTTAACAGTTTAAGGTAAACAAGACATAATTATTGGATCAATCTTTTCAGTCTTTAATATATGCAGTGTGTTCACTTAGTACTTTACAATTTGCTGTCTAGTCTACTTGAAATCTTCCAAAGACTTGATTCTCTGGGTTAGTGAGGACCTACAGTAGAACAATTGGCTTCCCTTTATCCATCACTCTCAACAACCCCACTCGGGTGCTTTAAGTAATATACCTAACTTTTCTCTTGAAAGGTTTAATGTTTACAGGAGCAAGTTGTGCATTTTATTTAAGCAGATTTCCTGTTTTCTAAAAGGGGTTTATTTAAGCCAGTGAAATATCTGAAAGATAATGATAAGAGTAAATAATAATTTATTAATCATTTCTTATTTTTCAATCTCTTTTCACGGCCTCTAACATACCTTATGTCATTTCACTCTCATAGCAGCCTGTGGGTAGGTTCTACTCTTGCGTCCATTTTATGGATGAGGAAGGGGTGCGTGGGAGGTGCAGTCAGTTAAGTTTCTGACCCTTGGTTTCAGCTCAGGATATGATCTCTGGGTCATGAGATGGAGCCTCAGGTCAGGCTCCATGTTGAGCAGCAGAGTCTGCTCGAAATTCTCTCTCCCTCTTCCTCTGTGCCTCCCACTCATACTCTCACTCACTTTCTCAAATAAATAAATAATTCTTTATAGATGAGGAAAATGGGGCACAGTGTCCTCCACAGTCGTAATGCAACTTGCCCAGGGTCAAATAGCAAAACACGGCACTTGTTTTGACTACAACTTATTTAATATGCGGAAATTTCATCTTTGCAAATGATAAACATCTTCAAATATTTCAAGTGGTGAGATGCCTAAAAGAACATGTGACCAATGTAGGATTGTTCTATGCATACAACAGATTTGGAGCACTGTTTCCTGCCATCAGAAGGACTAAGTATATGATTTTAAACAAATTTGTTTGATTTCTTAGACCCTCAGTTTCTTTGTCTGCCATATTGTCAATATCAATATGATCTGTGAGAATTAAAATGAAGTAATAAATATGTAAGGACCTAGGAGCACCAGGCTTATTTTAGGTTCTTAATAAATATTAGTTGAATTTTCTCTTTCCTGAAGACTCAATATCCAAATTTATGATAATTTGATTCTCACACTGCACTGAAAACTAACATATAACTCATTACAACTTTTTATTTAAGAATCCTTGCTCTTACATTGGTCATGCTTAAATACCCCATTTTATAATTGAACCCCACTTTATAATTTAGCTTCATATTTCTATCTTGTATGCCAAATCTCTCCCTTTTTCCTTGTGATGTATAGTTGACGTAAATCTCTCTTTAATATCATAGCTCCTATGAGATTCCATAGGAGTTGAAATTTCTAACAACTAATTTAGGAGAAAAATTACTTTTGTTCCTATTAAATATCTTTCCTACTCATTTATGGTGGAAGTGATTGTCTCATGAAAGTCTATGGTTGTGTTCCAGGTGTTAGTGAAACTTTCATTTGTTACTAAAACTTGTTTTTTTCTTTTAAATATGAGGCTCAGCCACCTAGAGCATAAGCATCATTATCTGTGAAGATGCCATGAAGGCTTTTCAACCACTTAATAGGAAACAGAAAACTTATCAATTATACAGATTCTAAAGTAAAATGTGTTTCTAAGTTTAAATGATTTTCCATATTGATTTATCTCTTCTGCTTCTTTGTAATATGATTATTCTTAAGAATTGCTTAGCAACAAATTAGGTCTTTTTTTTCTTTAAATCTCTAAAATCTTGATTTTAATTAGTAGACAATCATCTACCTACTGAAGAATATTACAGGTAGAACAATGCAGCAAATTCTCATAAATAATTGTCTTGCTTATCTTAGCAGTGTACAAAATGTTTTCTCAAGTCATGTGTGCAAAGGAAACATGAACTGAGGGAAAATATCAGAAGACTTCATGACATAATATATCAATGTATTTATATGTTTCAAGGCCATGGATAAAAAAAGGAAATTTTACCAATGATATTATAATAGGTGCTTCTAATATTTTTGGATATACTATACATTTTCATTTAATAGTCAAATAAATTTAAAGCTAACTCCATGCAAGAAAGACCCATATACTCTAATACTGTATTTGGGCTAAAACAATCAGATGGTCAATATATATTTCAGGTTCTGCCCGGTCTCTGTCACTGTATACTCTCTCTTCGACTCCCAACATGACCATAACTCTCAACCCTATCCTCTCCCCATCATGGCCAAGGGCTGTGGCTTATTTTCATCAGAAATAAGGACATTTCAGTGAGGTGGTAGGAAAGAGGAAAGTCAAATCCAAAAGGGTGTTAATCCAAGTCAAAATGAAAGAGTATGAATGGTTTGGAAATCCCTACCACCAACATGATGCAGTGGTTGAGGATGCCTTCTTTCTACCATATTCTCCAGGCTAAGTTCTGACCAGACACAAGAAGGTGTTTAAAGGGGTCTTGGTCAATACTCAGATACTCGGTGCCAGCTCACCCATGAAGCTACCCTGGAAGGAGTTTCAAAAGCCTGTCAAAAGCATGGTCTTTGAGCATGGCCGCGATCTTGCTTCCAAATCCCACTCTCCATCTTGGGATCTGCTTTTCACTGGGCTCTGGCTGGTACCCAGTCGTTTCTTCTCAAGTCTTCATTTTCCATATATAGGTCTCTGCCAGGTTCCTGCTTGACCCCTCCCTACAACTGTATTGTGTATGCATTCTGGCAGCACAAGACAGCATGTTGAAGCTGAGAAGGCCTTGAGAAATCATTGAATCTAATAACCTCCTTTCAGAGATGTGGCATCCAGGAATTAAAGCAGATTCTCCCACTTACATGCTAAAGACATGGCTTGAGTATGACTCCTCATTCTTCACTATGACTACGTGGGGTGCATCTTCTACAAATCAAGATATTCCTTACCCAGACCTAACCTGCCATATGTTTCCTCCCTCCTCATTGACACTTCCTTTCCGTGTGTTATCTTGGGTCTTGTGCCACCTGCAGAGAGACTGCTCTCTTGCACACAATGCAGGTCTACATGTGTAATGAAGGAATGAGGGATGGTCTACATTCAGATTCCCACTTGCCAGAGAGTAACTGCTCCTTCTTTTTCAACTCAGAGAACCTGAGGACTGTCTGACATCCTTTATGCAGATAGAAAAATGACATTCATCCTATAGAAATGCAGAATTAAGATACTGGTTTTGAAACCTGCTTGCATCTCTAGCTTTTTTGTCATGTGGCCTGTCCCTTATGCATCTCCTGCTACCAACAGAATTGGTCACATCTGCTTTTGAAGTGGTCCTGGTGTGAAAGTCTGGAGCTGGAAAGGTTTTCTCCCACTGAAACAAGTGAGGTGTGGTTGAAATAGCACTATTATTGCCATTGTGTAAGTCTATTTTGCATTAAATAGATTTTTTTTTCATTCTTCACCAAGAACATAATCAGCAGATCACATAATTTCAATGGGAAGATGTGTCTTAAGATCCAACCGATATCAAAATGAACTTTCATCTCACATAATTCATTCAAAAGTTCACAGCTACCAGAATTAGCAGTTTAAAGTGGTCTGCATTTCTTGTTGTGTGGTGCTTGTGTTTGGTGTTTCAATATAACTGAATTTCTCCCCTTGGTATTTCCTTGCTTAGCATTGACAGTCAAGGGCTTATATATCAAGATGAGTAAGAGGTAACAATTCATTCTCAAATGTCTGTTAAAGTTTTTTCTTTTTTAGTTCTGGCTGAGTGAAAAAAATCGATCCTACATAATGTTAAAGCAAAAGACAGAGTTAAAAGGTCAAGGTTCTGAACAAACTTGTCCAGGGACTGCCTGTTTAGACTCAAGTTTGTTATGTCAGCTTTCCGTGAATCAGGTTCCACGTCAACCAAATACCCTCAGTTCTTGTTTGCAAAATACAGAGAAGTCCTTGAGAAAATGCATGTAGTGTTATAATGCAGAATAGGCTTACCATTAAGAAGAGTGTGTTGAAGGGCTCACTGTCCACTTTTTGTGCACATAAAATCAACCCATGTTCTGGGAAATGCACAGACTGTCTGGGCTGCAAAGAAAAGATGTATTTAATACAGCAAAGGGTTTTACTAACTAAATGTTGTGAGCTTAGGTTACTGAGGAAGAGAGGCTGAGAACCTTTTATGTGATAAATGTGTGAAATTCATCTTCTGTAGTCAAAGAAATTGCTCAATCAGAAGAAGGGAAAAAAAAAGAGAACAGGTTCTATATGGGCATACTCCTTTTTAATAAAACCTTAGGGAAAGCTATGTGTTCCAGGTTGAGGTTAGGAGAAATATGACAGACGTGGAAATATGAATTTGCTTTACAAACTTGTCCAGTATTTGGACACACAATGAATGACCCACCCAGGGGTCTATTTTTGCACGGGGCCACAAGGATTGGCGATTGTTTATGAGAGAGGGCAAAATGAACCGAGAAGAGTAATCATCAGGCAATTCAGACGCAGATTGCCAGCACTGAGGAAAAGGGGGGGAACTTGCAGTTATGATGAGTAAAATCGCTGACTTTAGTCATCAAGACCAAGTGTTAAATATGTGTTTGCTTTGTTAGGGATGAATCAGGCTGAATGACAATTGTCTGTGGTTGTGGTTAGTGAGAAGAGAGTCGCAATGTGTTATATGAGTGCCTGGCAAGTATTCTCACCCTGTGTGAGCCTGGGCGGGGCGGTGGGGGAGGTTCCTATCACTATTTCCATTGGCCAAATCATGTGATCATTTCTAGGGCAAAAAAATTGTGGCAGAAATTTACATAAATGATACAAGCACTGCAATACCCATTATGCCACAATGTCATGCAAACTGTAGTTAGTATTAATATTATTGAACATAGAGAATGTTAAAAAAGAGTATATTGAAAATGAGATATCAAAACTATGTCATTAATACTTCTTTGATTTAGAAGAAAGACAGGGAAGCTTCTCCAAAGTAGAAAGACTGTAACTTCTGACAGGTCAGCTCCACAAGTCTGGATTAACAAACTATGCTAGGTGTAGCACGGTTCAACCTATTATGAGGGATGAATTCATAGGAGAGGAATCCGCAAGCAAAGTGGATTGATTGATTGATTGATTGATGAAGTGTTCATCATCAAAAAGAGCAACAACAACAATAGGAGCATATTCAAGTAGTACATGGCAAGGCCAGGATTATAAATCCTACAGGAATGTGGAAAAGAGATCATTCAAAATGAAAATGAAATGAAAGTTTTGATGGTCTATTTTATATTTGATCAGTTGGAAAGCAATATAGTGTGACAGAAAATGAGCTACCTAAGTGGTAGGAAAGTCTGTTCTTTTCTTTGAGCTTCAACTTCATCATTTCCAGGTTGGGACACTTTAGTAAGAATAAATAATCCTCACTGACAATATATTGCATTCAAATTTTGAAACTAGACTTCCAACCCAGGCTATAAGCCATTATTTCATTCTTAATGTCTTACCTTTGTTATGTCTTACCTTAATGCCTTTCCTCATCAAATGGAAAATTATTAGGTCAGAAGATAAGATGCCAAATCTTAAGTTCTATAATATGTCAACATTGATTGATTGAAGTCAGTGAAGCCTAAAAACAAAACATAACTATCTCTTAAATTAACAACCAAAAATAGATAAGTTAGTTCTTAGGGCAACCCAATAATTGTACAATTGCTGGAGTTATTCTTCAGAATGCAAATTAGAAATCTCTATTATGTTCATATCTTTCAACTTAATAATTCCATTTCTATTTATCTAAAGTATAATATTTAGTGTAGAAAAACTATTTGTACGAAGGTGCTTGCTTCAACCCTGATGGATACAACCAAATTAAAAAAAATAGAGAATTGATTGGGAAAATTGATGGAATACCATGAAACTACTAAAACCGAGAGTTATGAAGACTATCACAATGGCATTCCAAATGCCCATCCAAGTGAGAATAGATGAAAGAAATGTCATAGAGTCACAGTATTCCATAATGAATGCCATAGAATGATAGACAGCATTGTAAGTCTTAGTAATGAAATTATTAAATGAAAAAAGTAGATTCGAAAAGATTATATGCAGTATATTAAAACTTTTACAAAGTTAGAAATAAAATAAGTATTTTTAGGATCACATGTAAGTATAATTTATACATGTGTATACACACAATAATTTATATACTTATATATAATATATATATTTCACATATATGAAATAAGGGGACAATAACAGAATTCTGAATGCCACTTCTGTGGGGGAAGGCAGGTAGAGGGATAGGAGATACAGTGTGTGTTATAGTAAGTTATTGTCAATCTCATAGCTTTTGGGGGAATGGTGGTGAATTTCTGAGGGATTTTATAGTATTACAAAGAAGTACATGCTTGAGCCACTAATTGGAATATTATCATGAAGCAAGGATTATGATTCCTGCAATTATGTATATCTACAAGTCAGAGGGGGAAAAAGAAAAAGCACCTTTTTAAAAAATATATACTTTTTACAGATTCATTAATAAAAAAGACCAGAAGATAATAAACACAAATAATGGTTATGTTAATGTGATAACTGTCTGATTTTTTTTCTTTTTCAAATTTTCTAAAATGTATTACTTTAATGAGAACAACTGTTTATAACTCATTAAAAAACAGTATGCAGACCCATGGATCTCTATGCCAGTGAACTTTTGTTCAATATGAAGAAGACAAATGAAATAATATAAAACTGATCAGCATTTCAGCAGGCTGCTGGAGGACTTGAAGGAGCTGGAGAACTTGAAGGAGGCACTATTGACCTTGCATGGATAACTAATTTAAGAACCAATCACGAAAAAAGAAATGTGACTATTTGCAAGAGCACATACCAGATCCAATTTGTAATGAAAAGCTATATTACCTACTAGAAAATATCTCCATTTGGTACTGACCCGGAGAGTACAACTTTTGGGTCTCACAAACACGAAAGTAGTATGACCGATACACTCTCCTTTTCAGTTATTTCCACAGAGGTTGTATACAGAGGAATTTTAGATTAACACATATAACATGGACTTTGAGACCATTAGCTGAATACTGATGTGCAGAAAACCAATAGGAATAGGGGATGATTCAGAATACAAAAAAATTGATTGGACACTTTGACAATGATGCTCCTAGAGCATGACATCGTTGCTGGCTAGATGTTAATGCACTAGAAGGCTCATTCAGCATGAGAAAAATATTACACCAAATTACGATTTTACAAAGAGTCAGCTGAAAACCTTTGATTTACAAATAGTTTCCTTACTGTTAGCTTTTAAGATATAAGCCACATTATTGTTTTAAACATATAAGGATAATTCCATTGTATTTGAAGAATACCAGATGAATTAGGTGAGTGGCATACTTTGCAGCATTGTGTTGTATATATTTTCCTTGAATTTAGTGTTTTCTTTCTAGTATACCATCTGTAACACATATAAATCAGTAGATTTCACAGTGTGTTTATTCCAGTTTTATTTCCAAGTAATTAAAAGAAAAAAAAATATTGCGTAAGAAGTAGCTTTCAGAAAAGAGTCTGTTTAGGGAATTTAAAAAATATTTTCCCTTTCTCTTCTCTTTTGTGTTGTTTTTAATTGTAAAATAAAAACAAAAGTTGGAAAGTATTTTATGAAGTAATTATTTATCATTTCTTATCAATTGTATTTTACAATCAAAAGTGTTGGGGTTTTCTCTTCTTGCCAGTTAAAGTCTATGGCTTTCAATGACAGGCGTAGAAGGCTATGTGATAAAATTAAATGGATCTTCAGATTTGAAAGAAAATAGCTGAGTTTGAATTCTCACACTGCCACCTTGAAAAAAAATCACATAAAATCTCTGAATCTTATCTTCCTAATATGGGAGAAGTTGAAAGCAGCCCAGCATAGCTTACACGGCTCCTTGAAAAATAAATGGGAGTTTTTATTCCAATAAGCAAAACTCTAATGTTTTTTAATAATTGTTTGAGAATGAGTTTCTAAAAATAGACAAGATAATTGTTTTAGAATAAAGAACTTGAAACCAAACTCTTCTCTGGGTGAGGGGCAAGGAGGACCAGGCTGTAACAAGAGCTCGTGGAAATCCCAGTGAACCCTTTTGTAACGGATTAAGGGCAGTCTTTTTTGGAGCTCAGTCACCTGATGTGAGACAATGCCAGTATTGCCATGTTTTCCTGAGAAGGAGCATGGCAGCGCCCGCTCTCTGCAGTTGAACTGAATTCAGTCTGTGGGCTCTAATGTAAGTACCTACACAGATGTGCTGTGGAGATTCTGGACAAGACATGTCACTGTCAGAAAGTAGAGAAGTGTGGCACAAGTGAGCTCTTGCCATATAAACATAACATCTGGTCTAAGCTTCTGGCATTGCTACGAAACATGACATTTCAATATATGTATTTGTTGCATTTTAAAATTATTTAAATTATTCATGTTTATGCAGAAAGATAGATGCCAAAAATAAAACCAAGCAGGAAAAAATTACCCATAATCCTACCACCATAACTGCTATTAAGTATATTTCCACCAATAGCATGGAACCACTAGAGCATTTCGGACAATATTTTTATATGTTATTTTCAATATGTATGGTTGAAATAATATGTATCTTTAAAGTGGGACATATTCATTGGAAAACTACCTTTAGCATTTAGCAACATATCATCAACATGCTACATATTGATCGATGTAGATTGACACCATTATTTGTAATAATTGAGAAAAACTCCATTTTATGGATGTATGAGTTACTCAAGCAATAATCTATAGCTGTACATTTAAGTTATTTTCAGCTTTCCCACATTATAAATACTGTTTTTGATACATATCAACATTTCTATCTTTATGAATCTGATTATTGAAAAAATTCTTGGAAGTGGAATTTCTGAATTAAATACATTACTTCCAGTTACACTGTAGAAAGTTTCTACTATTTTTCCTCCTGCCAACAATCTGTGTGAGCCCATCTCTTTTCAGTGAACCATACTGGGCATTTTCCTTCTCTAACTCTTTGACAGCCTGATGATTGATGAGAAGAGAGAGGATCTCTAATTTTTTGTTCATAGTTATGATTACTAGTAAGATGAAATGCTTTTCATCATATATTATCATTTATATTTCTGATTTTTTTGTACCTTGCCTGTTAAATGTTATTTTTGTTATGCGTTTGTAAGATTTCTACATCTTAGACATTAACAACTTTTTGTCACACATAGTTATATTTTTTCTTGTCTGTCATTTGCTTTCTCACTTGGATGGTGGTACTTTTCCCCACAGAGATATCTTAAAGTATTTATCTTTAAATTTTTGCCTGGAGTCTTCACTGAAAGGGCTTTCTTCACCTGTACATATGCATTTGTATTTTCTTCTAGTAGTTTTAGACTTTATTATGCACTTATATTCCACCCATTTGGAGAATTATTTTATTTTAGGGTTTGGGTTAGGGTTTTAAATTTATCCTTGCCAAGTGGTTAACTGGTTGCCACAATAATTTTTATCAAATTGTACTTATTTATCTTATTAAATCACCTTTATTATAGTCATTCCCCTTAACCAAAGTTTCACTTCCAGTTTGTTACCCATAGTCAACTGCAGTCCAGAAGTAGATGATCCTCCTTCTGACCTATCGTCAGAAGATCAATAGTAGCCTAATGCTATATTCCTGTGCCTTTGTCACTCACCTCATTTCGTTTCATCATGTAGGCATTCCATCATCTCACACCATCACAGGAAGTGTGACTACCGTACAATAAGATATTTTGAAAGAGAGAGAGATCACATTCACATAACTCTTATTATAGCATATTATTATAATTGTTCTATTTTATTATTAGTTATTGTTGTTAATCTCCTACTATACCTAATTTCTAAATTAACCTTTATCATAGGCATGTATAGGAAAAAAATAATAGGTATTGCACAAAATATACAATATACTTAGATACGTTACACAGAGGGTTACACATAGCATCTATGGTGTTCAGTAGGATTACCCATAATCCTATCACCATTAGCACTATTCCCTACATTTTCATTCTTAGCTATGGAACCACTATTAGCATGCAACCACTAGCAGATTTAACTACTACAATGAACAGTGCAGGACTAGAAAATTCTACATCAGGACTTGGACAATAATTAAAGCTTTTCTAGTGTGTGCACCTGGTCCAAGTAGAGTTACCTATATGCAGATGGATATAAAAAGGTGGATTGTAACAAACACAAAGAAAGAACTGGGAATTAAGAAATGCCAAGGAAGGGGAGCCAGCAAAAAAGACTAACAAAGAATGGCTTAAGAAGTAGGACAAAACAGGAGAACATCCAAGATTTGGAAGACCAAAACAAACAAAAAACAACAAAAAGAAAACAACAACAAGAAAAACGAGTTTTGATAAGGGCTGTTGTTTCTAAGTTAGAGAATCTTCCTAACTTATCAAGTTATGTCTTCAAGGAAAAGCTGGATAACACCAAAAAAACACTGGCGCTAAAGAAGTAATGATCAATAATTGTTTTAAACTGAGTACCTAACAAATTCAAAGTCTAAGAAGAACTTTAACTGTTATGATTTTAACTAATTTCAAATATTTAGTCTTTACCTATAGTTTTTTTAGCTAAGCATAAAACTTCCTATTTCATCTTGTAATAGAACAGAGTTATCCTTTACACCTTGATTTTTCCACATTCCATGTCTAATATATTATAAAATCTTGTAGTTTACAACTTTGAAATCTCTCCTCACAAATCATCTCCTGCTATCCTGATCCAAACCACCATCACCTTCTGCTTGGGATGATATAAAAGCCTCTGGAACTGGGCTCCAGGATTTCACCCAACCCTCCAGTCCATATTTCTCTGAGTCGGTGCGATCCTTTTACAAAATAAGTCAGTTCTTAATCACTCCTCAGCTGAAAACCCTTGGATGGCTTCCCGTCTCTCTCAGAGTAGAAGGAAGAGTATGTAAAATTCTCCTGCAAGTCTCCATGATCTGACCATCTGCTGCCTCACAGATGGCATCTCCTACAGCAATTTCTCCCTTACCCCATTGGCCATCCTAACAATCCTTGAACCTAGCAAGCCAGTTTTGAATGTCTGGGCTCCCCCCTTCACTTCATTCAAATTTCTGGTCAAATATCACAGTACCAAGAAAAACTTTTCTGGCCTGTTAAAGGAGCAGCCTCCTTTTCCTTGTTCTACATACCCTTATTCTGTTTCATTTTTTCTCTTTAGCATTTCTCACCATCTGTCATCTATTGTATTATATTGCATCGCATTCTATTCTATTCTATTCTATTCTATTCTATCTATTCTCTAATCTCTCATCTCACTAGAAAGTGAGTCCCATGAAGGCACAATCTTTCTTCGGTTTCCTGCTGGATCCTGAGAGCCAAGAACAGTGCCAGCATTTAGTAACTATCTGCCTGAATGAATGAACATATATCCAGATATTTTTAAAAATCACCATAAGTCTTCTAAATCATTGCTGGCATTAAAAGTAATGTTTCCAATTTTGAAGTCTTTCAGAAAGGGTTTCTTTTCCCCAAGAGAAGATTGAATTTCATGCTTTGAAATATTAAATGAAAGGGAATTTGAGTTATGATGACAGAATTTTGGAATACCATAATTTCAAGAGATTTTCTTACTGATAAAACTTTATTGTGAAAATTGAGAATAAAAATATTTCTTAAAAGGTCATACAGCATGGGACGCCTGGGTGGCTCAGTTGGTTGAGCAGCTGCCTTCGGCTCAGGTCATGATCCCAGCGTTCTGGGATCAAGTCCCACATCGGGCTCGTTGCTCAGCAGGGAGCCTGCTTCTCCCTCTGCCTCTGCCTGCCATTCTGTCTGCCTGTGCTCGCTCTCTCCACCCCCCCTCTCTGATAAATAAATAAAATCTTTAAAAAAAAAAAAAAGGTCATACGGCATAAAAATGAAAAATTTAACACTTTAGGACTTTACAGCAAGATGAATCTGGTCTTGGGAGATCTGTTTCCCAGCTGTGTAACTTTGGTACCTCTCTATCCCTCAGTTTTCTCATCTGTAAAACAAGGTCAATATTGCAATGCTGTCGTGAGGACTAAATGATTTAGATTATGTAAAGGAATTAAAAGGTGCTTTGAACACAGTGCTTCATAATAATTTGCTGTTACTATTTATTTGACAATAGTATTATCATTTCACAAGTTGTTCTTAGTTAGCAGACTTTTTTGGATTTTGTTTATTTTTCTCTGTAATGATTCCATGAAAAAATCTCTTTTATAGGAATCTAGACAGTGTTAATTGTGTAGGTACAAAAAATAGATAAGAGAATTAAGGCAATTTCTAGTTGTTTGCATAAACTCTCCTTTTTCTCACTGGTGGGATTCAAACAAACTTTTCTGGTGCTTACATTTTTCAAATGGATTTCTGCCTTGCATGGGTCAAGTCAAGGATGAAATAAGGTGGATTCAGCAAGGGATTCCCTAACAGAATGAAACTCTAAAAGCAAGTTTTCTTGCTCCCAGAAAAGGCTATTTAGAAGAGTATGGAGCTCCAACATTGAGACTGGATGGGGAAAGTCCAAAATCACACACACACTAGGTTTTAAAAAATTGGCCCTATAAAAAATTTGGGTCCTTAAATATTTGTCCTCTTCCGGCAAATTTGACTTAAATTAATCATCCATACTTTTACTTCCAGAATCTAACTTCAATGATAATTTTTTTTAGCCTTCCAAAATACCTAGAAATTTCATATATTACATTTGGTAAATCTACTGGAATGATGATATTAACAGTCATAATTGATATTGAACCATGGTTTTTAAATTTTGCATCACTTGTGTTTATATATATCTATCATCTTATTTGGCTGTAATCTTTATTAAATTAGGTCTTTCATTTCCTTAGTAATTCCCCGAAGAGGCAAGATCAGTGCTCAGGAAATAATATTATTGGTGGAGATCTAACAATCAAACAGAATTTTGAAGGACATCATGTCCTCTCTTTCAAATATTATTGCTTTTGAAAAATATAATCTATTATTTAAAAGTAAATTTTAACAAGGAAAAGATCACTGTTGCATATGTAAAACATTTGACACGATTTTTGAACAATAGTGAACACACCTACAAGTTGATTTTTCTTCTGCCATGACCCGAGGCATGTTTATTAGTTGTTCACTGCTTAAAATGTCTCAGCCTAAAATCCAGGAACAACCCAGACTTGATATTCAATTTAACTGAGCAAAATATTCACTTTAAGGACTGAAAATATAAAAGAATTATATGAAATTATTTTCCTCCAACTCTGCCCCAGGGTTTACAATCCTGGCAGACACAAGTCATACCAATGGGAAATGGCATCTAATGAAATCCTGAGCCAACAGTACTCATCAAGCAAAGAGATCAGAGAAGGAAGTCATCACTTTATGATCTTCTTAGTCAGGGAGAAAGTGGGGCCCCAGCTAAAACCTAAATGGTGTGTAGAGTTTAGAGAAAAAGATGGGAGAAAAGATGGTTACAGTTCTGACTTTGGAACCGTCACCATTTTTTTTTTTTTTAATCATTGGCCAGGACACATTTACAGATGACCTATTGAATTGTAAAAAAGATCTTGTCCACCTTTATAATCTTTGTATCTCCCAAATCTGCTCATAGGTGACTCAGAGTCTACATAAACAAAGTTTATAGTCTAAGACAAAAATCTCATAAAATTGTATAAAATTGTTCCTGTTATTTTTTTTCTTTTTTTAATACTGAAGGATTCGTTTTGCAGAGAGAGGGAGGCATTAAGCAGGGGGAAAAGTAAAATATATCCCCAACATTTATCATAATAGAATCTAGTATCCTTTATTTTGTCACTTAAACCCTGGGGAAATATACTACAAACTCCATTTTTACATCTCCAGTCCTTCATTTTGCAGAAAAAAATTAGCATTAAAAATATCCTTAGTTAAGTCATCATATCAACATAAGTTATAACTAAAAATGAATGAAATATAAAGCAATTGATCATTTTTATTATTTTCAAAATGTTTAATTGTAATTCTTCTGAAGAAGAAACTAACCACTACCACAACAAAATTATTTAGAGGGTCTAATAATGTGGGGGGCAATAGATTTAAAAAGATGGGAAAAGAGAAAGGGAAATTCTGTTAAGAGTCCCAGCTTTATCTTAATTTTATTCTATTTATTCTAATTTTAATATGTGTCACCCTATAAAAAATCCTGCCTCTTAACTCTAAAAGAAAGCTATTGATCCAAGGTATTTCAAGGGGGTTTCGGGGAAAGAGAAAGGGGAAGATACAGGGGATTGGGAGAAATTTATAGCTGGAGCTGATACTGAGTGAAAATTTAGAGTACATACCTAGCATGTTTTCTGCTTCCTTTCTTCCACAGAGGAAATGACACTTTAGATTCCCTGGGATGCTGGAACCACATGCAAAAAAGGATGGGCAAATTTGTCATTCAGAATTTATGAAGGATATTTTTTCTTCTCACTGACTAAAAAGAACAAATCAAACACTAGGTTTCCAATTCTGAAAATTAGTAGACTCTGGAGAGCCAATTAAACATTATTCCCCTATCTCGACTCTGTTTTAACATCCTTCTTTATTGCACACTGTTTCTTTCGCTCACAAGGCAGGTAGATGGTGTTATCAGGCTAATTTGGGGACAGTTATCATTATAATGTAATTTTTTGCAATTATGTGGTAGACCAGGTGGCAAGACAGCATGGCTTTGCATTGCCAAGGTGCAAAACAAATTCAGTGTTCAATCAACCTGAGAGAGAAAGGACAATTCTCATTTGCATAAACATGTAGCCACGGAAACGAGATGCACAGAGGTATAAGGGGAAAGAGACCTATTTTACATGATGTGCATAGAATATTTGACAGTTTAGATTGGAGGCGTCATTGATGTGGGTTGGAATGGTACGGTTGGTTGCCATGGATATGGTTTTCCCTACTGGCAGTGCAGAGATTGGCAGGGATGGATGCTGGAAAAAAAAAAAAAAAAAAAAAGCCCAAACCACTGCAACACTCTGGCAGCCTCATTCTTTTCTTTTGTTGAAAAGCTATGTATCCTTTCTGCACTAATGACAGCTCATCAAGTATGCAGTGTAATCTAGAAACACTGATATTTCTGTAATAAATCATTCATGTATAATATATATGCATTTATACATTCTATGCACATATATATGTGGCAATCTACATGTATATATTTGGAATAACATGTATGCAGATTAATAAAAGATTAGATTCAGGAGGAAAATATTTACCTCTTTGCTACTCTTTTCTATTTAGCATTAATTTAGGAAATTCTTAGATATAAAGATTTATTAAATAAAACAAACAATGTAGAAATATACTGAATTATCTGAATTATCATCTAACTTAGGAAAGGAGAATTGCACAGTTTGTTTTCGTGGATACGGCAAACAATGAAAGGAAGGAGGAGTGTCTCATTGCAATGGCCTAGTCTCTGATTAGTTGACCCCTACAGTCACCATATTGCTGTAATATAACTACACAAATGATATTTGTCCCTGAAAAACAAGGTAGTTTCTATTTTCTTTATAGGTTCTAGCTAACTGTTGAGCATCATACACACCCAAATAAGCTATTTATGCTTTTTTTTTTTTTTTTAGAACAGTTAGGCATTTACTTTTTATTTCTAAAGGCTCACCCATCTTGTTTCTATACAGTTAGTCCAGAACCTTGTTTTTATTGAAAGGATTACAGGAATGCCTTTTGTCTTTCAGAATTTATCCACTAACACTCCATGTGATAAGAAGGACTGAAGGAGTAAAGTCTCTTACCCTGCAGGGTAAGAACTTCTGTCTCCATGAATTTAGCTTTGCACTAGCTTTGCACAGTAGCCATACTCCTGAGATCTGAATGCTGGTCGACAAGTTATTTCGGACTCGTGGGTTTTCTCAGACTGGGGAAAAATGTCGAGTGACACAGTGTCTTCTAAAACGTCTGTCCACCCAAACATTGCAATCCGAGAAAAGAGTTGGAAATGGGATTTATTGTACAATCAAAATATTAGGATCACTCTTGAAACATGACCAGATCATTTGCCTTTAATAATTGACTCAATATTATAATAATTGATCCATACAGCCAAAACTTGATGGATAATTACCAGTGAACCGATCTGCATTTAGATTAAGATTTAAAAGAATGTATAATTGAGAGAGCAATTAAAATGTTTTTCTCTCACTTTATAAAAAAAGGTCTTTTAAAATAGGCCAATAAAGAACATCTGCATTGATACCACATAATTTTGTCTTCACTTAACATTCTGGTGAAGATCTGTTATTTATGGATAAAGCATATGAAAGACATTAGTTATTTTTGCTCTTTTATTTTTTTAAATGAAGCCTACTAGTAGGTCAGTTCCTATAAGAACCCTCACTCCATGCCAGCCATCCTTGTTCTCAGCTTTCCCTAGAAATCACTCAACAATTGCTAGTATCCCTTCTATGATAAACTAGTCAGTGACCCCTTTCTCAAGGTGAAAATCAGCTGTAATCTTATTGTATTTAGTTTCCTTATCTTTATTAGTTGATTTTTACCTGTGCTTCTTAGAATGATGAGCTCTTATTTATTCCCTAAATCTACTTGTTTCTAGTGCATGTGGACATGAATAAATATTTGTTGCCCAAAAAATAAAAGTTAGTAATTGCTTTAATCTCTGCATTTTATTGTTTCCTAAGTTTTAAAGAAATGAAATAGGACCTCAAAATTCTATCCAGATAATAAGTTTATCATATAAGAATGAGGTTCAAATGATTAAAAAGTGAATGAGTACCCCTTTTTAATACAGTATATTAACATAATGCACAGGGTCAGCGTGGCTATATACCATGTCATCACATGTAACACTCCCACGCAGGCACTCCTCTTACCTACACTTTACTGTCTTATGTGTTTTGCTTTATTTTCTGTAACACCCTGTGTTCTTTTCTGTTTTTCTTTCCCACTCCTTTGCTTCACATCTGTGCACTACTCCTCCATGTATAACTGATACGAAAGGTACTATCCTGAAGAGAAGTCAAGTGATGCTGGGGCATGTTCACCACCGCCCCCGTATTGTGGAGACCCTTGCGAGATCCTGGCATGTTTCTTTATTTATATAAAATATTTAGATGCTACTGCACGGAGCCCCTCGCACGTCACTGTAGAGGTGAACGAGTCAGCTGATATGTAGCAGGCACCGAAATAAAAGTTTTTAAAACCCCGTTTCTATTCCGAAGACACAAAATTGCTTGCTCATCATTAAAAATCAATTTTTAGTCTTGCAGGAATAAAGAAATACGAATGTGGTTATTTTATGAGCGAAGACCTGATTATCTCACGCTGTGTGTGTGATTCCTCAATGGTCAGAAGGGGAGTTCTGGAGAGGTCTACTTTTCTTGGGCAAGTTTACACATGCCTCAATCTCACTCATAAACCAGCCAACAGTCCCATGCACTGGGGCTTAACTGTGTTCATTTCAAACCAGGCAGGAGGCCTGACACACATACTAAATTTTCAATATTAGCATCTCCAAATCTTTATCCTTGTATATGTAGATTGATTCATTTTCAGACTTTGGTAACTGGTTTAATGTTAAATCATTTCAAAGCTTTTGTTGAATACTTTATTTTCTGACTTTTCTGTTGTTACAACATTCAGCTCTACTTAGTTTTAGTCACTTCCATATGAGAAAAAGGTAAGTTTTACATTTTGTATCATGGATTCACTTTTTCCCCCCCTGAAAATCAACACTTTCCTTGTTTCTCAGACTCACTCAAAATATAGGCAGTATTTCTTCCAGGAAAGAAAAAAAAGGCAGCAAATTGATTACTTATTGTGATCAAGCTTATTAAAACAGAGACAGAAAACCAAAATTCACTTCCTAGATCTGTCGTTTGGTGATTAAAAGGGGGAGGGTTTCTTTTTCTTGTCTTACTTTCCTCATTTAAAGTGACGCCCTCTGATCTTCATAACCACATTTGACACAGTAAAACGAGTAAGTCATGATTTCCAAATTCAGTGTGATGAGGAGCAGTGACTGATTTCCTTGTGTTCTTTTAACCACAGCCTCAGGTGGGGCATGTGCTCAGTTGGCCATGACACAGACCTTGTTTCTGACACAGGTGAGGAGAGGACAGGTTGGTGGCCAGATCTGATCACACAAGTTGCTGACTTGGACTAAATGTTAATTTAGTTTAACTAAATTGGTTAATTTAACTAAATTTAGCTAATTAGCTTTTGACAGCTAATGATGCATTATGATCAATCTTCAGAATAACTGACTGATTATTGATGTCTTAGAAGTTCTTGGAGAAAGTGTTACCTATACTGACATGTGCTTTATATCTCGTCTTCTTCATCTCTCACTGAAATTAAAGATCCTTTTATCTTCTATTTAAATCCATCCCCCTCCTTGGGATGGCATGAGCATTGGTATAATAAAGTGTAGAAAGTCTATTTGTTATGTGAAATGTACTAAAATTCCTGATGTATATGCATCTCATTATGATGACATTTCCTTCATTCTGATAAAATTCTACAGATATTAAATTTTCGCTCACAAATTTGTCTATCTGCCACCTACACGTAACATGACTCCACAAACCTGCTATCAATCTTGTCTCCCTTTTAGACTTCTAAAGAGTTAATGGGGGGGGGGGAAACCTTTTAGATCTCAGAATTACTAGATAGTGTTTCTTTATCTGGAAAAGAAAAAGCACTTTCATTCAGGGCTAACCTCAAATTTTTATTTTTCTGGTCTTCAAAATGCCACATGTCATTTTCTCACTGTACCACTATTTCGTGTCACCCATGATGACATCAAACCATGTGCCAATATGAACTTACCCTTATCCAGTCAGCTCAATAGGATGATGCCCTTCACCATTCAAATTAAATCTGAACCCTGTGTCACTGCTCCTAAACTGCTATTCATCAATTTTTTCCTGTTGTCATGTAGCCATGCTGTGGCTTTTTCTAATGTCCTTATCTCCATCATTAATTTTACCTTCTGATGTAGTAGTACGGAATGATATGATTTACAACTTAACAAAATGAGTTTTTAAAACATTAGATAAACTAGTAAATCAATTTTTATAAGAGTCAGCAGTCTAGGGTTTTGAAGGTAGACTTAATTTACCTCCTTTGCCTGATTTCATCTCAGGTGAACTGAATGGCATAAAACAATACAGTAAACAATGCAGTCATGCATAATACATAGCCGTTGAATTCAATTTTAGTGGTTCTCCTAATGGTGTCCAGATGAGAACAGAGTGGGAGTGGAAGTGTTGATAGGTGTTCTGAGGCATCTCCTTGACTTTGAAATCTCACTTTCTTACTTTTTTAACCTTTATGCCCTGAGTATAAAATTTATCTCTGCGGACACAATCCTTAAGGGAAGGGCAATTGTTTTTCACTGTTTGGAATACCAACTAAAAAAAAAAAAAAAAAGAAAGAAATGTACTCAGTTGAAGGGTAAATAAACTGACATAAGAAAGAATATTGATAAATAGTTTGGCACAGTTTTCTGCCTTTAGGCAGGTAATTAGCCAAACCACCTAAGACAGATAGTTAAAAAAATCAGATATTTATCTTCGAAGTGCTGAAAGAAGCAATTTGTTCTCCCTACTCACCGAGATGCCAATTTAAAGGACTAAGGCAATTTCAAATATTACCCAAATGTGTGTCTGGTAAGGTAATCTGAATTCTGTAACTGGATGGTAGTAAATTCCAGGATGACAAATCCAATCTAACCTATTATAAGCCAACATACTTTTGAATAGTTATCAGGGTGAATAGTTGTTATTCATTCATTCATGAAACTCAATACAAGCTCTCGATATCATCCCAAAGACCTGTGTGAGTATTTGTAGGATCTACTGCCAAAAATAAACAGGAACTGACCATCAAGAGCATTTTTCAATGGCCCGAAATGGTGGGAGTAAGAATATCTAAACGCTTCATTACTTACCACCACACCATCATACCCCATGCCCACCCCAGGGGATGGAGTGTTCAGGGGAATTTCCAAGCTTTAAAAAGTACTTTTCTTCCCTTAATTTTGAAATGTTCACAGAAAATTATTAAATTCAAGAAGGAGATCCCAGTGTGAATGAAGATGGAGAAAAGCAAGAAACAGACTTTGTAGTAAACAAGGATATGATACTGTTATTCTATTAGTGACAAATAATGGCAGCCATACTTCTAAGAATGATGTGTCAACAAGATCAAATACAGGTAGCTTTGTAAATATCCCTAAAGGACATTGACTTGTCTTCTCTGGGCCTCAGTGCCTTATACACAAATAAAGGTTTGTGTAGCTTTTAGACTTCAATTTCGATATTACCTTGCAGTGTCAAATTTGAACAATTGTTGGGTCTCCTTAAGACCTCATTGGTGATGGAAAAGTAAGAAAACAGATTCAAATTGATGGTGCATCTGCACTGGAATTTTCCTGGCATGTCTGCTTCCTGCAATTGAAGAAAGTATATCTGCACATACAACACAGGTGGAATCTATTTTAAAGATTTAATCTGGAAAAAGATCCAGATCCTGGTAGAACTTTGATACTCATGTGTAAGAAATATTTATATTTATCAGCTCAGAAAGACAAAGGTTTATTGGATGTATGATCAAAGTTTACAAAATTAGAAAAAAGTTCTATGATTATCCCATCAAATTATGAAATGCTAGAGCAAATAGATACCCATGGAAACTCAAGAATTTTAGCGCTGGTCAGTATAGCAGTAATGATTTTATTACTTACATGTCCAGCACATACTAAATTCTGCAGTGGATATGGAAGTGTAAGGCGTAATTCATGTGCCTAAGTAGGTACAGTCTAGTTGGGAGCTCCAAGAGTTTATGGACATGTGCCAAATTTCCTAATACAGACCACAAATGTACTGGTTTATTGTTTTTACTGCAAGTGGTATAATATGGTCCTCTAAGTATGAAAATCCAAACAGGATTAGGAATTAGATTAGATTAGGGTGTCCCAAAGTGTGTAACTGAAGACACTAATCATAGGGAATACTCTTTAATACTGGCTTTTGAGGTCAAAAACACTGTATATTATATCCCCGCTTTGGGTGTTAAAAAGGTATTTTAGCATAAGAAAGGCTCTAAGAAGTCATGCAGAAAAGTTATCCTTATAGTTCCATTTAATCCAGTATTTTCCAAATTTAATTAACCATGGGACCCTTAATGTCTCTTAACACTTGTATTTCCCCAAACACACTTTAGAAAATAAATCCATAAATCACAAAAGCATGATATAGCAGTAACGGAACACAAGAAAACCAGGAATATGTCTATTTTTGTAAAGATGAATTTCAGGATGACAGTCAGGATCTTGATAGATATAAAATTTGGCTGATGGACCATGATCCAACTAACCTGACTCTTCGTGGCATTTATTATGCTCTCGGGAATCAGTCTAATATCCAACCTGATGTTTCTGTTGTATTTTTTTATAGAATCACAACAAAGACACCCATATGAGAAAAAAATTATTATAAAAACCATAGATGATAGCCATAGAGTCTACTGATGGATATCTCAGCAGCACTCCGTTTGACTCCTCCATGCACGTGCTGGCACGGGGATAGGTGATGACAGGTTTGCCTTTGACAACAGGAATTTAGTTTTGATTGTAAGAAGTTTTGATTGGAAATTACTACTGTAAACTGACTGAGCAAAGAGGTTTAGTCTAAGCTCCTCTATGTCGTTTTCAGGATAGTTATTTATTTCAAGATTTAATCTTGGAAAACAAATACTTTATTTATAGCATTTTCTTCACCTCGGTATAAAAGTTAGTAATGGTGCTATCAATATTTTAACTAAAATATTTGGCCCACATCATTTTATGTCAAACCCAACCAACTACGGGGTCTCAAACTGTTGGTTCTCTGTAGTAACATAATTCTGAAGCCCCTTGTGTCATTAGGCTACATGAAAACACACTGACAGAAAAGAGGTTTAAAAATAAGTTGTCCTGGTAGAATGGCATCAATAAGGATTCCTATTACTATCCACTGATATTTTCCATTGTGAACTCTTGACTTGGAGCAGTGCCAACCAAATTTGCATGTACAAAAAGATGATTCTGTGGATTTTGTTAAAATGCATATTCTGATTCAGGAGGCTTGGGACCTGCCTCAAATTCTGCATTTCTTTCTCTTTTTCTTTCTTTCTTTTTTTTGTTTTTTGTTTTTTGTTTTTTGTTTTTTGTTTGTTTGTTTTGTTTTTTGTTTATTTGAAAGAGAGAGAAAGAATGTGGAAGGAGGGGCAGAGGGAGAAGGAGAGAGAGAAAAAAAAATCCTCCAAGCAGACTCCCTGCTGAGTATCGATCCTGACCCAGGGCTCAATCTCAGGACTCTTGAGATCATGACCAGAACGGAAATTAAGAGTCAGTCACTAAGGGACTGAGCCACCCAAGTGCCCCAAATTCTGCATTTCTAATAAGCTTTCAGGTGATAATGCCCCCCAAACCACTTTCTAAAGAGCATGATCCCAGAGAACGAACACATAACAAAAAGGCTGACTCCTCTCCTGTCCTGGGAGCTTATTGGTTTTTCATTTCCAAAAGCACCTGGCAGAGGGATAAAAGGTAGCAGAGCTTTGTTTCGAGAATGTCCTTCTCTCTATGTGTTGTCCTTACCTAAAAAATCCAATCATTGTTACTTCCAGAGCAGTGTTTGTTTCGTTAGTTCTGGATAAGCTTTTGATAATTCATTTGTTTTTCAAATATTTGAAGGAAAGCAAAAAGTTTTTTGTAGATTATCTTCCATCAGTCTCCTCTTTTAAAATTGAGTCTGGACAGATGACCTGCGCTTGCCTGGGCTATGTTGCCTAAAGCCAACAGATCCTTACCCAGCCGTACTTGAGAAAAGACTTGTGGCCGTTTAGGCTGAAAATCACTGACTGTAAGCAGGATACCCCTGGGACTGGTCAGGATGTAGCAGGGCAGTCTTCAGGGAATGACCACTTCATTTTACTCCTAATGAGGCGGCAATGCCAAGCTGCTGTGGATTTTACCCAAGGTGTTGTGTAGGCATTTTTTAATGAAGTCTCAGACATATTTTGCATGCTTTTACCCAGCAGCCTAACCATGCTTCAAAGTTTCAATCTTTTGATTGATCTCACTCATCTTGTTTGGGGATGGGGGGAGAGGGGAAATCTTCTGTAGCTGGTTGGAGGCAGATCCCACAAGAAAGCAATAAACTTCAGAATTGAAGAAAAATCTAATTTGTGTACGCTCTTTTTGGTAATGTTAATTTTTTTTTTCATTCTAAGTGTACACTTCCATGGCCATAACTTCCTTTCCTTGGACTACTCATTAACTAATAGCCCACAGCAGTTAATTTCCTGCCTTTCCCTCCCACTACTTCACTTTATTTGTTTAGCTGACAGGCTTTTGAAGCAAGCCTGCTAAAGCCTGCAAGAATTCCTGGCTTTTTTCCCTCCTTCATTCTTGTTATTATTAGGAATATGGACAAGGTGCTAGTGTGTGTATGCCATCTGAAAATCATGCTGGAGTTTCTATCTCTTGGGAAAGAACGAAATTGCTTCATAATCATCATGGACCCAATTCTGTAACTACCCGCAGACAAAATTCTTGTTAGTGCCAAGGGGGGTTTCGCCCTTGTTTAAGGTTACAAGATCAAGTGGTAAAGGTTTTTATAGCCACCTCACTTTCCCTAAGAATATAAGTTAAACCAGATATGGGGAACAATGACTAAACGTGCTATAGATATTTTTTTTCACTTGAGCAATTTCTCCTAAGATAAATCAATGAAAAGACTTAAAAAAAAGAAAATTAATATTAATTGGTGACTAGTGTTTCAACTAACAATCACCTTCTTTTTCACTTTTCATGATAAAATAAACATTTCACTGGAGGACACGTGAAATATAAAAATTAGCGGCTCTCTTTTCTTAGCCACATGGAATGAATATTCTGATCATCTGTCCCTCATAAAGTGCATAGAAACGCTAAAAATTTACAAGGCTCTTTGAAGGTCAGTCATTCAAACAGCATTGTCTTTCCAAAAAATGGACTAGCCTTGGCTTTGTCAGCTCCCAGCTCACGCTGTGGTGGCGCTAATGCGTCTTCTCAGCCCCTCCCCCTTGTCTTTCTTCCCCAAGCTTCACCTACAAAAATGTGATGGTGGAATGGTGGTTGAGTCAGAGAACTTCAAGCCAGAACTTTTGCTCTGGTCTAGTTTTACAACTATCCCTCTGGTGGAAAGTGCTTGACCTTTCTGGTCTTAATTACCTCATTTATAAATGAGTGGAGTGGATTAGCTATTCTCAGGTTTCTCTGGATCAAATATCCTATCATGAGTACAGGTTATAAATTTTACATAAATATTTAACTTTATCTACATAATGGGGAAGCTGAAAAGAGAAAAGCCAATCAGTATATTGTACTTTCCATTTCCTATACAACTCTACAGATCTGTTTGTGATTTTTTTTTTTTTTAATTAAATAGTTCTGCAGTGAGAAGGGAGGCTGAATTCAGACAGACTTTTATTAGGTTGCTGGCACTGTAAGGTGACTTTGGGCAAGTTAGTTAATCTCAAAATAGAAATTTGTAATTGACTTATCAGTAAAATTGGGATATTAAAACCTAGCTTAGAGGACTGTTAAGAGAATAAAGACTTTCCATGCCAGACACATAACAGCCCAACAAATGGTAGCTGTTCTGATTACACATCATTCTCTATATGGGTGTGGGTAGTAGTTGGAAAAAAAAAAAAAAAACGCAAAACATTGGTTTAGGCATTAGAACATATGGATTCTAGTTCCAGTTCTCCCATGCCTAGCCAAATCATAGTTTTCTCATTTGTTAAATGAACTATTCCACAGAAGAATTTTTAGGTCTCCTTCTAGTCTTAACTTTTCACAGTTTTAATGTGTGAAGACTGCACTGAGGCTTTTTGGCACTTAAAATACAGATATTCTTTTCTATAAATATTTAAATAATCCTGATTGTTTTTAACAGTTTATTTCAATAGTTGCTACTCAAGTCTGACTTTCCTTGTAAATATTCAACCTTTTTTCTCTGGCATCTGCATTAGTGCCATTTAGAGTTAATGTTGATTTTTTTTCAAGGACAAACAAATTGATCCACATTTAGAATCTAGGTCCTTGAATTTTATAACAAAAGGCATTTAAAATATTAAAATATAAGTATTTTGTTTTTTTAGTATTTGAATCAACTCCTTAGTAATTTGACTTAGGAAAACAGAAAGAAAAGAATATAAAAAGACTTCAACAGTAATAATTATTTAAACATGCAAACATTTCCTTTGGGTTGGTAAAACAGTATGTTCCTTTTCTTTTCAAAATGAACTTATAATAAAATATGATTAAAAAAATAACTGGCATTTTTTTCTGTATTGCAAATGAATTGCAATTTATATTTTTAAATCCAATCTATTTTACATTCTTAGGTATCCACTGGGGTCAGATTGTCATTTGACGGTCAGATAGCTTCCATAAAATGAGAACCCAACTTAAAACTTGTTGTGTATTAGTCATTGATCATTAAGTTCCCTGGTTTGAACAAAACAAATCTCCTTAACAACTTTTATACTGTGTATGCATCTCCTAAATACTGACAGTTATTCAGAAATATCTATATTGCTATAACTGGATTTTACAGTCACAAAAAGTATCTTGGCTTAAAAAATATTTGAAAGGTTGCAGTTATTTCTGTACTTGAAACCACCAAACTATCAATGGCAGATAAAGGTCCAAATATATTTGCTAAGACAAATTTCTCTTCCAAAAATGACTCTCTGAAATTCATATCCATTTTACATAAAAAAGAAATGCTGCTAAGATGACAATGAATTTTTCAAATGGATATGGTTAAGAATGTTGTTGGTGCAGAACCTGATCATAAAGACATAAAATGTAAAATGAAATATATTGTGTGATGAACCTATATACATATTCTTAAAGACATCTTGAACCATCATTAAATCATATTACTGTTGATTTTCATTTAAGTAAGGGTTGCAAACTGAAATGCCTTCAGGGCCTAAGCAAGTATCATAAATGTAGGACAAAGTCAGAAACTAAAAATTGAGAGGTGTTAAGACTGTGATTTACAGGACAGCATATGCCTCATCCCAAAGCATTCAAATTACATTAAAAGCAAAATAAAAATCGGGATAACTGAATTAAACACAGCTGGGGCGGGATTCTTTTAAACCAATGAGAAAATCAAATTCACGTCAGGGTCTTGGAACTGCATTTCTGTTTTAAACAGTGGATACTGAGAAGTTGAAAATGGACTAGGATTAAGTGGAAAATTAATTAAATTCAGGCACTTAGAAGTCATGAAAAGTATACTTTATAGTGTGAAGAATAGAGCCAAGGCAATTCCTCAGTTTTCCAGAAAGGAAAATAAAATTGGAGCACTGGTAGAGCTTTCATTCTAATCTTTGATTCTAATAACGAAAATTCCATAGTCATAGCAGAAAATTTAGACACCAATGACCCCGAGACAGCATTATCAATTTCAGCATCTTTAAACTTCTCTGTAATAGGGATTTCTAAGTAAAAAAGAAAAAGAAGGAGAAGGTAGAAAATAAAGAGAAGAGGAAGGAGAAGGAAGACTAGATTTTTTTTTTTCCTTTGGCACATGAGTTCATGAAGTTTGAGACAAACACACCAGATCAAATTTGCTCAGCATTCTGTACATTGAGACACCCCAGGAAGCATGTGTCCAAAATTTTCTCCTGCCTGAATGGCCACATCCAATTTATCAGTTAATTTTAACTTCAGATTGACTTATTTTCTTATACATCTGGTTGATCCTTAATCACTCATACAATGACTGATAAGAAGTGTGTCTCCACGGCCTCTCAGTCTGACCCCTATGGCGATGTTTTGATTGGCTAGGTCTTTTACTTACTGGCGCTTTACAGGCATAGTTTTCAAATATGAGGCTGTGTGATTAGTTATTTCCCATTTTCTTTGGGTTTTGTGTGGCTACGTTTTAGGTGGATGCATCATTGAAAAATGTTAATCAGTGCATTTGAGGCAGTCTAAAGAGGTAGTTTCAAACCCTGGCTCTGCTCCATTCCTCGCATAGCCCCTAAGAAAGTTCCCTAATCTCCCTGAGTCTCCCTATCTTCACCTATGAAAAGGCCTTGAGCATAGTTTTCTCTTAGAGCAATGGCAAGGCTAACTGCCCTAACTAATGTGTGTGAAGTGTCTAAAACAGCTGTGACACACAGGAGGTGAGCCCTCAGTAAACATGCTCCTTTTCACACTCAACAAGAACTGATAATTACAGCAAATCAACTTCAAGACTTTCAAAACAACCTCACTGATTACTAGGATCAATTCAGCTGCTCTCTCTGGTCAGAAATAAAAACCCTTAAACAAAGAAAATTTAGATCAATGCCTGGGTAGAATTTGAGAATTCAATAGCAGGCTAGGAACAAGGGTAACAGCTCTTAAAAACATGAAGATCCTAAGGGCCAGTATGTCTTGGTATTCAGTCCAGAAGCTTCTTAAGGAGCTGTAATGCTTTCTGCAAGGAAACCAATGGGAAGGTGGTGATCACAGCTCAGAGAAATAAGAAACACCCAGTGAAAGAATTTCTATTCAGCTGGGATTGCTTCTGGTCACCAATCATAAAGCTGTGCCTAAAATATGCTTAATGTATTCAAGAGCAATCAGCAAGAGCCTTATTATTTAAATTTCATGATCAGAAGTACCAAAGGACCCTTGCTCCCCTAGTCAAGTGAGTAAGTGCTGACAAATTACCAAAATCTAAATTTAATAAAATTGTATTAGTCACCTTCCAAGGTGTCATCTCAGAGTAATGCTGAGATCAAAACCCTGATTTGAACATGTCAAACCAATTGCAGGATGCCAGGTGGCTTGTGATTTGGAGAGAAACGAGTGACATGAGGGTCCGTGCAGCTCTGCTGGTAAAGGAAAATCACTCTGCCTTTTAGGAGTTGTGACCAAGTCATATCCTTCTTGCCCCAAAACATTGTTTGCCAGCACCTGGGTGATATTTTGTGTTTGTACATAATCAGCAGCCACTGGGCAGTCAGCACCATTGTTCTATGCCATGAATCAAGTACAGCCAACTCTAAAGAACAATGCCCTGGTAACCAGAATTAAGTTGCAAAAACAATAAATTTAGAATCAGGAAAAATTTTCTCTGACCTCAGCTTTCTAATTTGACCCATGGAAATAATGATAACTGCACAGCCAACAGCAAGAGGTAGTTTAAACGGTATAATTTTGTAACATATGACAGCATGCCTTATACTGCAAAATACTATACAAACCTAGCATTATTTATCAAATACTTATTATTCACATACTATGTACAGGCACATTTCCAAATTCCTGGGACAAATCAAAGAACAAAAAAGAACTGAGTTTGTGTTCTTCCGGAACTCACAATCTAGTATAAGAGAGAGAAAACAAGCAATAGATGTTAATGAAATAAAAAGTAAATGTCATCAAATGTTAAAATGGCTAAGTATAATGGAAAAAAGAAAAAAATAGAGCAAGGAAAGGGTCTTAGGAGTGTGGGGCTGGGAAGAGGGTTGCAGAATGAACTAAGGATATTAGGTTGGGGTTGGTCTGTTTGTGAAGGTGTTACTTGAGCAAAGACTGGAGATTGTGAGAGAGTTGGGCTTCCAGATATCTGTGGGATGGTTCTGCAGCTCAAGCGACAGACCTAAGGTAGGAGCACATAAAGTGTATGGGTCAAGCAGAGTAAGTGAGAAGAAGAGAGGCCCTAGGTAGAGTCAGAGAGGTACCATGGTCCACATTTTGTAAGGCCCTGTAGGTTTTTATAAAGACTTTAGCTTTTGCTCTTAGTTGAAAAAGAAGTTGTTGCAGGATTTGAACAAAGGAGTGACATGCTCTGTTATTTTTTAGAATCTCTATTTTTCCCTGCCTACTAAAAATAGATTGTGGAGGGGCACCTGGGTGGCTCAGTGGGTTAAGCCTCTGCCTTCGGCTCAGGTCATGATTCCAGGGTCCTGGTATCGAGCCCCACATCGGGCTCTCTGCTCTGCAGGGACCCCACTTCCTCCTCTCTCTCTGCCTGCCTCTCTGCCTACTTGTGATCTCTGTCTGTCAAATAAATAAATAAAATCTTTAAAAAAAAATAGATTGTGGAGTGCCAGGAGTACAAGATTACTACAATACCTCCAATTGGAGGTGCTGAGTAGGCAGTTAACTATGTGGATCTAGACTCAGAAGAGAAGTCCAGAGATACAAATTTAGAAGCTATCAACATATAAGTGGTAAGCAAAGTCATGAGACTGAACAACACCACTGAGGCCATGAAACAGAGAAATGAAGAGACCTAAGGACAATCATGGTAAACTCAGGTATTCCCTTTGTTGAAGATGTGAGAAGTCAGCAGAGGGGACTGGGAAGTGATAGCTAGTGCAACAGAAGAAAAATCAGAAGAACCTGGTAAACTGAAAGCCAAATGAAGAAAAATTTCAAGGGGGAGGAACCAACTCTGTCAAATGCTAATGAAAGGTAAGATCAGAAGCAATGGTGCCCATTGGATTTACCAGTATGGTTGTCACTAGAAAACAAGAATGGTTTGAAAAGGTAATGAAGAAATAAGAAGGACATGCATCTGATCTCCGGGACCATATATATGAGGATTGTGGAAGTAAAACAAAGAACAGCCACCAAAAAAACAAACAAAACCGCCTGCCTGTACCTGAGAGACCTTGTAAGGAAAGCAGCCTTCCTACAGAAGAGCCAGGTTTCCACTAGAATGAAAAAGATAAAGGGAGTGTTCAAGCAGTTAAGAATCTATGGGATTTTGTTGACTACAGACCATGGTGGAGGGATTTCATGAACTAGAAAGTGCTGGGAGAATGGAACAGGACAGAGGCTACGCAGAGCCCTGCAAAAATTAGAGACAGATATGAGGGGTGATGGGATTCTGGGCTTCTTTGAATGACTGGCATAGACAGGGAGAATGGGAGCAATATGTCCTGGTAGAGTCAAGCCAAATGTGGCAGTAAAGCAGTTAAGTGTGAGGAGATGGACAAGTTTGGGTGTCTAGGCCTTCCACTAGACCCCTATTGGGAGAAGCCACGAGGTCTGGGAAAACTGGAGAGTTGAAGTCCAAAGCCTTGGATTCAGCCTTGACACTTGTGGATGGAGCTGAGACTCCTGAGGAAAGGGGGTTTTGCTATAACTTAACAATTCAATCCCCTTCTCTATCCCTGAGGAGAGTTAGAAGGCTTAGAGGAGGCACAGACATTGCCCTTGCCCTTTTGACCTCTCTTGAGAGAGGAAAGGAATTACCACAAATATTCTCTGAGTCTCTTTGGTTCCTTGTTGATGGAATTGAGAACTTCTGAGGAAGCAGATATGATTTCTACCATTTTTATGGTGATCTGAAACTTAAAAGAAGTATGGTCTCAGGAAGATACAATTAGTTGAAACCATCTAACTCAATGAATAGGACAGGAAAGTATGGGATGGGAGAACAGAACTGACATTCGTTGAGTGCTTATTATGTGCCCAGTTGCTATATATACATGTTTACATTTCATTTAGTCTATAATGTCATAGTTAAGTAGGATTAACCATCTTCACTCTAAACAAATGACATGCTTGAGCTGCTGACCCTAGGATATGATATCAATGTGATTACATTATGGAGATTTTGTTGGGATCAACTTCCAAATGTATATCCATTTTTGTGCTGATATATACTATTGATAGTATGTCTAGTTCCAAATGCTTTATAGGTGTTGCTATGCCTTTTCATGAATTATTCTAAAGTAGCTAGTATAAGGCTGATTTTCAGTATGTTTGCTCATTGACTAAATGGTTCATTAATTCAATTTTTTAATTGTTATTCAACAAACATGGGTGTTTCCTGTGTATAAAGAAGCACAAAGTCCTTCCATTACACTTTACATTCACTGTCCAACCAGTTGACTGAATCTCACCTTATTTTCATCTTTAACGTAAATTTTTTAACAGGTCAATTCTAAGTGCCATAAAGTCTTTAAATATTATAGAGCCAGAGAAAAAGACCTTTCTTGATATTTAAAAATATTGATCTATAGAGGCTCCTGAGTGGCTCAGTCTGTTAAGTTTCCAATTCTTGATTTTGGCTCAGGTCATGATCTCAGTGTCCTGAGATTGAACCCCGTGGTAATCTCTGTGCTCAGCAGGGAGTCTACTTGAGATTCTCTCTCCCTCTCTGCCCACTCCTGCTGGTGTTTGCTCACTCTCTCTCTTTCTCTCTCTCAAATAAATAAATCTTTAAAAAATAGGTCTAGGGTGCCTGGGTAGCTCAGTGGGTTGAAGCCTCTTCCTTCTGCTCAGGTCATGATCCCAGGGTCCTGGGATCGAGCCCCATATTAGGCTCTCTGCTCGGTGGGGAGTCTGCTTCCTCCTCTCTCTCTCTCTATCTGTCTGCCTCTCTGCCTGCTTGTGATCTCTGTCAAATAAATAGACAAAATATTTTTTTTAATTTTTAAAAAAATAAAATAAAAAATAAAAAATAGGTCTATAATGTATTTACTTGAAACACTGAATACTGTTTTCATTTTAACAATTTATTCTCCTTTAATTCTGTAAATGGGTTTACTCATCCAACCCCTTCACTAAAAACTCTGGTGCTATGATTAAGAGTTCTCATTTTGAAGTTAAGCAGAACTGATTTGCAATCGTGCCTTCACACAACCTAGCTGTATAAATTTGGGCAAGCTTCTAAAATTCTCTAAACTTTAGTGTCTTCGTTCATTAAATGTTAATGACGATAATGCCTTACCCACAGTATTCCTGTAAGAATTAAAAGAGATAATGAGTGAAAACCTTGTAGCACAGTGCCTGGAACATATTAGAGGTTCACTAAATGCTATCTAACACTATTCCCATATTATTAACTCAAAGCACTATACATAGTGAGTAAGACCTGGTTCCTAACACCAAGTAGTTGGTAATTCAGCAGAGAAAACTAGACGTATACAAGTAATCACTATAGCAGGCCATACAAATGCCATCAAATGGTCTTAATCAAGTTCAGGGGAGTAATAAATCACTTCTTGCCTAAATAAGCAGCAAGATTTTGGTTGAGGTTGACCATTAGTTCATAGTCCTTGATAGATACATGAAAGTGTATCTACAGATTGGAGGAGGAGGGATGATACTAAACTGACAGCAGCCAGACACCAAAGCCAGTCCAGGGAAGAATTGTGACTTCCAGGGACAGAACCAGAAGCCAATATTTTCTTATGAGGATGGGCGGTTATAAGAACTAAATGGAATGAATTTTGGAATCAGAGTTTTGACAAAAGCCAGGTCAAGAGCATGCAGAAGCAAATAAAGCACCGAAATTTGCTATGGACTTAAAGACTCAGATGCCAGAACCTATTTTCAATACTAAATCTCCTTGCATAGATTGCTTTTTAAAAGAGGAAGAGCACACCTTTGCAGCCCTCTTGTCCCTCCTCTTAAAAGAAATCCTCAGCCAGAGTTTACAGAGTTTGGTAAAGGAGAGGTCTATGGTGAGGGAGGCTTCCAAACGCGAGCGATGGCATGAACCGTGGTGCAGAGGCGGGAGAGCCTAATGACAGAATGGTCATCCTCCTTTGCAGAACTCTAGGATATACTCCAGGAATAAATCCTCTGTGGAAAGCAATGATTTGGGGGACAAAGCGAGATTTAAAAAATCAATTCACAGTTTGCCTTTGCCTTACTTTGTATTTCAGAGTCGCACTCTGTAAAGACTGTTTTGTGTCATTCTCTCAGCTTCCCTGCCCATTAGATGCTGTTATTTTTGTCTTGGGCTCATTAAACAAAGTGCTGGCAGGGTATAGGCCCCTGCTTCCCTTGAAAGTGACTTCATCTATTGTAAGCATGTTGTGCGATAATGTAACAGTAAGCTCTCTGTCAGAGCTCTGAGTCCTAAAATAGAGCGGCAGGACCTCACTTACTAAGCCCGAGCACGTCACCATTGTACTGTGGTTCTGACAGCACTGGCAAGGAAACCCAGAGGTGGGGCTCAATCTGTTTGTTCTCATCTCAAAGAACTTATAATATAGTAATAGTAGCTAGAGGCACTCCCAAAGGAAGCAGATGCGCATATAGAACCTACGCTTTATTTCAAAGAGCTGAGGCACCAAGATGAGCTGATTAAAAAGGATAGAGAGACCCACTTAAGATCAGAGACCGGGTTGCCTACTGCATAAGAGAGCAGGGCCTGGAGTCAGACCAACCTGGAAAAAAATGCTGAGTCTACCGACAGAGATCTCAGGTAAACCAGTTATCCTTGCAGATCCTTAGCTCCTCACCTGTAAAATGGAAAATTGTAATACGTGTCTCACAGGGTTACTGCTGAAAAGTTGTATGATGTCATATATATTTATTGTTATATATATGATGTCATATATATTTAGTTCCTGCGGGGCACATGGCAAATACTCAACAGACTATCGCTGTTACTCAATAATAGGTCCAAGAATCCTCCACAAACAGAATCGAAGGTATATATCTGTTTTCTAAGACTAGAGTTCAGTTCGTTTTGAACCCCGGTTGATGTAAACATGAATGCAACATGGAGGCTTAAGTGGGTAGGAGAAGAATAAATGAAACAAGATGGGATTCGGAGGGAGACAAACCATAAGTGACTCTTAATCTCACAAAACAAACTGAGGGTTGCTGGGGGGAGGGGGTTTGGGAGAAAGGGGTGGGATTATGGACATTGGGGAGGGTATGTGCTTTGGTGAGTGCTGTGAAGTGTGTAAACCTGGTGATTCACAGACCTGTACCCCTGGGGATAAAAATATATGTTTATAAAAAATAAAAAGTTAAAAAAAAAAAAAAGAGTTAATGAGACTAACAATGTCACAGAAAGAGGTTTCCCACAGGTTGGAGGGCCCATTGAAGGTCTCTGTCCTTTCTGTCATTATGTCTACTCTGGTCTTCAACTTTCCAGTCCCCGAAACCTGGTGGTACTTCTCCCCTGGCAAAGAGGGCCAACGATACTGGCACCTTGAGGTTAAGGTCATTGTGGCTGTTGGGTTCCAACCTCTTCAAGCCAGAAGGAAAACAGACCTGGCTATCTAGAGCAAAGTTCATGACACCATGCTCTAAGAGATAGTCATTGTCCAGTGAAATAACACATTGCCGCAAAAAGAAGAGCTGGCGAATTTTTCAAAGGTCACTGAACAAAAGAAGAGCATATGAAGTAGTTTAAATGATCAGAATCATTTGGGTACTTATTAAAAATGAAGTTTCCTGAGCTTCTATCCTACGCTACTGAATCAGGGCCTGTGGAAGCACACATTTCCAGAATGTATATTTATTTTTTAAAAAAGATTTTATTTATTTATTCGACAGACAGAGATCACAAGTAGGCAGAGGGGCAGGCAGAGAGGGAGGGGGAAGCAGACTCCCCACTGAGCAGAGAGCCCAATGTGGGGCTCCGTCCCAGGACCCTGGGATCATGACCTGAGCCGAGGCAGAGGCTTTAACCCACTGAGCAACCCACGTGCCCCCAGAACGTATATTTTAATAAGCATTCCCATGTGATTCTGGTTTAGGTGGCCTCTGAGCCCTACTTTGAAAATCACTTGTTTTTTTTTAAAGATTTTATTTATTTATTTGACAGAGATCACAAGTAAGCAGAGAGGCAGGCAGAGAGAGAGAGGAGGAAGCAAGTTCCCTGCTGAGCAGAGAGCCCGATGTGGGGCTCGATCCCAGGACCCTGGGACCATGACCTGAGTCGAAGGCAGAGGCTTTAAGCCACTGAGCCACCCAGGTGCCCAGGTGCCCCGAAAATCACTTGTTTAAATCAAGCTTAAATATACTGGGGGAAATATGGAGGGAGTTTTATATGCAAGGAAGCCCAAAGGACTAAAGTCTTCAAGGAAAAAATAAAAATAAAAGGGACTTCAGCCTATTTCAGCTAGAGCAGTGTAGATTTAGGAAAAAGGTAGGTTCTTTAGTAAGCCGCTGCTGAACTTTATTACTTAGAACGGTGAAAGACACTTAATTAATCGATTTGACTGTAATATCTTTCTGGACTCTACAGCAACAGCTTCTTAGATATGTCAATTTTATTCATAAGGAACAATAATACAAGGCAATTTATTTTCCTAGGCCACTCAAGCTTTAAGACATCCAATATTTATCAGCTCTTTACGGTGCAAGTAGTAAAAAGCAAATTAAAACAAATAAGAAATAAGAGCTGAGTGATTAGTCGATCTTTTTTTCTCCATGATTAAAATTAAAAATCTAACAGGACGTAAGATTTCTGTAGCTTTAAGCCCAAGGAATTTGCATCTTTCAGGCCTTTTCCCTATTTAATTCACCTCTGTTGCCAGGATGGCATTATGCATTTAAATTTTTCAAGATTGCCATGTGTTTGTTATGAGGATTTCCTTTTAATTGCTTGAATACAATCTTCTGCTTCAGCCAGAGCATAAGATGGCAGATAACAGTATTCATTATCATCATTTGTGGGTGAAAATTGGACACTGATTTGGATAGGGTAATGGGAGCAATGTTATTTTTCCTTAAAAACAATGACATTTCTGTGATTTTTTTTTTTTTACTTACTTGGGTTGGGGATTTTTTTTTTTTTTACATGTAATGATAAAATATTGTGATAGATGGCAGTTCTTCTCTCTTAATTGCACTAAAAGCAAAACACTCACTCCTAAGGCATAGTTGTGGCTTATACAAATACAAATCTTTTTCTTTTCAATATAGAGTAAGCCACTCTCCATTTAAAGGATCAGCCCGTGTACAATCACAGTCCCTGGTAGTCTGCCAAACACAATAGGGCATTAATTAACATGTGCTGGGGGATTCATCAACATGCACAGTGGTAGCGTGCAATTGGAACCTTTTTCTTCCCTCCCCTTTCCTCTCTACGTTGGCAGAATTCATGAAAGATCTACTCTAGTATGTAAATCAGTTCTTGCTAAACGCCTCGTAATGGAGTTCCTTTATTTTTCAAAGCTGTTGTCAGAGCTACTCACATATCCTAGAACGACACTTACTCTGTCTCTTTCTTATGTTTAAGATCCAACCACAGTGGGCAAAAATAACATATTTGTTTACTTGTCACGCAGATTGCACTGTAAATAAATCATCTGATAAATTACTCCCCCAAAAAAGAACAGAATGAGATTCATTTCCCTTAATGTGGCACTGGTGGGAACAGCAGAGTTACTCCCCCTGTTAGCCCAGAGTGACAGTATGTTGGCCTGCTAACCTACGTGAATGTTGAGAGATGCACGCAAGTCCTACTGTATCTAGCTTCTACTGCCTGGCATGAAGAGGTAAAAACAAACAAACGAACAAATAAATAAAAAAAGTAAAATTGATTTTAGTTAGCTCTAAGTTGGGTCTTGCATCTAATAAGTCTTTCTTACCTTGCTATGTCCTTGAGGATTCCATTTCCTTTAGCATGTTCTTTGGGGCCACCGTATGGATTTAAGCATTCAGACTTGTAGAAATCTGACTTGTGACAATAAAAAATCTGTCTACTTGAAGTGAAAGTAGAATCAGGGAAATGGAAAATGGTGTTTATATTTTCCACTTCTGAAAAAATATATATGCATGCTTCAATTTAGTTTGAGATTTAGATTGTAAAATTTGTGGCTAGTTCTTTTTTTTTAATGAAATAATACATGTTAAGTGCTTAGCAAAATACCTCAAGTAAATGCTAAGTAAATGGCAATAGAAATTATTCTTGAAGGTGGTGATAGAGTTGTGATTATTATCATTTATTGTCTTTTATAGCCCAGAAATCACTGGTATTATAAAAAGCACAATGCCATTTTTGTATTTTAATCATTTTCAATATATGTCAATAAAATGCTTAGTTTAGGGATGGAGAGGAGAAACAGAATTTGAAGGTTCTTTATATGCCCTTTATATGACCTAAGTTAAAGAGAAACAACTTAGTGATTCCGATGTCTTTGGAGTTGTGCAGACCTGGTTTCTATCCCAGTTCTACCATGTATGATCTTGAGCAAATTATTTAACTGCACAGAGGTTCAGCATCTTTTCTTAAAAAATGGGAATAATGGTTAGAGGGATTCACTGAGACGTTGAGTATCAAACACTTGGCAGTATCCTGGCACAAAAAAATGACTCAATAAAAGGTAGAGACACATTCTTAGTATAACCCAAATCTCCTTTCTCCTATGTTGAAAGACACAGGAAGCATTCTTTGGTCCCACTTAGGAGGGAGATTGCTTCTTTTTCCTCTACCAAAGAGCAAGGGCTCCTGTCCACTGGTACTCAGAGAAGCTGAGAAAGTAAGCCAGATGGTAAGTATTCTATGTTGTTGCTTCTCCTTCTTGATTTTTCCCCCAAGATTTACACTATATCATTAGTAGTCAGTGAGAGCCAGATAATTAAACTGTTTTCATAAAAAAATAATAATAAAGCAAAACAACCACTTTTAATAAATAGGAAGTTTTGAAATATTAAAATTTATAATTTAACTGAAATATTATCTTTATAAATACATATTTTTCTTCTAAAAACTTCTAGGAAAATACTTCTGTTTAATGAGCTTTCATTCCATCATGAATTCCAGCATGATTTTGTTTTTAATTTTCTCTTTGAAATGATGGACTATTTGGGGCAATGTTCTTACTATAGTTCCTTGAAGTGTGAAAAATTAGTTATAATATCCTATAAATTGTTTTTCATTGAGAATATGTTTTTAGCAATTAGTACAATTGTGTTGATATGTTTCCATGGATCCATTTTTCCCTGCAGCCCTATTTATATCATATTTGACTTGTAAGATATTAAATAATTCACATCTTACATTTACTCTTATCCATAACAAGAAATTAAAAGGTAATTTTTCTATATTGAATTTAAACAGACTAAAAAATACGATTGAATTTGGATTTTCTGTGGAAAAGGGGTCATCATAAAAAAAAGCTGATCTCCCCCTCAGCTACTGTCCAGAGTATGGGGAAGTAAAGTTAATTCCATAGGAAAAAACTTTCAGAGGAAGACAATTATTCTTTCATGAAGAAAAGAGTATATTGTGCTTCAAATTTGCTGCTTCACTTCAAAGGAATAGATAACTGCTCAATTCTTTGTTAAAACAGAGCAGACATACATAGGACATATTTAATATTAGAGGATATGGAAATTTGGGCATGTGTGGGTTGTTTTTTTTTTATTGAGACTGTATAAGAAATCTGTCTACAAAACTCATCTGAAACTGCAATTTCAGTGTTAATTGAAGCGATATTCTAAGAACAATAACAGAAAAAAGACTTGAGGTTTCCCCTTCCTGTTCATAACTGAGTCTCAAGGAATTTTAACTGAAGTGAGATGGGAATGGAGATGGAGAGTGCCAGAACAGCAGAGCCTGGACTTCCCCTCTCTCATGGCTGCTGTTCCTTTAGGAAAAGATGGGCATGGTCATTTAAAATAATCGTAGTTCCCCAACCAAGTCATGTTTGCTGAGAACATTTAGTATGAATACTAGCATGGAGTTTTTTCCTATGTCCCCGGCACCCCTCTGATCACCTTGTAAATGACAGCCCATCTCACCTTCATAGCTACCCAATGAATCATGGGCTTTATCATCATCCCCAGTTTACAGACGAATAAACTGACGCACTGACCAATTAAGTCACATGCCTCTGGTCTTCCAGCTAGGAAGTGGTTGCCCCGTGACCGCCATTCCTGACAGTTTGGCTCCAACGTCCATGTTTTTAACCACCCTGACATGCAGCTTCGCCAGCAAGCTGTGTTAGTTTTCTTCTCCGTGAAAAAAATGGAATTGAGTAGTAGGGAAAGATGGGTGACAGAAAAAGAGAATCTACAACAGCTTGTCACGCATTCAAGGCCACCACAGTGCATATCTAGCGTCCTTTCAAACCCAAAGGTGAGGCTAGGACTGATTATGGCAAACGCTTATTAATTCAACAAGCAACAAGGCAGAATTCAACAACATTAATTAAGTGACTTGAGGTTAAATTCTTCTAAATTATTCAGCATTTTGTAAAGAATGCCTAACATTTAATCAGCTTAGGACAACCAGTGACTTTGAATTATATCTTATTTTGAATAAATCAGCACTAGTTTAACAAACCTTTATTAATTATCAATGGTTATATTCTTTGTTGGTATAAAAAAAATCATTATTGATATCAGTTTATTTAAAAATGGCTGTAATTTGAAGCAATTGCTAACATCTCCCCCTGGTTTTATAAAGGCCCAACAAAGGATTCAGCAGCCAGGTCTTCATGCTACCATCTTTGTTTCTCACTGTATTAATCAGTCAGGTTTAAGGATTATAAAGAAATGAGAGGGCTTTGAGAGAGAAGGAAAGAAAGAACAAAAAGGAAAAAAAATAATTTTAGGGGAATTTTCCCTATGTTCTTTGAGAACCTTTGTTCTCAAAGTATTTTTCACTGCCAAAATACAATATGATGGCATAGGTTCAATAATTTTCCAAGTATATATGCAGCTCTGCGTGTGTGGGGGTGTGCTGTGGTGTGTGTGTACGTGTGTGTGCATGTGGGTGACGTGGAAAGGATAATCTTGCCAACTATCCATGACATAACGCACACAGACATGCCATATATAGAACTAAAACATTATGATCCAAAACAATCTAACATTTTTGGACATCTAACTGTTGTTTTCTAAGCAAAGATCACTAATGCAAGGTTAGGACTATGATCCTCAGGAAAACCGAAGTCCCATAGGTCATTATCACAGGATTGCGTCATGGTAAGGACACCTTTTTGCCTCCCTGCCTCCTCTCCCACCGTACTCACACAAGCAAATGTGTGCACACGACAGCCACACACACTCACATACTGATGCTGCATTTATAAACTCCAACAGTCTGTTGGAAAATGAAGAACTGGCATCAGTTACCTGAATATTTTTGTCTACTCTGACATCTAACAATTTGTCTCATTATTCTCCCCGCCACCAGAGAGGCCAAACCCATCAGCAGTTAAATTGACTGATTTGTGTTTTTTTTTTCTTTTTAATCAAATTGTCTACTTTTTACAAAAGTCACCTGCTTGGCAATGGTTCAACCCTGCCTTTGACCATTTCAGAGGTTTCTTTTTCTTTGCTCACTCCTTTCCAGAATTCCCTCACGCACGCCCTGCATTCCCTCATGGATCCATTATTTTTGGAGTGGGCCTTTCAGCCTCCTCTCTATGGGATTTAAGTTCACATTTCTTATTAACCCATTGCCTCTCTGACACATTTTGGTGGAAGACCTCTTTATAATTCCTATTAAGTATAAATTACTGTATAGCTCACAGGGGACACAAACTAATTTGCAAAATTCTGCAATCCTCGGCGGCCCTTCCTATCAATAGGGTCAATGAGCTCTTGTGCTTGATGAGTGAGTGGGTGGGTGAGGGGTGAGTAAGTGGGAGAGCAAAAGGCTCTGCCCTTCCTCTTAATGTATTTAATATTTGCCTTATCTGTACTGAAATGGGCATAGTATTGAGACTTCTAAGAGGCCCAGTGCAGCACTTTCCAGGCAGAATGAGTCCAATAATGATGCAAAATGCAGGGCACTGTGGTTGGTTTCAGACACACAGTGATGATGGACCGGTAAACTCAGTTTTAGCACTATACTCAGATCAGGGGCAAGTGACAAATGTTGGCACAGATGACTCATTTCTCTTTAGAAATTTACTTTAACTCTTCTCAACTATGAGAAGCAGTTTCAGTGTCTTGTTTACCAGGAAGTATTTTTGAAGGTGTCTGTAGCAATCATCTTTGCCAATTTTTGCGAATCATTTATTGGTCCCATTCAGAGTTTTAAGATACTTTTGCATAAATCTTTAATGATAATCACTTTATCGTCATTCTTTGATTAAATGAATAATATCAAAGAAAATAGAAGAAACTCTTTGGAGCCTCCCACTGACATTCAAGGGCTTTTTACATGTGAGGTCCATCAAGGTTAATGAAAGTTACCCCTGCAATTCCTTAGGCACTGGTGGGAGAATAGATCATTTAATTTCTACTCAGAGGGCATTCCCACATGGAGTAACTGATCTGTTGGAGAAGTGAGAGATGCAAGTTGGATGAACTAGAAGCTGACATACACAGCAGGTCGTCTAGAACTGAAATTAATTTTTCTATTTGTCATCTTCCTAATTAATATTATGTGACCAAACTATCAGAATGGAATTTTATTTAAACCTTTTTCACCCTATTGGAAAATTTACTCTGTCCTCATAAAATATAGTAGATTGAGGCAGAGACAAAATGGAGGGTAATTGTTTGGCAGAAAACAAGTAACAAAGTAAGATTTATTTTTGGAACTCACGAGATTACCACATTTCAAATAGAAAGGCAAAGCTACGTGTTCCTGGTTTTATTTTATTTAAAGTCACATTTCACTATGTCTGATATTTACCCTGGAATATTTGTGCTTAGATATCATGAGGGAAAAGTGTGCTCCTACAAGATATGCCCCTTCCAAAGAATGAACACTGGATGGGAGAGGTTATTAATCTGATCTCATAAGGTGACCAAAATGTAATCATTGCAAGTGATCCTACCTGACTCTTGAACAGAACATGTGACTCACAGACGATGCCTACATAGTAAGCATAGAATGCATCAAGACCTTTGTACCAAGTTCATAAGAACCCAAAATTGGTTAAGAGCATTAGAAACTACTTTTACCAAGTCAAGTCAGAGGAGATGGTTTCTGAGTTTATCTGTATCTCTATCCTTATGTTTATCTATGTTGATCTGTAGAGTCTGTGAGTTCCCATCTGATATGGCCTGCCACCCAACTCCACCTTATCACCCCCCTCTCTTTGTTTCTCTGCTTCACTTGTAGTGATTCTGGATCCTTCCTGCTCCTCAACACCAAACACCCCTGTGTTGTCAGGACCACTGTACTGTTTACTTTCTTTGCCCAGAAAACTTCTCCCTCTTGATCTTCATGGTTCACCCCATCAGTGACTTCACATTTTTGCTTAAATGTCATTTGATCAAAGATGTCTTCTCTGGAATGAACAAACAAAGATTTTACCTCTGCTCCTGTTGAAAAGATTAGTACATTTTTGGTTGTATGCAGGATAGTTGTATCATGTTAGATGGGATTATGATCTTGATTTGTCCTTATTTGGAGATTAAGTATGGTTTAAGGAGAGGGGAGAAGAGAGACAAACTGGTTTAAAAGAGTAAAAGGTTCTGGTACAAAAAAAAAAAAAAAGTTATACATGAATCTCTGACTGTGCGGGGGTTTGGCACCTTCTAATGCCTGTGCTGTCCAAGGTCAACTGTAATGGGTCCTAACTCTGTGGGGGAGAGGGCAACTGGAAGCTCTACATTTGACAATCTCTTGAATTCTGTCCTATGTGCTTTTCCCTTGGCTGATTTCAAGCTGTAACCTTTCCCTGTAATAAACCATAACCATAAGCATAACAGCAAAAAAAAAAAAAAAAAAAAGATGTCTTCTCTGATCATCACTTGTAAAACAGCACCCTATCACCTTAGATCCCACTTCCACTGCTTTATTTTTCGTCTTATCACTTATTACCATCTGACATATTATGTATTTGTCTTGTTTAATGTCTCCCCTCAACTCCCACCACCAAAATGTGAGATCCATGAGGGGCCAGTTTTGTTGTCTGCTGTTTCCTTAGCCCCCAGAATAGTACTTGGCTCCTAGGAGACCCTTGATAAGTATTAGATGAATGAATGAATGAATGAATGAATGAATGAATGACTTCTCCTTTGACCCACTCCTAACATCAGCTATATCATTCTCTGAAAACAATACTTGAAGAGAGCAGCATAGTTAAGGGCAGGAACTTGACTTTGCAACTTAAGATCTGAGTTTATATCATAATTTTATCATTTATGAGAACTGGAGCAAGATAAATATCTCTCAGTCTCATTTTCCTCACCTATAATGTCGTTATTCTCATACCTATCCTTCTGAGACATTTAAAAATATAAATCCGTGCCAGGGCGCCTGGGTGGCTTGGTGGGTTAGGCCGCTGCCTTCGGCTCAGGTCATGATCCCAGGGTCCTGGGATTGAGTCCCGCATCGGGCTCTCTGCTCAGCGGGGAGCCTGCTTCCCCCCCCCCTCTCTCTGCCTGCCTCTCTGCCTGCTTGTGATTTCTCTCTCTGTCAAATAAATAAATAAAATCTTAAAATATATATATATATATAAATCTGTGCCTACAACACAGTTATTGTTACCATGTACATGCTTAAAAATATTGAAACCCTTCATGACACAGAAGGCATGAATCCTTTTCCATAACTCATGGAGTTTAAGAATTGTCACTTCTTATTTTTTCTAAAGCAAATAAAAATGTTTCAAGTCCTGGGGCGCCTGGGTGGCTCAGTGGGTTAAAGCCTCTGCCTTCGGCTCGGGTCATGGTCTCAGGGTCCTGGGATCGAGCCCCACATCGGGCTCTCTGCTCAGCGGGGAGCTTGCTTCCTCCTCTCTCTCCGCCTGCCTCTCTGCCTACTTGTGATCTCTCTCTCTCGCTCTCTTAAAAAAAAATGCTTCAAGTCCTTTCCTGATTAGATGGAGGGAAAGGCAATATCAGTGAGAATTTGGGAAGTCCCTACACCTTAAGTCATGTAAGGATTCTAGTGTTCTACCCACTGCAGACTCTCTCATGAAGCACCATCTGGTCTTCAGTTCACATTGGCTCTTGAAAGGCTTAATGCTTGAGCAATGTCCTTTGAAGACTGATGGCTTAAGTGCTCTAAATCAGAGACTCAGTCCCCATTCTTTCCAGGTATTGCCATAACTGCTTCTATCTGAGGTCTTGCTACCTCTTTGTGACATTGCATGGGGCCAAAACTCTGATTCTGTCACCTGCAGAATAAGCAAGACTCCAGCTCCTTCCTTACACTATCTCCCCAAAACTCTCCAAACCTCTCTTACTCCTCCCACTGGCTCATTTTGGACTCTGAATCCTTGAAGGTCTTTTCCCCACTAGCACGTACAGTCCGTTATTTTAAAGAGGCTGTGCTTTTCCAAGCCAAAGTATTGGGTGAGGATTACCTTTAGATTCCTGGAAATTTAACAACTCCTAGGTCACAGAAAGACAATGGCTTGGCAATTTTTTTAAGGTGTGGGGAGGGGAAATCTATATATCAGAAGAGAATACAAATTATCCTACCAAAATTTAATCTAATCAAAATTCTGGAAAATAGGGACAATATACTAGCAGGCTCTTTCAACCAAGTCATATTAAAATCCCATAAAGGAAGTTCTATTACAACTCAGAGTTCTTAAAAGTTTAAGTATCAGGTACTTTCCAGGCTTTGCAGCTAGAGGGTCAAATCAAGGAACAGGAGTCAGAGCAGCAATAATAAAATAAGACTTGAGGTTCTGAGGCCTCATCGAAGTAACTGCTGGAATTCTTCCCTCGGTTCTTTCTCTTTACTTCCAGTTACTTGTGGTTTTTTGGTTTGTTTTTCTTTCAATAGTGCTTTTGTGTCTTTAGTCAGCCTATGTTTTTAAGTTCCAGCACAGTAGTATGCTTTCCTATATTATTATCCTTGCGTGGAGCCAGAGAGTAAAGCTATTAAAATGAAGCTGGACTAATGGCATTGCTATTTTTTTTTTAAGATTTTATTTATTTTATTTGACAGATAGAGATCACAAGTAGGCAGAGAGGCAGGCAGAGAGAGAGACGGGGGAAGCAGACTCCCTGCTGAGCAGAGAGCCCGATGGAGGGCTGAATCCCAGGACCCTGGGATCATGACCTGAGCCAAAGGCAGAGGTTTAACTCACTGAGCCACCCAGGCACCCGCTACTTCTGTTTTTGATAACAGTCCTGAGAGTCTCCTTTGCTAGCTCCCAAGCCTAGGACTTCTAACTTTTTTTACCAGGAGCTGACATCTTTCTCAAGCTCCTTCTCTTATTCCTTGCCACTAAATCAGAAAGCGTGGGAACTTCCTGCTACATTTAGAGGAAACTAGTATTTTTCTTGTCTTCCTTATTATATAGGAACTGGGGCTTCCCCAGGACAAATCCTTGTCCCCACCAGCTCATCCCCAAATTTAGGTCATCCTCCCAAAGGTTCCTTACTACACTTTCTCATACTTGTTTAATAGCTTACTATTAATAAAGAACTCTCCTGCATACATTATTTTCTTTAACTCTTTCAAGAATCTTGTGTTACAGAGAATATTATTTTCTTTATTTTCTAGAAGAAGGAAATGAGATGTAGAGTGGTTAAATGTTTTGCCCCATGTTAGAGCTACCAAGTGTTAGCTGGATCTCAAACGATGGTCGTGTGACTACAAATGTTCCGCCTCTCACCCCATACGACAGCTGAAGGTTCTGATTTGTATTTCACACATTGTCAAACATAGCATGTTGTTCATTATATCTATCCAATAAATACTTGTTGACTTATTTATAACATTTGCATGTGCCAGACCATGTTTTGGAACTAGTTTGGAAGGACAGGAAGGCATTTTCCTAAACTTGGAGGTTACATACATACTTCTTCCAGGATAATCTATATCTAATCAAATATTTCCAGAGATCAGAGAGGTCTCTGAATTATTTTATTATTGGTGATGCTGTGATTGTCCAGGGGGCAGAGGAAAAACATACCATAAGCCAGGAAGGGGTGGAAAGTGACAATCTTACAAAAATAATTTGGAGCAAGGTATCTACCACTCCTGAGAAGACTGTGCATGGCAGGAATAAGACGTACTGATAATCTATCTAACAATAAAATATAATGTGGATGAAATAGTTCTTCTGGGGTAGGAGAATGAGAGATTCCAGGAGCTTAGGGGTAGCAAGGAATAGAAAAAATCATGGTGTTCTTTAGAGCAATGTCTATGGACTAAGTATTGCCATTCTCATCAAATGTTTATCTGGAGATCTAAGTAGAGATAGAAATTCATAGTTGAACTATATTTCTTTGGAGGCAAAATAAGTTTAGAACTGAACATGAGTGTCTGAATTTAAGAATGTTAAATTAAGGCTATGACACTAGAAAATATGAGCTATCCAGCCTTTTTGCTGGTTGCAGTGTCTGTTAATATATTAACTTCAGAGGGATCACAATTCTTTTCCCTTTCTACATTGTAATATTTAGTTGTAGCAATTTCCAGTGTAAAGAGAAATTAGATTTTACACACTAAGGTCAACAACTCCAGCCAAGATAGAATATCTAAATTAATGCCATTCTTCTCAGATTTTTTAAGAAATGGTTTCTAGTTTTGAAATTAAAAAAGACCAATGCCATATTTTAAATCTTGTATATACAAATAAAAATATTTGTATATATAAATGAAAGAATAACATTTCTTTTTTCATCAGATTGCCTTACAAGCTTTGCCTTCCTAATTTTCCATTGTGTCTGCCCACTCCAAATATTGAATATGAAGTGGGGCCACTAATTCAATTATTTCAGTGTCCAATTGTTTGCTTCGACTGTCATAATGGCTAAATATTTAGCAATTGATTGGATTAAAAAATGACACCAAAATGAAGAGAATATGTCTCATCTGTTATTCACCCATGTACACTACAAATAACTGATCTGCTGGCCATTACACTAGCTCTAGCACACCTTCTAGTTTTATTAATCTCATACCAATAACCTGTTTTGCCTGAAAACTATCTTGAGCTGATATCTGTCCTCGTTGCGATTTCTTCTCTCCTATTTCAGTGGTCTCATTTCTTTCAAAATAGAATTTATTTTATTTTCCATATCTATGAGTAGTAAAAAAATGTGGAAATGAATCATTTATTTTTTCCTTTACTAATCAGAGCCTGAATTTGTAAATTGTAGGTAGCTTTTTAGTTAACTACAAAAAAATGTTAGAAGAGAATTGCATGGCAGTAGGTAAAGTTTACTGAGCCCTGCATTTGAATAATATGATGATGTTGTATACAGACTGATCAATGTATTTTACTCCTTATATCTGTTCCAAAAGTCAACATTTAAAAGTCAAATTGTCCACACTTGAGGTAGGCTTGAAAGTTCATTTTTTAAAAGTCTAAGAAACATCTTCTCATCCAGTATTGTTATAGAAAATGAACAAGATGTCCTTGTTCTGCTTTCAAAGGAATTTAAAATTGTTTCTGATTCCATATAACTCATAAGTAATTCTTAGTATTTTTATAAAATAACAATATGCAATTTCCACTAGACTTGGAGTCATAAAATCATTATTGTTACTATGGAGTTTCTTAACAATTTTGTTTGGTTCCCAAATGGACATGAATATTTGTGTGTGCCGTAGATTGTCTGATACCTCAATATTCCTCTGATTTAGTTCCAACAGGAGAGGGGAGAAAAGGTAATTAAAGTTCAAGAAAAATTTTTAGTAGTATAGGTAAAAACAGATAAATTATACATAAGAAGAAAGAAGCAATATTTTATGAGCTATACAAATCATGTTCTGATAGACACTCTCCTGCTCAAAAACTCCCTCTTGCCTATGGAATCATAGCCAACTCCAAACTCCTTAGCAAAGTCATTGAGCATAAACAGAGTTGTTCACTCTTGACTTCCATCACTCCTCCTCAAGCAGTTTGTGTTATATCCAGTCCAGGTACTACCTGTCACACGCAAATGCTCTGCATTTGCTCCCCTTGATGCCTTTTCTCTTGCCATTTTCCTATCTGGGATGTATCAATCCTGTCAAACCATCCCTGTTCCTCTTATACCGTCACTCCAGCTGAATGCGTCTTTCAAGCCCCTGTTGAAGTGGTTTCTCCTCTGTGAAGTCTTCCTAACTCAGCTGGAAGAAATCTCATTGATTTGGTCTGATGGAATTTTGTGGCTTTCTGTTCTTATTCATCATGGTCTGCCTTTTATTATGGTTGTGCACTTGACTTTTTTGCTATGTTGTAGAATTCGTAAGGCTAGAGAAGATGCCTTATTCATTTTTATACCTCCCCATGATCCAAGTGAAATACCTTACTGACAGTAGATCAAGAAAGATTTGTTGCATTCAACCAAACTGAAAAACATGAACTCCATTGAGAACCCAATGATCAGAATTAAATGTCTTAGTGTTTTTATTAAATAGAATTCTAACTCTCTTCCTCCTCTCTTTGTAAGTGAAGTTCGGATATTTCAAACCACTAAGAAAAATTAAAGGGGTTAAAAATTAGTGATGAGACTATTTTTCATCATATTCTGATCAAACATTGAAGGAGAAAGATGAAATAAATGGGAATCAGCATTGTATGTTCCTCAAAATATACATTGGGTGTGATTATGAAAACTTACTGGGTAGACGGCTTTGGGGCTAATGATGTCACAAGTTATTTAAATTGTCTATCATTTAGAAGTGGCATACCTTGGTGTTCCACCTTGACTGAACTTGAGGCCCTTGTCAAAGGGAGCCCTCCAATCTAAAGAGGCAAAGTTGTATAACCTTCTTAATAACCACCTAGCACTTTTCAGTGAACTGTGTTCTTCCACTGGGACAAATGCCTTCTAATATTTTATATATTCCTGGTCAGTGACTTAAAAAAAAAAAAAAAAACCCTACCCAATTGCAGTCTGCCATTCAAAAGGAATATTTCTGCAAAGAAAAAGATGTGAAAATGTAGGCATTCAAGTGAAAATTCAATCCTTCACAGTACAGAGCCTCTGCGAAGTCTTTTAAATGACCCTTTTTATCATGGTGCCATGTCTGTACCTTTCTGAATAGTGAGACCTGGTAAGAAAAATAGATGTATGTATACAAGTGGTTGAGTAATGTATTACTCATATGCACTTTGTTCTTTTTGGCAAACTGACCTTATCAAAGGAAAGAAAGCTATACATTGTGACAAGCTGAGCCTTACCAGAAAGTCTGAATTAGAAGTGCAAGTCCTCTGTTATCTGGATTAAAATGTGATCAGAACAACAACAAAAAAATTGTCATTTAACCTCTTGAGAAGTGGAGATGCTAGAGAATTGAGTTCTTTTTAAATCAAGATCTAGCTTTCTTGTTACATTTAGATTAAGCCATCAGAGATGATTTACATTAAAAACAATAACAAAAATACTTTTTTCCTCTGAACACTTATCAAATGTTTTTTGTAATGTTCAAATAAAGTGTTTCATTTTTTTTTTGATTGCCTATACTTCTATACAGAATTATTTTAAGAAGGTGGTGATCAAATAACCTTCATCATTTTATCCAGGGCAAATCCTGTGCCTTATTTCCTACCTCCATAGATCACTTTTAAATGAAAAATTAAACTTTTGCCACAATATTACACAGTTAGCAGAAGGCTTTGGTAGTTATTTGAGAAGCCTCTTGGAACATAAAAGACTTACACCAATTTAACCCATTTAGTACAAATAGCAAACTATTTTTCGAATTAGTTAGTGCAGGAATGGTGAATCAAATTCATTCCTTTCAAAATAAACAGACACATACAAGTCAGCTCATCTGTGGTCTTATTTCCTTTATAATAAACAACCCCTTTTCAAGCAAGTACACAAAGATGGACAAAAAAATCTGGAATGGATAAAGCCAAGACGAAAAAAATGGCATCTGCCACAGCACACAGGCACACAAAACTATTGCAATTTTATTCACATTACAAGAGTATGTATGTTGCTGCTGCCCAGTTATTGTGCATGTGAATTTGCCAGATCTAGATGTATTTGCCTAATTAATTACTATGCTGTTCAACAATGATGGGTAATGGCCCAAGCAGCCTGCTCCCCTTCAGATCACCGATGGAATTCATGCACGCATAATGTCCTCTCTTCAGAAAATGATCCCAACAAGCTCTATAATTATTTTTTTTCTTTTGAAATAAAAGCATCAATTCAATTATATGTTAAAACAGTTTATAGGAGAAGGAAAGGAAATGAAGCAGGATCTCTCTCTCTCTCTCTCTCTCTCTTTACCTTTCTGGGTAGGAAGCTGGTAGGCAAGCTTCCCCCACTCTACTCTTTCCAATAGCAAACTTCGATATTAAAAAATAATTGCTGATCAAAATTGTTCATCATTACCCTTAATTAGTCTGTTGGTTTTCAATAGGTTTCTTCGTTAAAACAGATGAAGGTGTGTTCTTCCACGTTCAATTATACATGCTATCCCTCCGTGCTGGTAAGCAGATGACTAAGCTTATGATGTAGCAGATCAAACAAAGAACTCTCGTGTACAAATGCTTGGCAGTCCCCATAAACTGGGCTAATTAGCATTGTAATTAACTCACGTGATGACTACAACAAAATCAGAGTAACCTAAGAATCACTTAGAAAGGATACGAAGTGGTGCCCCTGCATGCGCGCACACACACACACACACACACACACACACACACACACTTTGTTTCTAGTGCTGGGAGAACCAGAGTCACATGCTCCCGCCAGCTGCACAGCTCTGCACCTCCTGGAGGCTCAAACCAAGTTCTCTGCCGAGGCTTGGACAGCAAAGGATGTAAGAGGCTCTCCTGTGTCTGCCCTACTGATGTTGTTAAGATTTTAGTGTAGTGCAGGAGGTTGCCTGCAGTTAAAGTAGCTTATTAAAAAGGATTTCTTTCCTCCTTTGCCTTTGCTGAAGTGGACAGATACAGTTCTCTTTGTTAGCTTGAGAAACGGAAGCAACAGTGGACATTTGGACTTCCTTCAATGCAGACCTATGTGCTCAGGTAGAAGCAAATGCTAAGTACACACATGGAGTTCTACTTACATGCTTCCACACCAACACTGCCTATAAAAGTATGGGGTCTGCAAGCCTAAATGATTTTCTTTGGAATTTCTCATGTAATGATGAAGGCATCTTGCTAATTGATACAGATTCTCTTACTAATTTTATACAACTATGAAAAATAGTTCCAAAGTTCTGTCAGAGAGAGGAAGGTCAGAGGCCATAAATAAAAATAAAAGGGAAAAAAAAAGACGAGTGCAGAAAAACAAGTTAATATTTGGAATAGCAAAATTCCCTCTTTACATAACTTTGTGTCACCTCAGATTAATTATTCTTTGTTCAAGCCTTCTCACTTTTTATTTCATTTGATCCTCACAATTACCTTGCAAAAGAGCAATGGAAGGTATTTTAATTCCCACTTTACACAACAGGAAATGGCCTCAGAAGTGTTAAGTGACAGAGAATATAATCAACACAGAACATAATCCCTCAGACTTCTAGTTCAGTGAGCCTTCCGCTTTGGCAAGGAGACCATGCTGAGACTAGCTCCCTGAGACTAGGAAAATTTCTTTTTAGAATTTTTTTTTTTTTTTAATTTAGTCTTGATCTAACTTCGACTCAATTGTTATTTTAAATTTTCTGACTTCAACTTGCTAAATTGTTCTTAGTTTGTTGCCATCTTTAGACCTACATACATATATAAAATATCAACCATTATTCCAAAAATATTGGAGACTAATTCTATTATAACACATTTTAGCATTATCTAAAGTTAATTCCTCTGGGGGCGCCTGGGTGGCTCAGTCAGCTAAGCGTCTGCCTTCGGCTCAGGTCATGGTCTCAGGGTCCTGGGATAGAGCCCCACAAGGAGTCTGCTTCTGCCTCTCCCTCTGCCCTCCCCTGTGCTCATGCTCTCTCTCTTAAATAAATAAATAAAATCTTTAAAAAAATAATAATAATAAAATAAAATTATCTCCTCAAAAGTTATGCTTATCCACCCTTTTTTTAGTGACTGGAGTAGATTAAGTGAAGATATCAGATTCTGTACTCCCTTTTTTCAAGGCCAATGTCCATATATTTGGTAGAGAATTATATTTGTTCTCCTTTAAAGAAAAGTTCATGTAATTAACAGCCATGAAAATATAAAAATTTTGACCTAACAAATGAGTCAGTTGGTCTTTTGATGTATTACCTACCTCAGTTTACTCTATTTGATAGAATTTGACCCACTAGTTTTCAAAACAGCAGATCCAGTCTTGTGTTAGATAAAGCCTAACTGGCAGCGTTAAGATTGTTGATTCTCAGGATTGATGGCAAAAGCTCGGTAAATATTCATAAAATGTTATTTGAGATTTCCTAAAGAATCGATGCAACAGAAATGAAATGGATACATTATTACCAAAAACTTGTGTTTGCATTCTGCATGATACAGGAATACTCGTAATTAAGACACAGTTTGTTCTTGGTATGTCACAGAATTATGTATGGATGAGCTGGCTCTTAACAAAAAAGAAATCACAAAAGACCTAGATTGGCATTTAGAGTGACTGCTGGGAATCAGACAGCTAACCCAAAGAAAACATGTACCCTCTGCTTCTACTTTCTTGTCTCCTTTTACAGAAGAATGTGGGAAAGTGAAATGAGGGGTGCGGTGGCTATGATTTAGCCAGCTTAATTATAACAGGGGCATAGACTAAATTGACAGTAGTAAGTGAGGGTAAGACTGATACAGCACACCCTTCATACTCTTCTCAGTCTTCAGGTTTAATTGGTGTTAGAAATGGAGAAAGGAAGATTCCAATACAGATTTCTTCTTAATCTGTAAACTACAAAAATAATTTTGGGCCCTGTCTGCTACCTGGTTCTGAAATTTAAATAGAAAAGATACAAGACACAGATAAGCCAAAGAAATCTGGCAATAAGGGGGCACCTGGGTGGCTCAGTGGATCATGCCTCTGCCTTTGGCTCCGGTCATGATCCCAGGGTCCTGGGATCGAGCCCTGGATCGGGCTCTCTGCTCAGCAGCGAGCTTCCCCCTCTCTCTCTGCCTGCCCCTCTGCATACTTGTGATCTCTCCCTCTGTCAAATAAATAAATAAATAAATAAAAAGAAATCTGGCAGTAGGATATCCTGTACTCCACTCCTGAAGCATAAATTAGCATTAATGGATCACTTAAATGAAATACAATTTTTTAGGAGAAAAGAATTAAGGAAAACAGGAAATAAGATTATTACTAATCGAGACCCAAAAGTACGGCAATGCTCTTTGGAGGAAACTAAAATTGCAAAATAGCCTACAAATTAATAAGTGCAAAGTAATAATATAACATATATTAAAAATATATAAAATATGCATTATGATCTATTTATTTACTTTATCATTATGCTGTTTTTGTTATTGCGTTTCTTCATGATTGTGCCTTCTCCTCTTCCTTTTCTTTCATCCCCTACATATGGAATCCAAGGGAAGGCTTTCAGACACCCATGCCCCCCTGAAATTGCATGGTGGTTTTTTTTATGCAACTGTGTTTGTATACTTGTGAGAGGATAACCCATAACTTTTGTCAGATACATTAAGAAGCCCACATCCCCAGATGGTTAACTCTGAGTCTAATCAACATGAACTTCCCAATGATTTTTCCCCTTTAAAATTTTCCCATCTAGACCTTCAATGCTCACACCCTGACTGTGTTTCCCACACGCATTCTTTACCTCCTGTCTCCCTTCTCTAACTCATCATCTATAGCAAATACCGTCAAAACAATCTTACTAAAAACATCATCTGTATCAGGTCTCAAATCCATTAAAAAAAATAATAATAAATAAAAACAGAAATAATTTTCACTTCACTTACAGGGTTTAGACCTCTCATTTTGGCATTCAAACCCATCTAATATTGGGTTCTTCCTCATCACTACTAAGGGTAGCGAACATTTATGGAGTGGCATTAATGTGCCAGGAATAGTGCTAAACGCTTTGCATAAATGGACTCACATAATCTCTCAAATGTCTCCATAAGATCAGTTCTGTTCTAACCGTAACACTTACAGATGCTTTATTGAGGCTTAAGAGCTGAGGTTATCTGCCAAGTTTACACACTAAGAGATACATCGTGAATTCAAACCCAAGCTGCTTTTCCCTGCATGAGTTTTTAGCCACAAAGCTCCTTCCTGCCTATCTAATAATTTGCTTCTTGCCAATGTGAACCTTTCTCTCTAGACAAAGGAGGTTTTTACTATCAACTGAACAAAGGCATATTTCTGACCTCCAGCTTTTTTCAAACTCCATCTTCCCTGTTCTCCAAAGTCTCACCTCTCCTATAATAAGCTCTTTGTAGCTCTTCTTAGAACCATAATGTTCCCTGTCCGCTTCCATTGTGTTGATCATAAACAATTTTGCTTTGTGACTTTTCTCTAATTGGAGAGTAAGCCACTGGCGGGCAGGGCTTTGATCTGGTATTTTTTGTTCTGTCATCTTCGGCACATCAACCAGGTCCTTTCATCAAGTTTGCACTAAAAAAAATACACATTGAGGGAATAAATTAACCTGAACTTCTAGAGAGTGTCACGTTTGAAAAATAATACTATAATTAGTTCTCTAACATTCTATTATATCTTGATAAAAGCTCCTGTATATGGTGGCAGATGGGCTTATCAGCTATTGCTACCATGCTGAAACTGGCTTTCTATATTTTCTCAGTTTGCCTGAGGTAAATTTGATAGGCAATACAAAGAAATAGCCCAAGGTAAGTGCCTCTGTGCGTGATTTGGGGAGAAGAATTCATTTTCATCTAAGAGATGCTCTGTTAGAAATGGATAATAAAAGAAATCACGTCACCAATTTTTTTTTCCTTTAAATGAATTCAGTGCTACTGGTTTATCTTCTTCTCAAGAAAAGGATCTATTTAGAGAAGAATCTCACCCTGATCCAGAGTCAGAATTTCTGCTCAATAAGAGCAAGAAAATTCCAAGGATTCAAATTTATACACAGTTCTTGGGAACAGTAAGAGCCTTCGGTTCTTTTAATCCTTCTTGGGGATATGTGAAACAGGACAAGTCTCTAGTTCATGAGCCAATGTCAGATTGCTCCATCAATGCATCTCTTGAGGGTTGGATCCTTTCTCACCATCAGACATTCTAGCAGTGACTGATAGAAAGATAACAGGGAAGGAAGAGCTCTACTCATACATCTAAGAACTCAATTCTCTCATGCAGAACTATCTACATTCTTCTGTTTTCTTCTCTTATATACATAGAACACCTTGTGCCTTTCATATCTAATGAAAACATATATTTCCCATTTTATTGTCCAATCTTTAGAAATATGTATTATGGAAGATACATTGTATAACAATTCATGTTACAGCTAATCTGGTAATTATATTATGTGTACATGTATTGCAAATTTATAATAGAATGCTTTTACTATTTAAAAAATCCTTTTGAAATTTCTAAAAGTAGCTCATTCCTGAAGCATCTAATCTCTCAGTGGATAACACCCAGGGCTTAGATGCATCACTATAAATGACTCAGCTTTCCTTTTAATAGTTTAAAATGCAGGGCTTAGACTAAATCAGGAATCACTTAAATGCTTACAGACGGAATTCAGATAACAAATACTTGAAGTGGAGTTGGTGGAAATCTCTCCGAGAGGTACTGAGGACTGGGGCAAATTGAAGAAAGTATGCCCCGTCCAAAAAGAATAGCTAATGTTCAGTCCCAGATGATTTCACCCTTTAAGACCCAGTGTTATAAAACCTTCCAGTTCTTCATGAGAAGCAAGGTTTTTTGTTTTTTAAAGTAAAATGTCCTAGGTTTGGGTTTTTTTTTTTTTAAAGATTTTTATTTATTTGAGAGAGAAAAAAGGCACTTGCAGGGGATGGGATAGAGGGAGAAGAAAAGGAGCATCCCCCCTGAGCAGGGAGCACGATGCGGGGCTCAATCCCAGGACCCTGCTACCATGACCTGAGCCAAAGGCAGAGGCCTAACCCATTGAGCCACCCAGGCACTCCCGAAATGTCCTGGTTTTCTTATTTAAAAAATCTTGAAAACTGAATAGTTCAAACAAAGCATATATGAGAATGGGATGTAGCCCAGAAACTACTAGTTTGTTACTGAATGGTGGACTGAATGATTCCTACCTACTTATTTGACCCATGTAATATGTACATATGTATGCAGCTATTTTCAATATATAGTTTCAAAAATCTTTTAAAAATCAAAGATATTCAACCATAATCAGTGTGGCTGAATTAAAAACAATTCCTCTCAGATACTCTATTGAAAATATTTGGTCAATGGAGAAATACATTGCTATAATGTATCGTAACTTCAACAAAATTTTTCATTCTGATCTTCATGACGTGCTCACCCATAAACTATAGTTCAGATTCAGTAAAAATTTTCAGATGGATCTAAAACTGTACCCAAAAAGAGGTTATCGGACTCTAGATCATCCCAGAAAATATTTAATAAATAATATGCTATAAGAATGAATCCAAGGGCACCTGGGTGGCTCAGTCAGTTAGGCATCCAACTCTTGGTTTCCACTCAGGTCATAATCTCAAGGTCCTGAGATCAAGCCCCACATCAGGCTCCAAGCTCAGTGGGGAATCTGCTTGAAATTCTCTCCCTCTCACTTTCCCTCTGCCTTTCTCCCTGCTTACTCTCTCTCTCTCTTTCTCTAAAATAAATAAATAAATCTTAAGTGGGGGAAAAAAAAAGAAAGAAAAGAATTAGTCTCATCTTATTTAATGTCTTCTTAATGTATATGATAAAATGAGTGTTATTCCTTACCCTGAGACTGGGGAAATGACTTGATGACCTGCCATCCATCTGGCTTGGTCTTAATTCTTTAAAAGGGTAGCTCTTTTTTGGAGCATTCCACAGAGTAGATTGGAAAGGTAAGAAATGAAAATGGCTTCCCCTGTGAAAGCTTTGAATATGATTTAAAAGATCGAACACATATATGAAATGAAATAACAAGTTTATTTTACAAACTGATATGGTAGAAATTAATGCCAAGCAGTACCAAGACGAAAAGGAATCTGATCAAGTGGGTCAATCCCCACAATCTCCTGGAAGTGAATCTCATACTGGACTTTGAAGAAAGTTATGAGGCCAAGTAAGGCAGAGATTCACAAGTCCTGCTAGGTCTACTGTATTTTATGTTTGAAGTGGTAAGACGAATAAGTCAAGTGCAAGACGCTCCAGACAAATGAGATAAAAGGCAGCAGTTACGAAAAAAGGAAAAACGGTGCCATTCCATAAAATGGAGTACTGATACAGAATATGTGAAAAATAATAATTACCACATTCATCCATTAGAGTTCATTTGAATATTGTATTAAATCCACTTTGTTAGCATTATTACCCTTCATTTTGACCAAAGAATAGTGCTTTGATAACTGACATACCTTATTAGAGTTCTGTGTCTGCTTTTGCTGAAAAGTGAATATTGTAAATATATTGCTATTAACAAATTCACATTCAGTTCAGCTTAAGAAGTGTTTAGGAAATGTCACAGTCTCTATAATCAAATACTGATATATATGAAAAACAGGGCACAATTTCTGACTCATACTAGTAATCAGCATGGCATGGAGGAATGCAGTGTGGTGGAATAAAGCAGACATGGATTTGAATTTCTTTTGTCACTTGATAGCCTGGTGATCATGGGCAAGTCAACCAAATTCTCTGACTTCCAGTTTCTTCATGTGTAAAATAAATAGTTCCTATTTTGTAAGATTGTTCAAAAGACGAGCAAAAATAAAATGTGAATCATGGCAGATGGCATTAAGTAATAGCTATTATTATGAAAATTATCATTCTTAGTCATATAACCATTGTAAGTTCCCTTATAAAATTCATAAACACTCTGGTAATGAATCGATTACCAAATTGGCTATTATAATGAAGGTAGGACATCTTTCTTAAGTTACAATTTTAGAATCTTTTAAGCAGAAATATATTATTTAAATTTCTTTACCTGGAGTCCTTAATTTAAATATTAACTAGCTCAGAATCTTAGCTAAAACACACACACACACTCATTTTTCCACAAAATATAATAAGATGTTTGTGATAGATTATATTCCTGTGCTTCGCAAGAAGAAAAGAAAAAAGAAGGAAGGGCTGGTGGGAAGGGGAAGGAGAGAAGGGGAAAGAAAAAAGCAGGAAAGGAGGGAGGGAGGGAAAAAGGAAGGAAAGACAGAAAGAGGGAAATTTCCCCTGGGATTCTTGTGGAAAATTCATCTGCTCATTTCTAAACCTCACTGTGATTCAAAAATGCCTTGTTGAGTCTTGAACACATGTATTGTTTTAAATATAACAGATGCTTCTGTGTGGGGCATGGTTTTCCACCCTCTGCTTCGTTTATAAGACAGATAGAATGGGGTGGTGCTACAGCCTAGCTGTGTGACCCAAAAGAAAAACACAGCCCCGAAAACGTGCAAGAAGGATCACTATTCAGAATATCTGCTTCTAAGGGCAGCATTAAGTAAAGAACACCTGAGCAAGGTCACTCATTAGATTTCTGTACACCAGATCCACTCCTACGCGTGAAAAGGAGGAAAGAGCCCCCTTGATTTGTGTTTATGAGATCACAAATCATTCCTCCAGAAAATATAGAAAGACTCTCCCTCGGGTATATAACATAAATGCTAAAGTCAATTAATTCCATTAAAGCATCTGAACAAAAAACTAAAATTTCAGACATCTGTATTGATCTAAATCTGAATTTACCTGGCGATACATATATCAGGTAAATTCATCCTAAGATTAAAAATAGGCTAAAAGAAAGAGATGCAAAATGCATCAGGATTCAAGTGTAACACCTAAAAAATGAGCCAAGGGTAAAATCCCTTGGGGAGACCAAGGTTAAATTATCAAGATCTTTCCTGGTACTTTCTGTATCAAAAACATTTTAATCATAATTCAAATTCTCTCTTTCTCTGGTTTTATAGATGGGGCTTCTTTGTTTATTTCACTTTATTTATGCAGAAATGACACCAAAAAAAGAAAATTACCTACATAAGTTTAGCAAGATTAAAACATGGACATTTTAATGTATCATAAACAGTTGATTTTTTAAATGCTTATGGACTTCTTGCTTTTCAGTAATTCTAAATATCAAATTCATCCTTTAGGATGAGCCAAGTTGAGCAGTCTGTGGCCTAAAAACTTATCAACTATACAAATTTGAAAGCACCATTTTTCTTATCTTAAAGCTACAAACATCTGCACTCATTACAATTAAAAACAGTGTAAAAGATTATCACTCCAATTATAGCTTCTTGTTCTCATCAAAATTCAGAACTGTCCTCAGACAGCAACGTGTGTGATGCCCATATGCCTTTTTCTTTGAAATGAAACCTCCCTGAGAAATTTTCCACTTCTTTAAAACAATGAATATGTGTAGTTGCACTGAATATATCTTTATCAGAAAACTGGCCTTTTATTGAGACACATGTTCAAAACTCTTCGAAAGCCTATTTTTCCTTTCTGATTATGTGAATCTAAATAAAAGAAATGAAGAAAAGCACCAGTGTGCTACCCAACAAAAAAGTTTCCAGTTTTCCAGTTTTGGGGAGTTTTTCTGAATGTTGTTTTAAGGGACACTACTCTCTATGGTTCACAAGATTGCTGAAATTGAAAAGTGTAGACAAGCTGCTGGATTTGAAATATGTACGCATTAAATTATTACAGAATATTACATTAAAAACAGAACCAATACTTCTCAGAACTCTGTAAGTTGTTTCTTTGAAATATGCAATAATTTAAAAAAATATAAAAACAATATAATTTTTAAAGTATCAGATCAGGTGAGAAATTATATAATAAAATCACTTTTGAAAAATCACTAACAGTTAAACGGTTATATATAGATCTATATCTACATACAGATATAAAAAATATCACTAAATGTTTGTTTAGGATCTACTATTGCCACTTAAGGCAAAAAAAAAAAAATGGGGTAAGAATATTCGGTATTTTGTGTGAATTAAATTTTCCACCACGGTTGTTTAAAAATCTATAAATGGGAGAAAAGTGAAAATGCAAATCTGACTTCTTTAAGCAAACTTATACTAAAATTTAGTACAAAGTTGAGAAATTAAAGAACATTCTGTTTGGGGCAACACTTAAAAAGAACATCCTTACTTTAAAATATCTGTTCATCATCTAAATTAAACAGTGAAGGGGCACCTAGGTGGCTTTATCAGAAAACTGGCCTTTTATTGAGACACATGTTCAAAACTCTTCGAAAGCCTATTTTTCCTTTCTGATTAGGTGGCTCAGTGGGTTAAGCCTCTGTCTTTGGCTCAGGTCATGATCTCAGGGTCCTGGGATCGAGTCCCGCATCGGGCTCTCTGCCCAGAGGGGAGCCTGCTTCTCCCTTTCCCTCTGCTTGTCACTCTGCTTACTTGTGATCTCTCTCTCTATATCAAATAAATAAATAAAAATTTTTAAAAAATTAACTAAATGTTGAAAACACAAACATTCAAAAAGAATACAACTAGGGGCGCCTGGGTGGCTCAGTGGCTTGGGCCACTGCCTTCGGCTTGGGTCATGATCCCAGGGATCTGGGATCGAGCCCTGCATTGGGCTCTCTGCTCCGCAGGGGGCCTGCTTCCCTCTCTCTCTCTCTGCCTGCCTCTCTGCCTACTTGTGATCTCTGTCTGTCAAATAAATAAATAAAAAATCTTCAAAAAAAAAAAAATATAACTAAAGCAAATCCATCATATCAATCAGAAAATGTTAAATTCATATTTTATGAATTTCTATATTCATAAATTGAATCTTTGAAACTAAATGTTTAATAAACATGTCAAAAATAAGGCAAAAGCAAAATTATTTTCCCATTATGATATTATGTAAAATGTATGAAAGTTAAATTTCCACACCTCTTCAACAAGAAATTCATTTAGTAAATTCTTTCAAGTTGGGATATTTTATAGAAAATGTTTATCAGCCATTGATCACCATGTATATAAAGTTCCAACTTGTATTTCTTATTGCTCTCCAACCACAATAAAACAATGCAATTCTCTGGCCACAGTCTTCAAAATTCCTATTTTGCAGATATAATACCACAGCTTTTTTCACTAAAAGCCCCCTTTTTAAATTATTTACAAACCTTAATCCTTGATCCATGTCTAAAGCTATGCAGGTGCTTGTTACATAAATATGGAAATCTGCTTCTTTGCATCATTAAAAGGTATCTATACCTCATCAGTGACAATATTATTGATCTAACCTTTTCACATTATACCAAAAGGCACCTATATTCCCAGAGTGGAATGGTTTCTGTCTGCAGGTACACTAAATGTAATATTAAAACGTATGATTCAGTGGAATCAAAAGGGAGAATCCCAATGCCAATGGAATAAATCTCAAACAGGAAAGATAGAAATGTGTGATTTTGGTTAAGTGCACTTGATACCAGTTGAAGATTGACTTGTTAAAGAAAGTTCAAGGGCACTCGCTATACATATAAATAGTGTGGATAAGGACATTTTAATGACATTTTGCAAGGATAACAATGGAAAGTCATGTTTCTGTGAGTGACAAAAATACCTTAGGTGGTAAACTTATACCTTTACAGTTTGATGTTCCAAGCACTCCCTGTGGGGAAGCACATCAGAGGGGAGGTAAGAGAAGAGTGTCTGAGAATATAACTATTTTAGGTGTTTCCAAGAAAGTGGTTCTTTGACTTTATCATCTCAGTAGTAGAGTGCTGAAGAGATTTTAGGGGTGGAGGGGGCTGACAGAAGTGGGAGCGCACGTGTGCACACGCACACAAAGAATCTTCAAGTCTTTGAAAAACTGAAAACCAAAACAAGAATTTTAAAGTGAAGATGTGGAGAAAGATTGGAGTGGAACAGAATGGAAAGGAAAAGGAAAGGAAAAAGAACCCTAATTCTTGGACTAGATCCACCCAAATCAAAATGGCACCCAAAACTGAAAGCCAGATTACTTCAGCGGCTGGGATTCTTTAACCCAAAACCCTTATATTTTTCAAGCACCCTAACTCCTTTTCGCCCGAATTCTCTGAATAATTATGATAATTCATCTCTCTCATTTGCCTTGTAGACACAATCTAAATACAGACAGGAGTTGGTTCCCTGAGATTAGTAGGTCTTGGGGAGACTTCTCCTCAGCCACTAGATGGCATGAAAGCACCGCATTGGGCCCACGCGGCCAAGCCGCTGCTTTCCACATTGAGGCGTTTATTCTCCTGCTGAGAGCTCAGTGTTCAGTCAAGTAAGATGCATTTTCTTTCAGAGAAATCTTTCTGTGTCGCATGACACTTTTCAGGACACAAAGGGGGTATTCTACCCTCCCCACACACACACACACTCAGAAAATGTCGAATTAAATTTGGAATAGTAAAAATCATTTCAGTATTTACTGGGGCTTCCTGAGAACTTTACCTTTCGGTTCTTTAGGGGATAGTCTGCTATTTGTTATGCAGTGTTCCTTAATAGGTGGTTAGAGGGGAAGAGAAGTCCCCTCAGCATTATGCCTGAGCTCAAACAACTGCAGACAAAGTTTGCATATTCTCAGTCATCTCTCTCTTTCCCCTGATTTTTTTTTTTTTTTCATCAAAAATTCTCTTTGTCTTTCTTCATCTGATATTGTGGGGTCTCTCATTAAGGACCGTAATATGGAAAGCTGGATTTAAAACTGCTGTCAGAATGGCGGTTATCCTCTTTTCATATGCTTTACCAGCAAAGCAAAAGGAAATGTCTTTGTTCTTGCTTTTCAAATGCAATGTTTTTGCTTCATTTAATGTTTCTGCCTGATCACTAGGCACCCTCCAAACTTTGAGATATACTTTCATACTCGGTGTATTTCCGGCTTCCCAGTATATATAGAAGGCATATACCTCCGTATGCCTCCAAGACAGGAACAATTACCATATTCCTCTGGATATTATCACCATCTCTCTTCACAAATGTCCATTATAAAAGCTGTTTTGATCTTCTGGATAAGTGCTTTAATTTCAAACAATAGCAAAAAGGTAAAATTAGGCCTCTATGCTCAGCAGTGCATGAATGACAAATCTGTTGTAGTTGGGGCATATTTTAAAAGATTCCTTCTAAAACCTCTTATAGCAAATTTACATGTGATCAAAAATTATTTTACACATTGGCAAACTGAACCGCATAATTTATTTCATATGCTACTGATATAGCTATGTTTATACATATAGTGGCTTTTATAGTTCTTACATATTATATAAATTCAAAGTCAAAGATTTCTATAAGTGTTGGGGTTTTGTTTTGTTTTCCACCCTCGGAAAGTTTTTTTTTCCCTTTGTATCATGTCTCAAGCAAGATTATCATTTTTCAAGTATCTTCTTAGCCCTGATTTAAATGAATTTACAAAAAAAAAAAAACAAACAGATTTTATAAGGACAATCAATTGAAATGTTTAGGAAAATAAGAAGTCATTAAAATGCAATCATACCTCTTTAAAACACAAATATTGGAGACCAAATGGACAACTTGGCAAACTTGCTTCATAGGCAATGTTACATCTTGTTTTTACCCTGTGTAGTTCTGGTTTATGGAAACATAAGTTAATTTGTCATATTAATAGATCCATGAAATAAGACCTGTGAGTCATGTTTTAATTGGCTCTAATCTTTGGTATCATTTAAAATCTTTATTATTATACAATGAGTTGCTATAAAACAGATAATAGATGATAGACAGATAGATAGATAGATGATAGATATATCTTGAAATAGGAACCGTGTTTGCACAACTGATTTGCTATCCTTAGACATTTTGTGGAATTCACAGTTGGTCATAAGGGATATACTACAGACTAATGGGTTAATACTTTAACAGTGGGTGATTTTACACAACAATCTAAAACAATTTCTAGTATTATGATTTCAACTGACTGTGAATGACCACTAAGTTTTCTTGCGGCATCTGACTATTTAACTAACACCAGTGAAGCATTAAGTCACTTTATACTTGAAAATCCACCTGGGAGTATATATACATGTGCTGTAGAAACTGCCTGCTCAGTTCTGTTTGATTACTTGCTGAAAAATAATAGCTTTTCACTGGTTTTGAGAGGGATGTTGCCTCCATAATTATTGCAATTAATTATTTCAAGGAAAGCCTTTTTAAAAAATCTTTTTAAAAATTTGGACTCCTTTTGGATAAATGAATAAACTATGTCCACAAAATGGAAAACATAGACACTTCCAAGTTTGGTAGGGGGGGGGGTAGGTGGAGGCAGTAGGGATTAATGTTTTGTTCTTTTTGCTTTCATATATTCAAAGAGTTTGATAAAACTCGTGATATCATTTTCTGCAAAAACAACTTAAGAAAACAAAGTTTTTGCAAATGATTTTGTAGATGTGCTAGGTCAAGCAGAAAAACCACATTCAGATTGTATTTGGAGTTACACCAAGCAGACTTAGCCAGTATTTGAAATGATTAGTAATGCATTCTATTCTCAGCTGTCAATAGATTTTCAGTAATCTTTGTATTTATAAGATATAGAAGAAAATGTATTGATCAGAAGCTTACTTAAAAAACAAAACTTTTTTTTCATTTCTTGTCTTGTTTTGTTTGAAGACAGGCTTTTTCCCTTTAGTATTGCTTGGCTTATTTAGCCAACCAAATAATTAAATATACATTCACATTTTGACAATAAATAGCACATATTAATAACAGATTAGTGATTACACAGAAATAAGCTCCTAAGCCTCTCTACTCTAGTATTTCTGTATTTCATCTTGTGGTCAAGATTCTACAAAGTCCTTGTATATCTTTAAGAAAAATAAACAGGGACCCACCAATAATTTGGAAACTGTTAATAAAATAAATATCCTTCTTTAGGGGAAAACATACAAAAATTACACTTTTGTTGGTTTGAAATATCTTAAATTTGAATTGCATTTTTTAAATAAAATCTTAAGTTAGAACAAATTAGGGGAAAAAAATTTCAAGAAGGCCATAGAATGCATATAGGCCATAGAAAACACAGAAAAACAAAACAGTATTCTGAAGTGACTAAAATTCTAATCTCTTTAATATGCAAAATACTGAAGAAATATTTAAGAATTCACCATGAAGTTGGAAAAAGAATGCTTTTTTTTTTTTTTTTTAAGAATTGTGTTTATTTGTCAGAGAGAGTACAAGCAGGGGAAGTGGCAGAGAGAGAGGGAGAAGCAGACTCCCCACTGAGCAAGGAGCCTAATGTGGGGCTGGATCCCAGGACCCTGGGATCAAGACCTGAGCCAAAGGCAGAGGATTAACCAACAGAGTCACCCAGGCATCCCAAGAATGTTATTTATTTGCTGGCTATTTCATTTACTTCCTTCACAGAAACTCAAGTGATTAAGCCAGCTATCCTAAAAACCAAGACAACTACTTTATCAATATATTAATTCTAGTTTCCCACGTGTTTTCACACAGTGTCTTCCCACAATGCACTATCTACGCACTTAATCCGCGACTGAGATCTAGTAGTCCAAGCCCAAAGTAGAGCACAGCCTCCATCAGCGTGAGAACTTTGTCTTTCATCAGTGTTCAACTACATTTCTACTTCTACTGAGTACAGTACTCAACAAATAAAATACAGTGAAACAACATAAAATGAAACCACAGACATTTGAATGAAATTAATGTGGGACTCCTATTATTTGATGACACCAAGACTAGTATGTCACTTTGCTCCTTCTCTGATTTGCTGCTTGAATGAATTGTTTACAAAACACGTAACATTCTTCTGAAATGAACTGGGGAGGGAACAGAATGAGAAAGAGAAAGGAGGGGTGTGGTGAAGGGGAGAAGGAGGAAGGAAGAAAGTGTTCAGTTCAACAGGAATGGAGAAATCTGAGCTGGAAATACAATATGAAGGCCTATCGTTCTTTCAAAGGTTCGCTTGAGTTAACAATGTACAACTTTGTAAAACACTTTTTCTGCCTTGGCTCTCTTTCTCTCTCACATGTGGACACGTGTCCACACATACACTCAAACAGGCCTCTACCCCAAACTGAAATAAAGGGTGAATGAGCATCATTAATCTTTATCAACGACCGCTTGCACCTGGCATGGGCAATAGCAAAAGCCAACTGCTTTTCCAAAATTATTTTCTGCGTTAAAATGCCACTGAGAAAGGGCTCACACAGAATAAGAATGCCTCCTGTTCTAGAAGGAGCATGCAGGTAACCAGACCCATACAAGCCTTTGCCCCAGTCTGACTGAAACTCCAAATATATAAATGTGACGTTGTGGCTAGATGGGCTCCAGACGAGATGGAAAAACAGCCTGAAGCATCGAGCATCATGTGAAAAAGAATATGAGCGACGAATCTGATAGAAATTTGAGATATCATACATTTTTAAGTCAGTTCTCCAAATTCCCATTGTTTATTGAATGATCACATGGGGGGCCAAATATATAACATGCGGATATAATGTTGCAATCACTTTCACTCTTTCCAGAAAGAGAGAGTGGGAAATGAAAATACTTCTTAACAACTTCATCAGGCATCCAATGGCTTAGGTAGAATTAGAATTCAAGACATCAAAAACCTCAATACCCAATTTAATCCTTTAACCACGAGTCCACACTCTCTTGCAAAATTGTTAATAGAAACAACATTGCCCTTTTTGTACAGCTGTAGATGCCCTATTGATCTGTATCACATACCATTTAACACTGGATGATTTGGCTAGGAAAAGCAATGTTCACTGTTCCATGGCAAATCAGACAACAATGCTAAGATAGGCTATAGAACCAGGAAAAGAGTATAGGAGATGGGGAAACAAACAACCACTTTACAACCACAAAGAACAAACCTTATCTGAATGTTTTTCACAGCTATTTTTCACTCTGCAAGAAAGCAAAGTGGTAGAGGGCAACTGTATTAAAACTATTTTTGCCTGACACAGATGTGGATCATGGGAATGGAAACCTAATAAACCAACAGCTGAAGGCCACATTATTGCCCCATCCTCCTCCCCTAGCTCATTTAGAAAATGACATGTTTTTCTTCACAATGTTTTCCCCTCCTCTCTCTTTAGTGGCAGTAATGCTGAATGCTCTTGACATAATTCTTCGTTCACCCCTGACAGTCCTTTTTTTGAATACTATCCCAGTAATAAAACACCTGACCTCAAGTCTTTCAAATGGCCATGGGCTTGGGTTACCCCAATTAGCTAGGCTCATTTGGAAGTATCCAGAGGAGTCAGGTGTCTCACTCTTGGCTAAACTCAGCATTACGAGAGAATACATTGTTTTATTTAGGTCAATTTCTACTTCTAGTGCATTTCTTTATTCTTCTATGATCTAAACATAGCAAAATAACAGGTTTAAAAAATAATGTGCAAGTATATAGGATTCTGACAGTAAATATTTCCACCTTGGAAGTCATACAGGACAACATTTCTAGTTCTCTGAGAGTTGTTTTTCAGTATTCAAAGATAATTGAAAGAATTGTGTGTAAAACCATCAATGAAGAGCTATTTTATTTGCATATAAGGTAGCTACAATTCTGCACAATTCAGTGAAAATACATATGCACTTATGTGCCAAGCACACATCTGAATATCTGGGTCAATATATTTGGGGGTATATAACTCCTAAATTAATAGCTCTTTATTAAAAATAAATAAATAAATAAATAAATATAAATAATAAAAAAAACCTCCTTAGATGTAGAAGAAAAAAGAAAATGTGTATTCTAGAGATAAAAGTATGTTTATTGCATATTTATGTATCAACTAAAGGTAGCATTTGTCTCAAGAACCAAGTAGGGAGTTCCTGTAAATAAGAACACAGAGGTTTCTCCAGGAATTTGACAAAGGAATATGGGCATTTCCAACATAAATGAAATGTAAGAGAAATCAAAAGAGCCTATTTAAGATATACGTTAAAGGAAGGGACCTTTAATTCCTAAATTATCGTGAACTAAAATGCAACTTGATGTATCTGATATTAACAATCCCTTTGCTCTCTTTATTTCATATTTAATATTCACCCATAAGTGCAAGACTTCTCAACAAAAGTATAATTTTTCTTCACAAATCCTAAAAGATTTGTGTGTGCTATAACTTTCATCGCTGATCACATTTTTATTCCTTCTTAAAAAGAGTAAACTGTAAGATTTCTTGACAGACAATACTTGAAATAGAATATGAAGTCCACACAACTAAGTTAGACGAATGAGTGCCTATGTCTCCCAAAGACTACAAGCCTTTTTTTTGACATACATGCAACTCGGTAAGGAGGGGAAAAGAAATGGACTTTAGCTGATGCAAATGAAATTAAAACTAAATTGGTTGTCACATCAGACTGATGTTAACTACATAAATGTTTTCTGCTTATGAAACTACAGTTTAGAGAGTATAATGCGGCAAAAAAGAGAACGGTTTCATGTTAGTGTAAAATAAAAATGAAAAGGAGAGTGTGAAATTGTTTACAGTCTTTCCCACTTAGCCATGTACTACTGAAGGGACCATGAACCATGAAAGCTATGTTCATAGAGTCCTGAAATAAACGTGCACGTACGTACACACGGCAACACACATGCATGCTTTCTGGCCAGGCGGTATCCCATTACATCATTGCTTCACATGCATTCATTCTCTTCAATATTGTTGGCTGTTTCAGGTTAACTACCAAAATGATTTGCCTGAGAAGCGAGATTTAATTGTCTTACAACTACCTCTGTGAGGTACAATAGGGATTACAAGTACCCATTGATTATACTATTGGGTAGAATAAGGGACTCTTATTCTAGCATTTCTCATTCATTTTGTCATTGCATTCTCTTTGAAAGAGACCAAATGGGTCCCAGCAGGTGAAAGCAAAGAAACCTGAAAGGCCCCCTTTGATGAATGACAATACCACAACCACCCTCCCCCACCATTTTTGGAGATTATAAAACCTTATTAAATCATGCCCTGTTAGATATTGATTGAGAGGGAGCTAAACTAAAACCAACAATAGCAGCATGGATCAGAGAACACTGCTTTCATCAATGGGCACTAAACACAGCTAAGCTTTCCAATCCTTTCGGAGGGGAGGAGGGGGCTTTTTTTTTTTTTTTTTTTTTTTACTATTTACTTTTGTTTAAACCATTATCCCAGAAAGTCATACAATTATAGCAGCTTTGTCAGTCAAGAATAGACCGTAGTTGTCTAGCCCTTCATCTTTTTTAATGTAGCAGTATATTGCACAAACAATATTATACTTGGTTAAGATTCAGGATTATTATTATGATTATTGGGGGGGGTGCAATTCTGGGTAATTATCATAATTATTCTTGACTCTGGGACCCCCTTTGATGACAAGGCTGCTTTAAAGTAAACCACTTGGACATAACAACCCAAGATATTTGAAAAGAGCCTGCTGCCAGAATCAAGAGTTGAAAACTCACCCATATTTTAAGGCTATCTTGATTATCAGGCTGTTTGCGTTCCTGGGCTGTCTTTTCTGCCATCTGTGAGCGCCACAGCAAGCAACCCCTTTATGACAATCACCTCAGTATAAGTTGAATATGTCTGCTTTAGAGGAGACTTCTGTAATAAGACTCTGTGCTAATTAACTGTCAGCTTTTTTTTTTTTTTTTTTTTTAATCAGCACAGTGCATTTCAGAAAGTAAAGGAAAGACATTTCACCAAAAACTCCTAAACAAGAATTCAGTTTATGGGCTAGACTACGACTTCTCCTTGTTCTCGGGCCTTCCTCTAAGTAAATCTGTTTGCTTTAATTACTTCTCATGTGATAAAGATTTTCATTTTTCTTGCCAGTTGACTATGGGTAATAACATTTGCTCCTCCCTCTAGACATCTACTTGATTCAATAACTTCACCAAAAGGAAAAAAGAAAAGGAAGAAGAAAAGAAGAAGAGAGGAGAGGAGAAGGGTGAGGGGAAGGAAAGAAGACGAAAAAGAAAATATGTAGGTGTAAAGGCAACTTTTTTGTGCTAGAAATAGTAGTTACACGGTTAAAAAAAAGGCAGCTAGTATTGCTCTTGAAAATCATAGTTAAAAGGGCTAGATACTGAAATTAGTAGTTGGCTATCAAAGATGAATAATTTCCTATTCAAGAGAAATAATTATTTGTAGAAACAGCATTATATGCCATGAAAATGACATTTAAAAAAAATTTCTAGCAACTATCATTGTCTTAGAAGACTAAAGAAACCAAGGCTTGTGCAAAATATAAACAAATTTATTTTGGTGAATTCTTTTCTAGTTGGTAGGTAAAAACAATAGTGACTATTTGAATTAAAGCATTAATAATATTTCCTTAAAAAATAAAACTTGGGAATTAATGTAAACATTTTTATTTTGTTAGAATCACCTCTGAATTATGGATCACCAAAGTAAATATAGGAAACAAATTTTAAGTTGGATACAATAAACATAAAAAATGAGAACAGCATGAAATTACTTTGTGTGGGGGAAAATTTTTATTTCTTGTCTCACAATTTTCACTCAATTTTCCAAGTTTTAAATTGCATTTATAAATTAAAAGTTATTATTGGGTGATATAAAATTTCCTCAAAACCTTATCATATTGCTAATCAATATTTTCCATTTCTGGAGCCTCCTAGATTAATTAGCTTCAACTTTAAAATTAGACATTATATTCTTTTAACACTCTTCAACACTTGGCATCAAATACTATAATTCATAAATTTTATTTCTCTATTTTTATTTCTACACCTTCCTAATACTATACTTCAAATAAAACATTTTAAAGGATTAAGTATGCATAACACCTTGAAATCAATATATCTAATTAGTATTTAAAAGTATTTTTTTTAAAGGACAGTTAACAAACAAAAAAGTTGCCAAACTATGTATTGGATGACAGTATCTTTTTAAGGATAATGGTATCTATACATTTTTATAAATGCTGCAAGCCATTTTAAAAGCTTTAAGTTTTCATACAGTACCTGGTATAGATAACTAAATGACAAAATCTGTTGCTAATATTGTTTTCCTTAGATTTGATTTTTTTTCGAATTTTATCTGTTAGTTTCATACTGATTAGTTCAGTTCCTTTGCTGATCTGTATTTCCTAAAAGGAACCTGAGAATTATTCTCTTAATGTATAATAAATTTTTAACTCAGTCATCAACTGGCAATTTTAGATTGCCCTCTATCTAAGGAAAGTCGCCAGAATGTAAAATAACTGGCCACCTAGGTTTCAATAATAGTATTTTTTAAATGTCCTTAAAGTACCTTTTTCTGTTTCCCGTTTTTTTTTTTTACATGCTATAGTTTTAACGCTTCTTTAATCTATCTGGGAAAATTATACAGAAATAATTCTACTTAATAGTTAATCATTACAGTGAGAAAATTATCAAAATTGTGTTCAGTACTCTCCATATGTGATGATAATCAGTAATATTTAGAGTGCAAAAAATTCATATTGTAACATATTTAGAGGTGCCTTTCCTGAGTTTTTTTCTATTCCATCACATTTAAAGATTGCAAGCAAGTGAGAATTTACTTTGGTTTCAATATTAAAACATAATAATCCCAATGCTTATAATTTTCCTTGAAATTTAATTCTGTTTTGTTAGTTTATTATGTGGCTTTTTGTGGCCAAACAACATAGATGATCTTTTAGTAAGTTCTGTGATCCCTGTTTAGAATTTTGTATGTTTAGCATATTCATAAATACTGTGCCCAAATTATTACTTATTTCAGTTTTAATAATACTATAAAGTGAGTTCAATCTGTCTTAGAACAGTAGTGAAAAAGAAAAGTGCTACATATTTTGCTTAATTTTTTTAACTACCGAGAACACAGAAAGAAGCCTATCTCTAGAATTTTACTCTTTATGCATGATCACATATACTTTATTTCTTCAATGATTCATTGATTCATTTATCAAAGTGTTAAAGAAAAATAAAGATATTTTTATTCTACTAAAGCCAATCTGCAGGATTATATTGAAGTATACATAAAGTATTACCCCCTTCTACCTTAGAAAAACATTCCCTCAAACAGTCCCAAGTATGTGACATAAAGTAAAAATTGAGTAAAGTGTTTAAATCAATAACCATGCTGAAAAATATGCTAAATTCTGTTAGCATCTACTCCACAAAATGGTTCTGTTGGATTAAATTTGATTTATTTTTCCTAGTGATACCTGTCATATTCACTTTGTTACTGGGGGGAGGGGAGCCGAGCTAATTTTCCCTAAGTTGAAATATATTATTATGAGAAATAATAATTCAATGAAATAGGAATTGGATTTTTAAAATTGAGTTGATAGGAACATCTTAATTATTTCTTTTCAGACACATCTAACTCATGGTAATGTTTATTTGTGAAATGCATTTTGACAAAATGTTTCAGCTGTCATTTCTGAAGTTGGTAAGTACCCAGTACAGAGCTTTCTACACATGAAGAGTCTTCTCTCTCAGAATCTTACAGTTTCTCTATACTTAATTATTGAAAATTTTAAGAAAATTTAATTTCCTAGAACAGGAGATAGTCAGAGTATTTTTCACATAGAACTTTGTAAGACTGTAAGATTGCTTGACTTTTTTCCTGGAGATTTCACATACAGATATTTGAATGGACTCTGCTACAGTTTCCCGATGATTTATTAGGGTAAAATACTAACAGTAGCACTCTCTTCAGTTTCCAAGAGATGTTTCCATATTGAAGTTATAGGCTTTCTTTTGACCTGACGGAGGCCTTCCAGTCCAAGCTCAGTGGATATTCACAAAGTAACATGCGTTAATTCTCTCATTCAGCATAGGGAAATTGGAAACATCTATTAAGATAATTCTTAGAAGCCACACTCCTTCTTAGAGGGAAAATCTGAGAAGAAAAGTCAAATCTCCTTACTTTCAGGCTAAATGGCAAAGTCCCAGGTCACATTGGGAGGTTTCATTGGAAAGTCAGTCAGCAGCACTCCTCTTTTGTCTCTTCTTACAAAGTATGACCGCTATGATGCCATGAGACATTTGGATGGCCTTCTTTACAGCCACGACCCTGAGAGTCTATACACAAGTCTCCCTGAAGCCAGTAGCCTCTCCACTCCCCATTGCTCAAACCATTTAACAAGCTCTTCTTTTGGAATTACCTTAAAAATGCAAAAATGAGCTACTAGAAAAATGTTTTGACTTTACAGTCAGACTTCATGTTGAAACCCAGAGCACAAATATCTACGTTCACCACCACACTTAACTCCACATAAGCTTCCCCAAGTCAGTCTTCTTTTATTGGACAAAGATTTTCCATTATAAAAAATGTTCAAAACAGTGGGCAGTAGCATATGAAGGCAATTACCAAGAGGACATCCAATACTGGCTTGAACAACGGTAGTATCATTGAAATGAGTATTTAATACCTACAAGATGACCATTTTGAAGAATTTGTTGATGAACGTTTGATTATATTAATTAAAATCATCAGTCACTCTGCCCTTGAATATCTGCCTGTCAGTCCTTTACTGGATCACAGTCTTACAGCTCTGCATGAAGCATGACTTGAAAACATACACTTCATAGTCACAGTCCCTTTGGATGTAGGCCTTGTGAGTGACAAGGCTTCTTTGTTTATTTGCACAGTGGGTAAAAATTGAAGACAGATTTTAGCATAGAGACTAATATTTAATATATTTTCAGGAAACATTGAATCACCACACATGTAAATTTGTTAAGTTAGGTAAATTGAAATTAAAGAAAAATATTGGGTCCAAAAAGATAGAAATTTTAGAATGTGGTCATATGAACAGTTAGTTAATGCATCAAATGTATGCACCCAAATCTAAAATATTGTTTTTAAAATAAAGCATATATACCAGTGTTTAAATGTTTTCAAAGGGTTTAATAAAAACAACCCAATACTTTTAATAACAGTTGTTTTACATATGTATTTTTTAAATTTAAGAACTGTCCGATGATATAGAATTGTATATACACCAAATTTTGAACCTCTAATTTTCTTTTATAGTTAATTTCTCTATTTTCAACAAAGACCATATATGTTTGATATACATTTTTCCCTTCTGAAAGGGAAATTAACAGATTGCTTTGTGAATGCGATTTACCATAAAGAAGTAACTACATGTTACACTTGGTACGTGAGATTTCCTAGTCATGCCTAGCAGTGTAGGTGGCCTCTACTGTCTTTGCATAACTTGGTGAGTCTTGCCATTATGAAGTAATTATTCCAGTTAAAAAGAGGAAAGTCAATTCAGGTTTCTCTGCCTTAATTCAGCAATAGAGTCTTCTCAGAGACTTCACTTGGATGCAACTTCTTAAATTTCAGAAACATTTGCCACCTCCACCTCTAGAAGATGCCAAAAGGGAAATCATAAACATCGCAACCAAAAGATCCTGTATTGAACACCTGGTGGGAACATCACTGCTCTCTGACTAATGAATGTGTTGTCTTTTTTGTGGCCAATTCATTTTTTTCTTGTATGACATGTTATGTTATTACGGATTTTTAAGATTGGCTACAGGTTTTCATTCACTCACTGATTTTCTCTATTAGAAGACATTATTTTATTATTTATGTGGCTCTGAAATTATTCTTAGAGATTATTCTGTCACCATCTAGTTGGTACATTGAATTTTGTTTGTCTAGTATGTCATGGCCTAGAACTTAGACATCAGTCCTTCCTAGCTTTACTACCTAAACAATGAGCTTTCATGGGCTCCTCCTCTAGGAGGACTATAAGAAATCATGCCATCCTCTGAAGTTATTTTATTTCTCTTTTGACTTAGATAAGGATCTAAGGCTGAATCTTTTTAATAGCTATGAAAAAATTGTAGAACTCCATTTTTTATTACTGCAATTTATAGGTTTCTGTGACTCATTCAGTTCAGAAAAAGAAAGCCAGATCATTTGAGAAAATGTTCTAAATCACAATAAGATAGATCTAGCTAACTGCCTTCCTAAAAGATTGAAATAACAGGCACACTTACTTAGTGATTAAGATAAAATATGAGAACAAGGAACAGGAACTTGGAAACAGATTTCTCTTAGCATACTGGAATTACCTCGAGGGCAAGTATCCTGAAGCTGATGGTCTCACTTCCGCAAGCTGTATAGAGATTAACTTCCTATGCTTCTGAAAGGTCTGATCTTAACAGTTGCTCTACCTCACCACTTTTGGCTTCCTTTACTTTAGCCTTCTTATTCATTGGTTTGTTGCTGTTTTTACAATAGTTCTGAAGCTGCTAAGCGCCTCTTTATTGAAGTATACCTTGTTGTACTGTATGTTTTGGGTTGGTTCTTAGAGCCATGGGCTGGACAATCGTTCTGATACTGTGGCTCTGAAGTTATTATTTCCAGCAAAGTAAGAGATTTTCAGCTCCAGCATCTAACATCTGTTATTTGCTCTTAGCTTCTACCATGTGGTAGAAGGGGGGGGGGGACTCAATACCGCTTTCTTCATACCTATTGGATTTTAAATCCTCTGGAGGGCAGAGATGCTTTCATTTACTTTTCCTCTTAATTATCCCTTCCTTGTGAAGTTTGTTTTTGCATATAGTAGGTGCTAAGAAACTTTAGTGAAGGACTTGTCTGCCATTAATACTTTCTCTGAAATGAAACTTGTATGGTCTATGAGAAAATCCATAAATAAAAGGTATCAAATGGATACAAGAAAGTTGCTTGCAGTCAGCTTGGTGAAAATCTTTTCTTTTTCACCATTAGGGTGCTTCGGAGCACATTTCTCAGATTTCCAGACTCTTTCCAAATATACAGTCATTTGAATATACCTGTAATTTTCTCATTTAGATGAGTCCAGTGTAGACCAGGAGGCAGAAAAAGGAATGGACTGAAGAAGCTTCAGCTTACTCCCTTGGCAAGTCCCACTTGCCAGATCAGCTCTGACCTTCAACCTCAGTTTGGTGAAGTGGTTTCTGCCTTATTTCTTTTGTCTGGGCAACTATCTTTGTCATTGCCCATAGCACTCTTTTTTTTTTCTAGAGCCAGACCTTTCCCTATTCTTATTAATGCCCCTTGAGGCTAGAGTCAATTGTCAGAATTTACCTCATGCAAAGGAACTGTATACCCTTCCCGCACAAATGCCGAGATACAGAATTCCCTGGTAGACTTACCCTGTTTGCTTTTTAAAACCATGCTCATCTTTTGCTGTATTCCCAATGCAGAGCTCCTGTCATTAATAGAGGCCCATTGCCACTTCACAGTAGATCCCCTGGGTCTGTGCCATATCCCAGAGGAGACAGAGGCTTCCAGGTATGTTGCGTCATCGCCCACCCGTGACTACCCTGGTCCAGGTAAAGATCTAGTGCGAAGCCCTAGCCCTGCAAGCCTGCCCTTTTCCACCATGGCTGTTGGTAGCCTGGCCCTGAATGCCTGTATCTACAGAGAAGTTGGGCCATTAGCTCCTCATGCTTCTATGAGAACCATGATCAAGAGCGTAGTGAACAGGGTATAAAAGATTAGGAAATTCTAATTGAACTTGCAGCCCAATCGAGTAATAGGCAGAGGTATAGCAAGAAACTAAATGAATAAAAGCCAACTGGTTTCCTTAAAATAATGATCCCAGTATCATAATCACACAGGTAGATTTGAAAATATTCCATATCTTGATGTTACATCTAAGCACACTGAAGCAGTACAGAGCAACACAAATAGGGCTTTTTGTGTCTTTATGCCTCCATGCCTTAATGTATAAAATCACCATTTCAAAAAAGTAGGTATTTTTTTAAATAAATGAGACACAAAACGCATCTTTATATGCCACTCATTGATTATGTTATCAATAATAACTTTAAGCACCTGGACATTTGAGAGCAATTTACATCAAACTAGTGCTTTTCTGGAGAAACATTTACCATCTGCATAATGTAGGACGGTATTTCCAGTTAATACCTAGCTCATATCTGGGGTACATACTAAGAATGAAAAAGATGCTGCTTATGAAAGGCCTGTTTCTTGACAGTGCATGAATAGTATAACCATTAGTTTGCGGCCTATTGAAATGATCGATAGAGAGTGAACTTTTTCTCCTTATAATTGCCAATGACAGAAATGATGGGCATTATTATATCTGTCTGAAAATAAAACCTATTTCTGCAGTTCTGTGATTTCTGTGGTTTCTTCATGCTATGTAGTAAATGCTTCCAATTAGAACACAAAAAAAGGACCATTTTATAGCTTGTGTTTTCCCAAATAAAGTTTGCATTTGAGCCAATCTGGACCTTATCAAAAAAATACAGATGTCAGGTTTTTTTTTTTTTTTTCCAATGGGACAATATTTGATCACAAGCTTCAAAGCAATTTTATATGATATAAGAAATTTGTATACAAAATGGCAAGAGACTGAGGTATTAATGGCTCAAACATTGATTTTTGTTGACTAAACACTAGTCACACCTGATTCTCTCTACCCATGACTGCCACGTGAACCTAAGTTTTCATCTGTAACTCCTTCTCCTTGACAAATTTGGAGCATATTATGGAAGTCAGTCCCACATTAGCTTAGTGAGTATTTTCCAAGGTGGTAAACTAGCAATAGTGTTTGTTTTGTGACCAGGAGAGTCATGCTCACTCACTTCGTCATTACATTTCTCCAGATGGTTTGAAACAAAAATCCTCCAGTGAAGAAAGAGGCAAGCTACCAACGTCCATGTGCTTTCGTTCCCAACTCATTTCTTTTTATTGACTTTTACATTTTGGCCAATTCATGTGTTTGGGCAATAATGTTCTTTTTTATTCAGGAGGATGCCTCTACCCATTGTAGCTACTCTGGCACACACACACTCGAATGACAGCAGCTGGCGGGAGGTCACCGCAGCAACGTGCTAATTCCAATTGCCATGATGCAACCCTGGAGTTCATCTTAGAGTTTCAAGCCAGTTCCCCCTTTCCTCTGGAGGAGAAAGAAAGGCAGGTCTGACTTACCTACCTAAAAGGAAAAGAAAAGAAAAGAGAAGAAAAGATGAGAGGAGAGGAGAAGAGAAGAGAAAGGAAAAGAAAAGAAAAGAAAAGAGAAAAGAAAAGAAAAGAAAAGGGAAAGGAGAGAGGGAAGGAGAGAGCAGAAGGGAAGAGAGAGAGGAAGAAAGAAAAAAGAAAGACCCACAGAATTCCTTTTCCTTGAACTGCTGATATGCCAAAACAGGAAGTGAAGAACAAGGGAGGCTTCTGGGTTCAAGCTGTGATTTAAGAAAGGAAATAGTTCCCACAGGAAAATCACGTACTATTGTGTTGTGGCATTGCATGTTAGGAAACAAAGAGGCTAGATGTTTTTCTTTTCAAAGAGGCAAATGGGACAGTAAAGTGATACAGCTATAGTTTCTATTCTTTAGTCTCTTCATAGAGAAAAGGACTGTGTGTGGTTTTGTGGACAATCACGTATATTTATATCTTATTCTCAGTGGTACTGACACGCATACTTCTCGCTTTTGGATATAATTCCTGTATTTGCATCCAAAAATCTTTTTTGAAGACTGGTTAGTTGTTAAACAGGCCTTAGAATAATTTACTAGTTTGTTGTGAGGACTGTGGAGTATAATTTTCAAGTTTGGGCATTTGACCTGGTTTTAGAAAAATTTTAGAAAATAAGAGTTACCAAGTGTAGTTATTTGATCTAGTTGTTTTAAAGGGTTAACTGTGTACAAAAAAAAAAAAATTCTTTTGCTTTATTTTTTTCATCAGTCATTAACATAGCTGCCATGCTGTGATTTTTCTCCTTTATGACTTTCTTTAAATAGACGTACCAAAAGAAATGTTATGTGAGTCAGTCTAAAGCTTTCTTGCTTTTTCCATAATTAAATAATACCATTCTTAAAGAGAGAAAGATATCTATTTTAGGCCTTTGCTCTTAAGAAAAAAAAAAACACCTTTTATTTGAACAAAATGCAATCAATGCAAAAATGGCATTTAGATTTTATTATTTAGATGATTGTCTCAATTCTTTTTAAATTTTATAGTGTAAAAGTGGCTTTTTTATGATTTACTTCAAATTTCTGAATAAAACATAAACTTTTATTTTTCTAATCTCTAAATAAAGACAATACTTAGCATATGGATTATTTTGAGGAACAAAATGTTAATGATATTAAATTATTTTAATTAAAGTAAAGCAGCTCTCTGAAATAAGGATATTCAAATATCAATTGTTCTGTATTCCAAATCATCTTCTGTCTTGCTTTTCAATTATTTAGACTGTCTTTGATAAAAATTAAGAGTTCATGATGATGTACTGGGTGTAAAGAGCAAATTATTATTCAGCTATTTAATGTAAGAGAAATGCCTGATAATACTGAACTTTTAGGTAAGTGACTTGACTTTTTTTTCATTCTATTTATATTTTAAAAGTTTAAAAATAAATATTTACGGCTGTTTCTAAGCCAGAGAAAAACACAAGAAAAAAAACAGAGGATAATACTTCAATAGGAAAAGCTGGGCAAGCCTTGTTCATGTGGTAGTAACAGATTTGTCCTGATCTTTTCTTTTCTTTATTCAAGCCTGTCTTTTCAAACTCACCCTCACCTAACCTGACCTGCCTGTCTTAGATCACACACAAGAACAATTATTCAGCAGTGGTTCTGTGTTGATACCTTCACCATTTAGTGAAGGATTAAGGTGGAATAGAAAAAGAGCTGTAATAATCCCCATAATTAAAAAATCAGACTCCATCTCCTTCTAACCACCCCTGACTGTGTCATCTAAATAACACGAGCACCTCCCCACTCCCACTCCCCCATCTAGGCTCCCTTTCTTGACTCTTCTGGAAACTTATAAGAAATGAATTACAAAGGAGGGTATTTAAAAGAAAAAATGAGAAAATGAAGTAGAGCAGAGAATTAAGGGAAAAGATGGGAAGATGTCTCTTGAGTGGTTCTTACCCACTTGAAGTGTGGGCAGCAAAATTAGGACACCCAAAAGAATTCAAAGATGACTTTTTCACTGTAACTACAGAGATCATCAAGGCTTGGAGTCAGACTGCCTGGTTTCTAATCCTGGATTTACCACTCTAGCTCTGCAGCCTCCAGCAAATTATCTAACCTCGTCTGTAGAATACGGACAATGAGTCCCTAAGCTACTAAAGGAGAGCATGACTCCAAAAGTAAAAGCCTGTCATTGCAAGTTTCCATGTGACTCCATCTCAAAAGGCCACAATAAACCAACCCAGATGTATTGCTAAGGACAAGGTAACCTCAGGTTAACAGTGGTAGCCATCTAGAGGCAAGGATTCTTATTCTGAGAATTAAGGACATTCCAACACTCAGGCCTTCAGAAACTTTATGATTTTCTTGGAGAGAAGAGCTTTAGCTCTTAACCAATTTCCAATGATACTGAGAACGTTAATAAATTGGCTTGCTGTCTTTACTTCAAATTAATTTAAGAAGGAAATTATCTATGTTACCATATCCAATAGGCAGGCATGGATACCAGTTGGTACAAGTCACAGGGCTTCTCTGGCCATAGGCCAGGTTCCCACATTGACTCTGAAGACCCGAGGCTTCAGCTAAGGAGGGAAGAATGGGTGATCTGCTCTGGTTGGAGTAAGTTTGATGGGGTAATATTCATTTTTCCATCAAATAACCTTTTTCATCTAAAGGATTTATATGGTTCTCTCTGGCACTAGATGTTCAAGTCTACCCTTGAGTTTCCACTGATAGGACAGCATCTCCAGGATTAATAGGGCTTTTTATAGGTTCCTTTAGTAAAGGAGTTTTGGCCTCTGCATTATGGGTATACACATAGCATAGGTCTATGGGCCTCAGGCAAAGTCCAGACACTCCAACCATGAGATGGGCAGTGAGACTTACCCATTCCACCACAAGTACAAAAAAGTATAAGGCCAGCTACCCAAATGGCTGATTTAACCATTTCAAGAAATGACTAGTATAACTGAATCCATAATTATCACCTAGGGTTCAGAGAAGGGTTTCTCTATTTGCCACCTGCTTTTTGATCCTGCAACAATTGTCATATAGTTTTCCAAGCAGTCCATCCTGAAGTAAATGACAGTTGTGTCTAAATTTAAATATTTTGGACTACTTGCAAATAGCACCTCAAAAAATCCCATTTTATATGCTATTTGATATATAAGAATCCCTAGAATCTTTGGTATAATCTCTTCAAAGTCACTTTTCTCCTCTTAAAATAAGGATGTTTTCTTTTTCCTTTATTTTCTTTAAAAAAAAAAAAAACCTGGGGTGCCTGGGTGGCTCAGTGGGTTAAGCCACTGCCTTCGGCTCAGGTCATGATCTCAGGGTCCTGAGATCGAGTCCCACATCGGGCTCTCTGCTCAGCAGGGAGCCTGCTTCTCTCTCTCTCTCTCTCTCTCTCTCTGCCTGCCTCTCTGCCTACTTGTGATCTCTCTCTGTCAAATAAATAAATAAAATCTTTAAAAAAAAAATTTTTTTTTAATTAAAAAAAAAAAAAAACCTGAAAAGAAATTAAACTCCCTCACACCGAATCAAGTACTATAATCCACGAGACTTAAATAAATTCTAAGTTTGACAAAATTCATTTTTACTATTATTAGTGATCATCATGTAAAATGTAACAGTGAACCCAATGCTTAGACTAATTAAAACATCTTCTTAAATAAGTTTTTGTGATAATTCACATATTTTTTTCTGGTAGCAAGCAATAAAGGTTTTAATTAAAAAGTATTTCCATGCTTTAATATAACATGTAAGTTATTAATATTACATATTTGTGGATATTTCCCATAATTAACATATATGAACATAAGAGCATTATATTAAATACGTGTATTTTTAAAATACAAGATAATTCCATTAAAAGGTGAGAGAAATACGTAATATCTGAGACACAACAACACACGTGACATGTGCAAACTATTTCTGGAGCTCCTGTTTATATATTAGAAATATAAAGTGAGATCTAGAGTTGGAATACATCAATCTCAGTTTCATTAACTACCTCCAGAATTACAACCTCATCCCTATTTTTCAATTTGGCTTCACGGACCTGAACTCAGATATCCTGTCCGAAACTTGGGTGTTTTTATACTGAGGGACTTGTTTGTGGGATGTACGATTTATTACAACCAGGTGAATTAGGAAATTTGGATTCTTTTTAAAAAATGAAACAGTTCAGTTATTTCTCTTTTTGCTTTTTGATTATTTTACTTTTTGTTAATAGCGGTTGGCACAGTAAGATCTACATGGCACTTTGACATTATTTTCTCTTGCAAGTCTTCAGCCCCTACCATCTCTTCTGTTCTGTCAGCTAATTAAACACGTAAACCTGTGAGGAAGCGACTGTTAAGTCCACCCTGCTTACAGAGATGATTTCTCAATAGGCTGATGTCGAATGTGTTTGCAGTGCACAGCATAACATCCTCAGGAAGACAAATACAACTCCTCACAAGCTGCCAAATGATATTCATGATTGCTTCAAACTGGACACCGGTATGAATCGCTTATGGCAAACATTCGTGGGGAAAAACACTGGGACTTCCCAGAATAGGGGAGATAATCCACTAAAATAATCTACCTCCGAAAGATGTGTGCATAAGTTTTTCAAAGTGGGTATAGAATTATAAAAAGGAATGGAAAAAGTTATTATGTAAAACTGAAACAAAATATATAGTCAAATCATTTCTTTAACATAAAAATACTTGTTTTTCATGTCTTCCCAAAAAACAGATGTGGTTACTTCTATGTCCTAACTTTATTAACAATGTCCTTTGTGGCTATGCCATTTAAATTAATTTATCTGTTTTCATGTGTAATAGTTAAGTACAATTAATACATACATAAATATTTAAAATCTGCTACAAATATAATTAACTAGATCTAGTACCCAGAAATTTAGTTTTGCACGCTATAAATCACATTTGATTTCAACAAATGGTACTACACAAACCTTGGTAAACTAAATACTATTTGACTTATCATTGCTAAATAATTGAATAAAGAGAAGAGCTAGGTAAATGGTGTGGAAAAAATATCTAACATCACTCTTATCAAAATGCAAGTTGCTTTGAAAATGAAACACAATTTCAGCTTTTGTAGCTAGTGCAATCATTTTCTTACCTTTATTTCAGTAAAACACTTTTCCCCTACAATTTACACATATACACAATCTGCAATGCAACTGTCCTTGTGCTGCTTCAATTTCAACAAATGATTTTTTTCTTCTAATTATCTAGCTTTATTTTTGGACATAGAACAATTGATTCTACATGTCATTAACCATGCTCAAAGTACATTTGCTTGTATTATTATTACATACTATGAATTTGGGAGGTGACTGGGGAGTTAATTACTAGTAGATAAAATTACTCTTGTTGATATTAATCACAAATCTATCATTGAAAATTATAAGTATATAGAATTGTGTTTTAGATCTTGGGGCATCAGACCTATGGGTTTTTTAATAATAACTTATTTTACTAAACAATATATCCTGAATATGCTTAAATATAGATCAGAAAGCTTTCAGATCTGGGGCACAGAGTGAATCTTTCATTTGTTCGTGTTGGATACAATTGAAGATACTATTAAGGGATTACAAGTTTTGAGTTTTCTTTTTCAGTGTCTTAGACATTTGGGAGGTGTATTATCCTCTTTCTGTTGGAATTCCCATCATGTCTAATGCAGAGTGGTGAACTGCACCCTGTAAGATCTCACTCAATACATTCTAGAGGAGTGGTTATTAATGAAAGCAATCACTCCCCAGACATACATATTATAAGACAGAGAGAAATAAGTGGAACTTTACTTGTTTGTAATACATTTCACAGTGAATACTTCCACGGTTAAACACTCTTACCTTCTGACTTGATTGATTTGTAGGTGATCACGGGATTTTCCCACTTCTATTACTGACCTATATTACCTGCTACATTATGAAAATAAAGTGTGACTTGACTAGAGCCTGTTAATAGAAGCCTAATATCCCAGATGAGCTTTTAGAGACTTGTACCTTAAGTTAACCTGAGGCATTTTTGCAGAATTATAACTTAATACAGCTAGCAAAGACCTGGATTCCTATGTAAATATAGGAAAACTAGCTCTTTCTTAATGTTAATGTTTCCACATCTATCTGCTATTATCCAAGTCTTGGCTCCATCCAAGGAAATGAAAGGAAGTAAGACGAGTTAAGCACACCTAGATGCCTAGAGAAAAGATTCACTTGAGTTCTCACAATATTATGAAGAAATCTTCTAAACTGAACACCCCCAGTGACTCACTTTCTTGAAGAAAATACTTTGTATGACTCCTGTAGTTAAACTCAGCCCACTTTCTAGTTATTCTCACTTGCCTATTTTCTATTGTGGTTCTAACACCCAATTACTTACATTTACATCTGTTAACAGAAAACTTCTAATTTCCTAAATTCTCAGTAATTTAACAGTCATTAGAGACTACTCTGGGTTAAGGTAACAGGAAATTCTGAAGATTAGGTATAAATTATCACTGTCTAAAGGCAAGTAAAAAATTATCTATTGTGTATATATATCTATCTTTCCTCCAGAAAATATATATTTTACATAACATTTGTAACATTTAAGCATTCTTTATGTGCAACCACTGAATTACATGCTTAGAAGGCATTATTTCATTGAGTCTCATAACAACCCAGTGAGTTAAGAATAACCATTTTTCCCATTTTTCAGAAGAGGAAACGGATACCCTAAATTTACATATGGATTAATTCCAGTAGAATCATCTGGAGGGCTTTGATGAAATTGGAATCTCTTAGGTATAAGCTAGTTCCCCAGATGATTTTGATACATACTGGGTTAAGAATCACCCATTTAATAGATTTTAAATTTAATTGCTTATTATATATCTATAAATATCTTCATACTAATTTAAATACATCTTTATAGGGACCTGCATTAATACCACTTAAAGCTGAGTAAATAGCACTCATCTGGTGATCTTTTAAATACAATGCATCATTGCAGATTATCTGAATTTCTCTTTGAGAAAAGCAATGATACAAAGGCCAATATTTGGTTTATAAGGCACTCTATGAAGCTAGGGAGGGCACAGATATTCAATGAATGATTCACTCAAGTGAAAAGCCTCTAATCTATGGCAAGGGCAGAAAGTTTTTAACTAAAAAAAATAAGAAAACATAAAAAAATTTTGTTTGATCTAATTTCCATGAGACCTCTTATACTTCAGGTACTATACTGACCTCAGGAATAAATGTTGATAAGAACAATTCCTAGGAGAAGCAGGTTGAGTTCAGTGGCTTCCTTGAGTTGAGAATGACAGTATGGGAAAACCAAAGAGGCTAAATTATGAAGGGCAGAATACCAGAAAGGAAGAGTTTCACAGAGAAATTACTCAAAAGATCTACAGAGATCCCCCTCTTGAGTATTAAGGAAAGTACTAACCCCCACCTGCAGGTAAAGAAACTGCCCAAGGTTAAGGGAAGAGCTACCTGACAGGATTAGAGGAAGCAATATTCAGCCCTCACATGGGGCCAAAAATAGTGCCTGTTCCTACCAGTCAAACTGGAAAGCTTCATAATTCATGAAGCATTGAGTGCAGGTCCTATCTCAGTAGTACAGAATAAAGAGCACTAAGTTTTCTTTAATTACAATATTTTTTTCTTTTCTTTCTTTCTTTCTTTTTTTTTTTTTAAGAGAGAGAGAGAGGGAGTGAGCATGAGCAGGGGGAGAGGGGGAAGGGTAAGGGGGGAGGGAGAGAGAAAATCATAAGCAAGCTCCATGCCCAGCGCAGAACCCAACTCAGGTCTCGATCTCATGACCCTGAGATCATGACCTGAGCCAAAATCAAGAATCCACACTCAACCGAGCTACCCAGGTGCCCCTTTAATTATAAGTCTTAAGCAAGACCATGAAGGACCAAACTGGTCCCAAGTAACATAAGTGCATGCAATAACAAATCTCAATAAAATTTATAGGAATATTAAAACATTCAGCATTCAGCAAGGTCAAATTTACAATGTCTAGATCTGATTAAAAATTTCTAGGTATGAAAAGATACAAAAATACAGATTTGAAGGGGTACATGCACCCCAGTGCTTATAGCAGCATTATCAACAATAGCCAAACTATGGAGAAAGCCCAAATGTCCATCAACGAATGAAGGATAGGAAGATGTGGTATATACCCACAACAGAATTACTCAGCCATCAAAAAGAATGAAATCTCACCATTTGCAATGACATGGGTGGAGCAAGAGTGTATTATGCTAAGCGATAAGTTAGTCAGAGAAAGATAAATACCGTATGATCTCATTCATATATGGAATCTAAGAAGGAAAAGAGATGAACATATGGGAAGGTGGGATAAAAGGAGAGAGAGAAACAAACCATAAGAGACTCGTAATAATAGGGAACAAACCAAGGGTTGATAGAGGTGTTGGGGGGGGGGGGGGGGAGATGGGCTAGATGGGTGATGGGTGCTGAAGAGGACACTTGATATGATGAGCACTGAGTGTTGTATGTAAGTGATGAATCACTAAACTCTACTCCTAAAACCAATATTGTACTTTATGTTAACTAAGTGAAATTTAATAAAAATTTTAAATAAAAAAAGAAAAATTTAATCAAAAATCTTGCAGGTATGCAAAGAAGTGGGCAAATAGCCATAATAAGCAGAAAAAGGAATCAACCCAAACTGAAAAAGAATTGACATAGATGTTAGAATTAATAAAGACATTGAACATTTACCATAACTGTATTCCATGTATTCAAAAGCTAAAGGAAAAATTAAGTTAGTACAGACATGGAAGATATAAAAGAAGAACCAAATTGAACTATAGAGATGAAAACTGCAAAGTGTACAGTGAAAAACACACTGAATAGAATAACAACAGATTATATACCATGGAAGGAAAAACTATTATGCTTAAAGACACAGCAATAGAAACTGTTCACACTGAAAAAGAGAGAGAGCAAAAAAAGACTAAGAAAATTTAACAGACCATGGGTAGCCTTAGGAAAAAAAAAATAGAGCACCCTAATAAATACCCAACTGGAGTTCTCAAAGGAAGAGAGGGAAATGATAAATAATATTAAAAGAAGTCATAGCTGAAAATGTTCTGAATTTGATGAAAATTATAAGTTAGCAGATTTAAGAAACTCAATGAACTCCAAGCACAAGAAACATGAAGACAATGACACAAAGACACAAACAGCTCCAGATCAGTGATAAAGAACTAGAGAGAGACGGTATAATATATACAAAGGAACAAACATAAAGATGACAGATTTCTTGTCAGAAACAATGCAAGCAAGAAGAGAATGAAGCTATATCTTTAAAACACTGAGAAAAATACTTTTCATGTCAATCTAGAATTCTACATCCAATGAAACTATTCAAAAAATAAGGAGAATAAAGATCGTTTTCAGACACACAAAAGCTGAAAAAGTCCGTCAGTAGCAGATATGCACTATAAGAAATGTAAAAGGAAGTCTTCCAAACAGAAGGAAGAGCTTTGAGATACAGGAAGTAGAGAACTAATAGAACTACAAGCAATAGACTCACCCATAGTGATAGTCAGAAATTGAAACATCCCTCTGTGAAATTCCTCAAGAAATCAACAAAGATTTAGAAAACTTGAAAAATACTCTCATTGAACTTGACCTAATGGATATTTATAAAACACTCTACTCAACAATAGCAGAATACATGTTATTTTCAAATCAACACAAAACATTTATCAAGATAGGTCATTTTCTAGACCATGAAACAAGTCTCAATACATTTTAAAGAATTCAAATCAAAGTATATCTCTGACCCCAATGGAACTTATTTAGATATCAACAGCTAAAAGATACATTTAAAATCTCCAAACATCTAAAAACCAAATAACACACTTAATAAAACTATGGATGGGCCAGAGAAAACATCAAGAGTAAAATTTGAATTTCTAACTACAAATAGAAATATACCATATGAAAATTTGTGGGATGCAGCTAAAGTAGTTCATAAATTATGGTCCTTGGGCCAAATCCTGCCCAACAGCTATTTTTGTGAATAAAGTTGTATTAACCAACTGAGCCACCCAGGTGCCCCAATAAAGTTGTATTAGAACTATAACTTTTTACATACTGTCTATAGCCACTTAAGCTAAAATGGTAGAGGTGAGTAACTGAGGTTGAGACCTAGGGCATGCAATGGCTAAAATATTTATTATCTGGCCTTTGTATTAAAAAAAAAAATCTCACTGAATCCTAACTTAGAGGAATTTATAGCATTAAATGCATATATTAGGATAGTCTTGTAGTCCAGAAGTGACCTTTGTCAACATTTTCATCTGTGCTATATTGGCCGTTGGTAATTTTGTTATAAATGTTAAGTTAGGGGCGCTTGGGTGGCTCAGTGGGTTTAAGCCTCTGCCTTCGGCTCAGGTCATGATCCCAGGGTCCTGGGATTGAGCCCCGCATCAGGCTCTCTGCTCAGCGGGGAGCTTGCTTCCCCCTCTCTCTTTGCCTGCCTCTCTGCCTGCCTCTCTGCCTACTTGTGATCTCTGTCTGTCAAATAAATAAATAAAATCTTTAAAAAAAAAATAAATGTTAAGTTATTTTTACAAAATTAGAAACACACAATATATGCATATGTATATACACATATATTTTTGAAATATACATCTTTGAGAGTTATAGAGAACTCCATTATATAGATGTATCTAATTTTATTTTTTTAGTTTCATATTCTTAATTATAGCCTCCATTGAGGACTATAGTGGATCCTCTGATGATAGAATTGTGATAAAACCTAATGTCATTTAGAGTCAACACTGGCCACATAGAATAAAAGAAAAAATCTAAGTAAGCCACTGGGCCAAAAATGTATGATTTTTTTCACACAATTTATAAACTGACTTTGAAGAGAATTCTATTTTAGATTGTAATGGATTTGAACTGACATCGCCACAGGTTGCCTAGAACTAAGAAATATGTCACGAATTTTTTCGTATGTGCAACAGTGTGGTGTATCTGAAAAAGCCTAGACTAAGAAAAGGTAAGTCCAGGTTTTATTTCTAACTCTCACAGCATCTACCTGCATGAACCTGTAGAGAGCCACTTCTCCTAACTGAAAAATAGTTCAACTCACCACTTCCCAGGATGTCTGCTCATCAGAATTCCTTTTGTCAGAGATACCTGGACCACACCCTACAGGTCCTGATTCAATCACTCCAAGGCAGGTGAGTCTCAGGAGTTTCCGTTTTGAATGTATTTTGTATTTTTGATGTTTTTGTGGCAGTAAGTCTGTGAGGCAGGCTGTGGGGACAACTGGAATAAATAAGCTTTAGAATGATTTCTAATTCTAAAGTCCTAGGATTCTGTAAAGGTAACGAAGAAAAATGAAGATTCCACATCACTTCTAATCAGTTTCTAATGATTACAGTTGCAGCTGATTAGGCTAAAAGGATTCATTTCAATTTAAGAAATAATTGAAATAATGAAAATAAGAGTCCTTAATATCAAGTAGTTCGCAAACGCAGCAATAAATAAAAGAGCATTCCATTGTCCCCTGCTCTCAAATGCTTAAGAATATTAACGATGTTCTATTCCTTCCTTCAGGAAAGAAGAAAAAGAAAAAGATGAACTTATTCGGAATTCTGTGTACTTTGCCCTTTAGAACTAGATGGTGTTACTGAAAGTAATAGGGATCCTAGCACATTACAATATATAAATATCAGAACTTGAATATAAATGTGCAGTGCATCTTTGGCCTTTGGGATATTAAAATGCTTGATGAGCCATGGACACACATTATTTTTTTAAAAAAGGTGGCCTCTCTAAGTTATGTTATGAAACCACCAAGAAGGAACAATGTCTTATTTGATGTTCTCTATAGCACTTAGTGTATGTTGAAATTCAATAACCATCCAATAATAAAAAATATTCATTTATGATCACGAATTAAATTATCCTGAAAGCTAGTACTTCAGTGATAGGTAATAATCGGGAAATAGACATAACTTTGATACCACACAATATTCCATATAGAAACATTCATAAGTCTTTCTGTATCTCTTTTTTATTTATTGCTTATGTTATATAATAAACTCATTTAATCTGTAAAGTGAGTTTTTAACTATATTTTTTAACTTGTGGAAGAAGTGATATATTCAGTTCACGCATAAGCTCATTTGTTCATACCTTTGATATTTATTTAGTACTCACTATGTGCAAAGCACTTCCTGACACATTAAGAACAAACAAAAACAACAACAACAAACAAGCCTACCCTTTTCTTACAGATTGCCCTTATTTCCTTTTTCTCTTTTCCTCGGTCATTTCAAATGTTTTTACCAAATATGTGTCCCACTCCTTGTCCCACTGGTCATTCTTTTACAGATGCTAAGAAACCTCTATGTTCCCAGGTCACACTGCATCACTTTCAATATCTTGACAGTGACTATCACACTTCCATCTCCTTCCCCAAAGTAGTTTTATTATCTCCTGCTGCAGACCTGTCTGTTTTGATCTCCAAGCTAGTCCCCATGGACCTTTACCCTTTCCCTGGTGATGGACTTCTCATGAACTAGCATTTTACCATGGCCAGCCTTATTTTCCAAGCACCTTCATTCCTTTTATTCAAGACTCACCTCCCTCAAGAAAAGGTCCTCAAATTGGAGATGCAAATACAGTCACACCCATTCTGGGTCTTTCTCCACTCTCACAGCCTGGAGTGTCATACAGCCCTCAGTTAGTGCAATAATGACACGATAGAACCAGACTTAGTATTATATTGAAAGCCTACTTTTTTACAGGACATCGTCAGAATCTGAGGATATCAAGAGGTAAAACGCAGTTGTTGGCAAAAAAAAAAAAAAAAAAAAAAAGTTTAAAAAATCTGTCTGGGGGGTAAGGATGGGTAATGATACTACAGAGTATGAGCTAAGTCCAAAGAAGCAGAAGAGAAGGAAATGAAGAGCAGAGTCATAATGGACTCGGATATACGGCCCTGCACGTGCACACACACCTGCACACACCCGTTATTTAGCTGACTGTATCATGTTCTCGTACCTCTGTTTACACTCAGTAGCAAAAATATTTTTTAAAAATTAACTTGTCAGGGGAACTGCGTGGCTCAGTGGGTTAAGCCTCTGCCTTCAGCTCAGGTCATGATCCCAGGGTTCTGGGATCGAGCCCCACATCGGGCTCTCTGCTCAGCGGGGAGCCTGCTCCTCCCCCACCCCCGCCTGCCTCTCTGCCTACTTGTGATCTCTGTCCATCAAATAAATAAACAAAATCCTTAAAAAAAAATTAACTTGTCAGTTTAGTATGACTCCGTCTTTTCTGACTGCACACTAACTAAATGCCGTTTGGGGAGAATTACTACTCAGATGCGTCTGTGTTCTCTTCTTTTCATGACTTCCCCAGTGATCACAGAAGGTGGTCATAGAAGGTTTTGCACTTTCACAGCAGCAGGAGAGGGGCTCCTGTTTTCCACATTAATGTGTTAATGTCACCACTGGCTCAGCTTCTGGTTTAGAAGACTTGGCCTCTGTCCTGCTGTAGTCACCAAGAGCAACACGGCCCTGGAGTGGGAATGCTAACAACTGGTTCTGCAGGGCTGAACCATCTCCCTCATTAGCTGGACCCCCACCTTGACCCGTGATGACACTGTTGACACACACACTCATCAAAGGCTTCCTTCTGTCCCCCCCTTTTATGCGGTTCCCTTAAGACGTCTTGAGGTCCTTTCACCCCAGGTGAGCCCTTCGTAGGGACGCTGATTCAGTATTAGATTCCTTTTGCTCATCCTATAGTGTCACAAATGAACTCCTGGGAAGCAAGTACATCTCGTATGGGTCATGGACAGCCAAGAGAGGGATAAAGGGGGGAAGAGGGGCAAGAAAAGAGTGTGGGGGGGGGTCACTGGGAAGAACTTCAAGGAGTTAAGTTTGATTATTGTGGGCTTTAAGATTTAAGTTGGGACCACAGCATCAGTAGCCCTGTATTCTTTGCTAAGGAATTTAAAATGTATCCTAAATACCATGATTTCCCACAAGAGAATATACTGGCCCACAAGCAAAAGGGGAAATTGAAGCTCCGGGTGAAAATTACAGATTGTTAGTGGTGAGATCAGAGATCAGAGGCTGAAATGACAGAGGCAGGGAGATCCCTCGCTCTGGGATAGGACTAAGGCTGCTTTGCTCAGCATTGCATCATCACTACTTGAAAACATAGATTTTTTTTTTATGTTTTCTTGAATTAGTGGAATAAATGATGGAAGTCACAAAACTCCATCAAAAGTCCTAAAGAGATTGCTCTTTCAGGCTTTCCCTGGGAAATTGGGCTCTAGATCAGTGAAACAGTGAACTTTCTGGAATTAGGAACAACTCCAGATTCATGTTAAAGAACTACATCATTTCTAGTGTAAAAAAAGTCACATCTTGTAATACTTCAAGTTCCTTGATTAAGAAACTGAGTGGTTGCAGCGCTCAGGACAGAAGGCTTTACTCTGCTGGTAGTTTTAGTCGTTGGGAGACCCTTTGAATTGTTAGCACATGTAACCCACTAAACTCACTTCAGAACACAGCTGTTTTGCTCAAGGATGGCAGCAACACTCTCATCTCCTAAAGTGTGATTTTAATTGTGCAGCAAGTGGAGCTTTCCAAAATGAGTGTGCAGGCAAGTCGTTCTACTGCCCATTAAGTCATGATATTCTTAGTATCATCACTTTTCATGCTGAGGGATTACAGGTTGAAACAACCTTATGAAACACTTTGGTTATTTCAGTAACAATACATGGGGCCATCTAATTTCACTTAAATCTCTTTTGGGGCTTAATCATTAAATTTTAAATATAAAAAACATCTAGGGAAAGATGTATGCTGAATCTCAATGTCATCACTTAATCACTGAGGTATCTGAGTCATGGTTGTGAAGCTTATGTCATAAATCCTCCCCAACATATGCAGAACTCCCTTACCTTCAGCAACCTAGTGCCTGGTATTTTATATACGTCATTTTGTTTTATTGTTGCAACAGGCTACATAGTAGCTATTGTTAATTCTATGCAACAGGCTACATAGTAGCTATTGTTAATTCTATTTTACCAGCAAGGAAGAGAGGAACCAGCCTCAGAAAGCTTCCATAACCTATCCAAAGTCATTGTTTTAAAAAATTGGGAAGGCCGACCTCAGATGGGTCTTCAGCCCACCTGTAGCAGCCTCTAAGAAAACCCCCAGGGTCACTGTTTTGGCAGTTCCATTATCTCGTAGACGTCTTTAATTGCCACTTTATCGCTTACTTATTGTTGAGTACTGCTGTTTTTAGGCTCTGAGCATCTATGCCCATTATTCTTTTCTGTTTTACCAATGTAAATACGAAAATGCTTCAAAAATAAGAGGATGTGCAGAGGAACAGAACTGGAATGTGCCTTCTTTGTCTTGGGCAGGAGACTGAGAATTTTGGGGTGCAATATTGCTTTGGAGTATTTTTCCCTCAGCAGACCTCTGATGTTTCCCTCAGACGTGAAAGTCTTGGTCCAAGTGTCAAGTGTTGAGATTTTAGTTGTCTCTGTCTTACTCCATCAAAGCGATTCACAAATACAGGACAATCTTTTCTAAGCCCTTTCAAGTTGTTGCTTTATGGAGAAAAAAACCAAAAACCAAAAAACAAAACAAAACAGTAATTTGCAGAGGGTAGAAATAAATAAGCAAAATAGGATTGAAGAAAGGGAATCAGGCTAATAAAGCACACACAAAAAATCACTTTTTTCAGAGCTGACTTACAAACTTCACTAAATGTTCTCTGTTGGGCTGCACTCCCTAAAAAAGCTATTAGATGTGTGGAGGCCCTCCAAATAAAATACACTGAGGGTCCTCTACTCTTACAAAGTCTTCTAAGTACAATTACTTTGGGACATTCTCTACCTTAGTTAGAGATCATATGTCTGTCCAGGAAGAAACAGAAGAAAAAAACAAAACAAAACAAAACACTTAAGCTGAAAGGATAATTTATTGGAGAGAACTGGGAATAGACCATAGAGCCTGCTATGGCTCTGACTGTGACAGAAACAGAACATCCATTCAGAACCAGTGTGCTCTCTCCCTTTTTTTCCGCTACTTTCTCACATGGGCCTAATAGTCATCACAGGCCCGGCTTGCAGTCACTTTAGAGTTCAGGAATCCATCAGGCTCACCAGAGTCCCCCCACACCTTTTTCAAATGCCACAGAGAAGGAATCTGATTGGTCTAGTCCTGGTCCAATCAGCTGCGGGACGCTCACTGGGCAGGGCCAGAACCAGCCCCTCTGATGAGAGTAACTCTCCCATTTCACTGGGGTGTCAGAGCCTTTGCCCTGAACCTGACGGGCCCTTCCTCCTCCCAGCAGTCCGAGTACATCAAGCACTTTTCCTTAATTAGTGCAATCCGATTACGATATCCTATAATTAATTTCCAATGCCCAGAGAAACTAGTTTTACCATCCTGCTTATCCAAATCCCTCACAACCACTGCACAGCAAAGGACTGATTTTGGCTTAGTTCTTCAAAAGCTGCACAGAACTCTTGAATCCACTCCTAGCACCACCACTCGTACACCATCTCTCCACCCTCCCTTCCCATCTGTCACCTTCCCTGCAGCACACAGCAGAGGTAACTGTAAACACAAAGAACGTATTACTGGCCTGAGAGCAAAGAGGATAGTAACCTCCCCCTAGCTTTCTTCAAAAGGATGTTGTTGACAGTGAATATACTATTCTTTGTTGAGTACTTGGAGCTTCTCAGAAGATAGTCATTGTATAAACACAAGGTATTATTACTATTATTACCACGTTTAACATTTGGTTAGTAGTAAGAAAGTTCTTTTCCAGTCCTAGCTGTAAAGTATAGCTATAAATTCTTTCCTTCTGGTTTAAAGCTCTTCCATTCGCTCTGAACAATGATACTAAAGTAACAATTCAAGTACATCACTGTGCCTAATGAATAAAAGCCCTCTTGATTAACGGCACTTGTTCAACATCACACTGACAGAAGTATGAAGTGTTAAAAAAATGGAGTTTCTGCCTACTGTGATTTTTTTTTTTTTTTGCTATAAAAAAAAAAACAGGCATCATCAGAGCTGCCTTTTTTTTTTTTTTAGCTCTTTTTTTTTCTATTACCTTTTCGTCTATTCAACTGCTGTTGTATTTTTCATTCGACAAGTACTGTGCTTTGTCTCATGCTGGTGCTTGCTATCAGAGTGTTATCACTCAAGAGCCTTGCTGCGGGATCTCCTGAGCATCTCTGCAATCAGCAAACCCACTGCTTCCCTAGCACCAGACCTCTGCCCAGGGCCGGCAAGGAGGGAGGGGGAGGGGAGGAGGGTGGGCCACGCTGAAAGGCACACACTGGTCACAGCTGACAAGGAACAGCCAGGTGCTGGGAATATCTATCATGAAGTCGTTGGTGAATTGCAGGTGACTAGAGGCATACTTCACGGTGCTGTATCAGAGTTTATGTATTTTACTAACCTTATTTCATAGGGTTGAAGCTATACAGTTTTATGAGCCCCCCAATCCTCTACTAGTTGGAAATAAATTCCTCCTCAGTTATATATCAGAGGATGACATTGGCTGTTGGCCCATCTCTCTGGGCAAATGCTCTGCCTGTATTTCTTCCTTTTCTTTCAGCCTAGGGATACAGTGCAGGGGTGCGGAGGTGGGAGTGTGTCTGCACGATGTGCCAGGAAGGAAAAAGCTTGCAGCTCAAGGTGAGGGAGGTGGTGCGACCTGAATGCCAGCTTTAGCCTCTTGTTACATCCCTCTTGTTACATCCTGGTCCTGCAAATTGTTCAGTCCGCTGGCGATTTGAATGGTTAGCACGATTGTCAGCTATCTCTGCACTCCAGCTTTTCTCTCTCCTGGCAGGAACATCTGGGACACAGACTTTACAAACAGTAATAATAACCCTACTTTAGCTTTCACATTTTTGCAATTGTTATTATGTCATCATGGTAAATGACCATAATTGACCCCACAATGAAATGTTGCCAACATTCATAGGAGTAGCAACTGCAATCGCACAGGCTAGCAGGCATGTGCTTTGCAAATAAAAATTTTGCTGAATAGCCCAAATCTCAGGTTCATTTAGGGACCTGGGTATTTCTAGATTATAACAGAAAACGATTTGTTTCTGAAACAGAAGGGTGTTGCATACAGTAACCTAAATAGGGGGTCAGGGGTAAGTATTAAAGAAAAATTTCCCAGATTTGCAGGAACCCTCCTGTCTTGGGGGCTGATTTGGATACAGAGTGATGAGTCATGAGACTCCACCTGAGCACAGAGATCGTGTAATTCTATTTCTCATCTACAGGGCACACGCATGTGCCCACGTGCTCATGCAAAATTCCATCATCTCTAGCACTGCAAAGTTAACGTTGACCTTTCCTGACTTTCTCCAGAACTGGAATACAATAGGATATAACAAAATAGTGAAGAAAGAAACGACAGTGCAAAACACAAATCAGTTCCCTGACTAAAATTGTGTGCGTTCGTGTTTAAAGATTTTATTTATTTATTTGTCAGAGACAGAGAGAGTTAGAGATTACAAGCAGGGGGGAGTGGTAGGCAGGGGGAGAAGCAGGCTCCTGACTGAGCAGGGAACCTGATGCGGGACTCGATCCCAGGAATCTGGGTTCATGACCTGAGCAGAAGGCAGACGCTTAACCAACTGAGTCACCCAGGCATCTCTGTGTGTTTTACTCTTGTGCTCAAAAGGTAATTTTAGCCAAATTGGTCTTGACAATTTTCAGCTGATTTGGCTTAGAAATTAAGATCATTTCAAGGTGATTGCTTCAATAATGAGTAAAATCTATATGCTCCTATTTCCTAAGGAAACTATCTTTTTTCTCAGAATGCTTTTCTGAATTTTTTCTCAAACTGGGCATGCTGCCCTTAAAATACAACCCAACACAAGAAGCAAGGACCTTGAAATTTAAGTGAGTCCAGTTAAAGTGACTCACAGGATTTTGAAACCTGATGCATAGTCTTCTCTTAATTCTTACTCATATCCAGAAACAAGTCTCTCTTCAGTTCTGCTCCTCTGCTTAATAAGAACGCCTCTGGGAAGAATAACCAGCACTCTCACATCAATGTCAGATGGAAATTAAGAAGATCATGAACTTCACATTATAAACAGAACATAATGGAAATTATTCAACTATTCCTATGATTTCCATATGATAGGAAAATTGAGAAAGAACTTGGCCTGGGCAGTTTCCAGCATTTTAGATAAACTAGGTACAAGAGCATGTTTCCTGTGGCTTCCTGTGACATGAAGAGATATCCTCCTGAGGACGGCCTAGGACAACCCCAGAATATAACACAACTGCCTTTGGACCATTTTAATCTAAAATAATTCTCTAAATATTTTTTTAATTTAAAATTTTAAATCTCTCGATTTAGAGATTTAAGAATTTAAAAAATCTCTGAGAATTCTCCTGTCTCCTAGTTCCCCCATTGACCAATGGCTCCATTTAGTCAGTGAACCCCCAGAGAAGGACAAAGAGCCCCATACTATTCACCACTCCTCCCTGCTCCCGGCCACAACAGATATGCTCCTTTACTCCCATCTTTTACCATAGTCAAAATTCCTCCATTACACTAGTGTGGCAATGCTAAATATTACCAGAAAATGTGTTAGTCTCATGCTCATTTTTCACTGGGCAGTGAAAATGTGTAATACTCCTAATAAATATTTTTTATTTTTAAAAGGAGCTTAGTGACACAAATGAATCTCTTATTTGTTAAATGGACAGAGAGATTCTGTTCAGGGAGAATTTTTCTACAGTACTCCCCTGATTCTGCTTTAGCATGCTGAAAGTCAGTAACTTGATACCCTATTTCTAAAGACTTCCCTGATTTGGATTTGAATTTCAAAGCCTGGTTTAAAGTATCTTAACTTTCTTAGTTTTACTCTAAGGGAAGTTAAAAATGAATAGAACGGGACGCCTGTGTGGCTCAGTTGGTTGGAGGACTGCCTTCGGCTCGGGTCATGATCCTGAAGTCCCAGGATCGGGTCCCACATCGGGCTCCCAGCTCCATGGGGAGTCTGCTTCTCACTCTGACCTTCTCCTCACTCATGCTCTCTCTCTCCCTGTCTCTCTCTCAAATAAATAAATAAAATCTTCCAAAAAAAATCAACAGAACATAGGCAGAGGCACATAAATTTTTCTAAACTGTGTTCATTGTTTCTTTCTTTCCCTTCTTATTTTTACTAGAAGGTGAAAAGTATGAGACATTAAGACATAATACCGCAGTATGAACAAAACTAAAGAAGATGCAAATAACTGAAAAGATATGCCAGTGCTCATGGGTGGGGAGAATTAATATTGTTAAGTACCCCAAGTGATCTATAAATTCAATACAATTCCTATCAAAATACCAATAACATTTTTCACAAAACTAGAATAAATAATCCTAAAATTTGTATTGAATCACAAAAGACTTCAAACTGTCAAAGCAATCTTGACATAGGACAAAGCTGGAGGTATCACGGTCCCAGATTTCAAGCTATACTATAAAGCTATACTAATCAAAACACTACGGCAGTGGCACAAAAATAGACACAAAGATCAACAGAACAGAATAAAGAGCCCAGAAATAAACCCATGCTTATATGGTGAATTAATCTACAACAAAGGAGGCAAGAATATACAACGGGAAAAAGACAGTCTCTTCAATAAATACCTAGGAAAACTGCACAGCTACATGCAGAAGAAAGACATTGGACCATTTTCTTACACCACATAGAAAAATAACCTCAAAATAGATTAAAGACCTAAATGCAAGACCTGAAACTATAAAGCTGCTAAAGGAAAACATAGACAGTAACCTTTTGGACATTGGCCTAGCAACATATTTATGGATGTGTTACTCAGGCAAGGGAAATAAAGCAAAAATAAACCATTGGCCCTAAAACCAAAATAAAAAGCTTTTGCAAGGCAAAGGAAACCATCAACAAAATTAAAAGGCAACATAGTGAATGGGAGAAGATATTGCAAATAATATATATGATAAGGAGTTACTATCCAAAATACATAAGGAACTAACAACTCAACATCAAAACAAAGCAATATGATTTTAAAAAATGGACCCAGGACCTGAATAGATATGTTCCCAAAGGAGACCTACAGATGACCAATAGTCACATGAAAAGATGCTCATTGTTCCTAATCATCAAAGAAATGCAAATTAAAACCACAATGAGATATCACCTCATACCAGCCAGAATTGCTAGTATTAAAACAACCAGAAATAATGGGTGTTGGCAAGTGTGTGGAGCAAAAGCAACCCTTGTGCACTGTTGGGAGGAATGTAAGTTAGTACAATCGTTATGGAAAACAGTATGGAGTTCTCAAAAATTTAAAAATACAAATGCCGTACGATCCAGTAATTTCATTACTCGGTATTTACCCAAAGAATACAAAAACATTAATTAAAACCGATATATGCACTTTTGTGTTTATTGCAACATTGTGTATGATAGCCAAGATATAGAAGCAACCTAAGTGTCCACTGATGGATGATGAATGGATAAAAAAGTTGTGGATTTTTATATATAAAATGTATATATAATTTATTTATATATAATAATATATGTATATTATTTATATAAATTTTATATATAAAGATAACATATAATAAATATACATAATATATATTATATACCATGTATACAGGAATATATAATAAATATAACTTATTTATAAATTTTAATTTTTAAATAAATATATAATATTTATATGATATATAAAATTTTTTATAGTCATTGTATATATAACCTTATTCAGCCATTAAAAAAAATGAAATCTTGGCACTTGTGACAACATAGATGGATCTTGAGGGCAAAATGCTAAGCAAAGTTAGTCAGGCAGAAAAAGGCAAATACCATATGATTTCATTTAAATGTGGAATCTAAAAAAATAAAACAAGTGAAGACACAAACAAAAACCCAAGCAAGCTGAGTCAAAAATACAGAGAACAAACTGGTGATTGCCAGAAGGAGGTAGGTCGGGGGATGGACAAAATAGGTGAAGGAGATAAAGAGATGAAACTTCCAGTTATACAGTAAATAAGTCACAGAGATGAAAAGTACACATGTGGAATATAGTCAGTAATATTGTAACAATGTATGGTGACATACTTACCATGGTAAGCAGTGGGTAATATATAGAGTTGTCAAATCAATGTACACAAATATAGCATTGTATGTCAATTATATTTCAATAATAAATTAAAAATTTTAAAAATTTAAGAAAATAGATAAGAAGGGAGCTAGGAAGAGAGGCAGAAGGGCAGACAACCACTTGCTGGTTTGGGGTTGACTTACTGTTGAGCATGCAAAGCCTGAATCATCTCCAACTGGATTAGTTGGCCACTGTGAGCAACAGAGGTGCTCCTCATGCATGGAATCTGCAAGTGGAAAGAAGCATGTGACACTATTGCTTATACTAAAATTTTGAAGTTTGCAGATTCCATTATTAACTCAATTGGGTGTGGTTTTTTGTTTTTAAAGCATATTATGTATCTGTGTGTTTGGTTTCACCACTTCCTTTCACATAAATGAAGTCACACCACATGTTGTTTTGTAGCTTGCTTTTTCTGCTTAATATACTGTACATATTTTTACATACCGATATATACAATTGGGTGTAGTTTTGACCAAGAACATATTAGTTCCAAGCATGGTCCATCAGTCTCTGTGGTCAGTGCTCATTCCAAGTGGGAAGGAAGCTTCCCTCTCTTCCTATTGGGCATGGGCTACCCTGTCTTCCTTCTCTGTGTTCTGTCTCCTTCCTTGACTGGTGGTTCTTACTTAATAGATAGGTCACTACATTATTCAAATGTGTAAGGAAAATTAAGCTTTTTCATTTTGTATGTTTAAAAGATGCTCATTAACCCAAATGACTAATGTATTTTTGAAATGTGTAGTCATTTTCCATAATTGAGTTAATCTTACTTTTGAACACCAACCCTGTAAGTTATATATGTGAGAAATAGTATCTCTTACTATCTTCCAGTTTAACATCGTCTTTCATTTCAAAGTGGTCTATCTGGGGGAAACGTGCTCAGTCTTCCAGAGGTCTTCTTTTAGGCCTGAATTATCCCAGGGTATAGGAGGTAAATATATAGAAGGTAAATTATGTTCCTTTGTGGGGATTGGGGAAGAGGAGAAAAGTAATGGACCTATAGTTATGGTCCCTTGTGCTGTACCCTGGATCTTGAAAGAACTCAGTTAAGGGGAGGCTTATCCAAGACAATCTGGTTGAGTCTATAGAGCCCTTTGCCATATATCCTGAGACACATGAGACATGTTCCCATGGTTGATATTCATGGTCCTATCCATTTGCTTCAGGTCTCCAATACTCTATACTTTGTTACCTCTTCTTTCAAGCCCAAAACTCTCCTCAGGAAGACCAATGGATACTTCTGAATTATCTGCAGGCTATGTGCAACTATGAGAAACCTGGATTGTATCTAATGTCCATTTAAATAAATCTGCCTTCTACCAGACCTGTGGTTGAAAATGGTTCTGAATAAATGTCTGGCTTCTCCTAAAACTTTGTACCTTCCCCTTAGCCAGTTCTAAGAAAATCTCTACTAGCACAGATTTATTAAGTTTTCTTCATTTCTCTGGGTGTCCCCACCTCCCCGTCTTCACTCAACTCTACCCCCCAGGTTTGGCCTGCAGTGGAAAGCCTGGAGGCATGTGTCCCACTGCAGCTTTAATTTCTCTCTCTTGTAGTCTCTCCAATTCCGAGTTGCATTTTCACCACGTAGCAGTATCTTCCCTTACCTCATATTCATGGCACATAGTAGCTTAAAGTTCAACAGACTGGAAAATCCCCACATCCATTTCCCCCTGCCCAGTGACCACCAAGGCTCTTCTGGCCTTTAAGATTGTTTTGTAAGTAGGTGCTCAAAAGTTCTACTCTGGTAGAGAAAAAGCTGAAAGTTGGCTATTTCTCTTCACATTCTGCCTATTTTATGCCTAATATTTCCAAATAAAAATCAATGTTTCTGGATGAATGGAAGAAAAGTCTTGTATATGAAAATGCAAAAGAGAAAAAGTGCAGTGATATTTTAAAACAATACTATCCCTGTTATATATGCTTAACATTTCTAGCTAATGTCTTTTCTGCCATAATTTACCTTGCTCTTAGTGGTGATATCCTTTCAAAATATGATAAATGAGAATTTCCCCCCAAACCTCTCTCAGCCATAGTTCCTGACCTAACTTTTAGAATACAATTAATGAATTAGAGAAAAACTTAATACCTTTGTCTTGTCATTGGACTGAAAGTTCCCAAACTACTTGGACATATCTTGACCATATTGAATCCTCAGGGTCAAACATAAACATTAGCCATCTGTTGAAATTAGTCCAAATTTTCAGGGCGCCTGAGTGGCTCAGTGGGTTAAGCCTCTGCCTTCGGCCCAGGTCATGATCCCAGGGTCTTGGGATTGAGCCCCACATAGGGCTCTCTGATCAGCAGGGAGCCTGCTTCACTTCCTCTGTATCTGCCTGCTTCTCTGCCTGCCTGTGATGTGTGTGTGTGTGTGTGTGTGTGTGTGTGTGTGTGTGTGTGAAATAAATAATAAATAAATCTTTAAAAAAAAGAAATTAGTCCAAATTTTATTTAGTACTTCTGAAAATTGAAGTGAGTGTTCTCTCTAGCCTGATAGTTTTAGATAGCTACTATTTCTATAGTATTTTTTTAAAAAATGCATTTTTTATTTCTCTATGTGTACTGGACCATCTTATTTAGACTCACAATTTAATACATTTGATACACCGATGATGCATAAATTGTATCTGCAGCCCAAATATCTTCCTTGAACTTAGCTTATATATCCAATTGGCTACCTTACCTCCCCACTTGATTGTCTAAGATCGGACAACTGAACCTCCCCTTTCACTTCTGCTTCTCCTGCCGTCTTCCCCAACTGTCCTTCTCTCTTTCCAGCTTAGAAACCATGTAGTCATCCTTGATTCCTCTTTCTTATACCCCAAATTCAATCCATCAGAAAATTCTGTCTCTTTATCTTCAAATGACATTCAAAACACACTCATCAGAATCTAATTACATCTCCACCACTGTCATCTTTGTCCAAGGCACCATCGTCTCTGAGGTGGGTGACTGCCATTGCCTCCTAACCAGTCTTCCAGCTCTCAGACATGTAGTCTATTCTCAACAGAGCAATTAGAGCACGTCCCTCACTTAGAAAAAAGCCTCTATCAAGGTGTGTCTAAGGTTCTAAATGAGCCTCTTGTTACTTCTCTGACTTTACCTCTTATTGTTCTGCCCCTGCTTATTGTCCTCCAGTCACATTGGCCCCTTGATACATAACCAGAAAGCATGGTGCCACCTCAGGAACTTTGTACTGACCCTTCCCTCCAGATATCTGAACGGCAACCCCTTTCCTCCCTCAGATCTCTGCTTAAATACCTATCAGCGAGGCCTTGCCTGACCACTCTAAAATTACACACTATACATTCCCCATTTCCCACTCCTGCTTTTTTCCCATAGCACTTACAATCATCAAAATATTTTACTTATTCAAAATTGCTTATTAGATGTTTCCTCTCCCTAGGAAAGAATCTATACTAGGGCAAAAATATTTTCATCTTTTTATTCATAGTTATTTCTCTAACACCTAGAACAGTACTTGGCACATAGTCAGTGCTTAATGAGGATTTGTTGGGTCAACAGGAGTGTGGAAGAATGGATAGATAGAGAGAGAGATAGAGAGAGATCCAATCTAAATTGCCTCTGACTTGAAGACAAGCTGCTTCTCCTAGACTTTGGTTCTTATTTCCACAAACAGGACTGTTTATGAGCCAGCAACCCAAACTTCAAGTTTGTAAATGATGGTGGAGACGAAGATGAAAGGAATCTGAGTCCCTAGTAGTTTGTGGAGCACAGCTACCCCATTGTTCTAAAATGGCCTTTTATATTAGAGATGAATAAACTTCTATTTATTTATGATTGTTGGATCAGAATATAACATTTACTCTAATTAATATGTGTAGTTTTCTGAGGTAAAATGATAGTAGCATTAACCAGGCACATGTAGAATTTTTAGACCGTTTCTTACAATTACAAAGAGCAAATTCTCTTATTGCATCTGGACAGCTCTTTGCCAATCAGATCCCTGCTCTAACCTCCTTCCTCAACTTCCAACCAAGCTAGACAAAAAGGGACATTCAAGGTAATGTGATCAGTTGTAGGTATAGCAGACGACATATGACACATCTAGTACCTTCCAGTAATTACCACTATCACTGTTTCACCACTCACTTTCTAGATCAAAGCTGCATATTCCAATTTTCCCATTAGTTTTCATTGTAACTACAAAAAGTGGACTATAGTTTGCCACTCAGCTCTTATAGCACTCACTAATAAAGGATATTTTTTTGCTTCATTAGCTTTCTCTCTTTGTTCCTCTTGTGCTATGTTGCAAAGAACAACCTGTAAAAAGTTGCTCCCACTTTGCTACCAAAAATAAAATCTTCTTTTAAAATTAAATAGTTTAATTTCAACTCTGATAATGCCAAGTTTGGCACAAAACTATGATAATTTAATAATTTCAACCTCAAAATCCCCCCAAAACATTGGATTCCAAAGAATGTTTAAAATTCAGGCAACATTTTCCTTGCAAAGCACCAGTCTTTAAACAAAAAAGGAAAATGTTCTAGTAATTTTGAAAAATACATGTGTAAAATTAGCAGTTAATATGTTAAAGTATTCTATGATGCAGAAGCACCCCAGTATATTACAATCTTTTTCTTCCCCATAATAAAACACTTAGGCGGGTGATGGCAACTTCCTTCGTCCCAGACTAGTGAAAGAATCTGATGTAGCTCCAGCTTCTAGTACTTGCCACTGCTTGAACAAACTGTCCTCAGTAAATATAGGCTGGTAATGATGCATGAAAATACTGGTCTCCTCCTGGAGACCAACCAGTGTTTTTCCAGGAGGCAGGGTGAGAAGGAAAACTTGAAAGAAAAGGGGAAACCTTTTTCCATTAAACATACATACAGAAACTACTCTCTCTCTCTCTCTCTCTCTCACACACACACACACACACACACACACACACATAAATACATTATTTAGTGACTAATAAAGTTAAGAAGGCCCACAATAGTTTGTTTTTTTCTGATGAACCAGTGGTTAAATTGATGCTTCTCCCCTTGAGATATCTCTTGAATTGTAGTTCTCAATTTAACAAGCAATACTTGGATATAATGATTTCAAGAGGATCAATATCTAATGTCTAACAAGGTACAAGGAATATTTTATGATTATTAGTATAATGAAGGTTCTCATACCTACCTATGCTCAGGAAGGAAATGTTTTAATATTTTCCCATGTATTCTGCTGGTAATTAATTGTCAGGTTTACTATTGTTCATTAATTTTATTTTTTTGTTTACTTTGCCAGAATCTATTTTATGGTATTCATCTCTGTGAAAAATATGGCAAAGGATAATACCACAACATATCTCAAATAATTTGGAAAGGGCATGCATCAGCATGACATTCTTAACATATGTCAATTTTAGGTAAATATTGTTTTAGAGGCAGAAGTCCAGATAATTCAAAAAAACAAACAAAAAAGAAGTCTGCAATTAAAAACTCAGCTGAGGGCATTTTTCCATTTTAGTGCAGTGGTTTAGGCAATCGCTTTAAAATTCTCAGAAAGGCAACATGGCAAATGGGGACCAGACTGCCTGGGTTTGAATCCCAGGTCTACCACTTATTAAGTGTTAAAACTAGAGCCTGTCATTTCTCTGTGTTTCTATTCCTCCAACTGGGGAAAATTAGAGGAGAATAGCATCTATCTCACCGGGAAGTTCTGAGGATTGAATAAATGGACACATATAAAACAGGAAGCACGTGGCTTGATGCATGGTAAGTATTCAAAGGATATTAGCTATTATTTGGGCATAGCAAGTATTCTAAATACAAGTGCTGAAAATCTTCATTTGGCTTTTCATTTTCTCTCTCTTTTTTTTTTCAAGATTTTTAAAATTGATTCTTTAGACAGAGAGAGAGCGTGTGTGCATGCAAGAGTACAAGCAGTGGGAAGTGGCAGGCAAAGGGACAGGGAGGAGCAGACTTCCCGCCGAGCAGGGAGCCCGATGCGGGGCTCGATCCCAGGACCCTGGGATCATGACCTGAGCCAAAAGCAGACGCTTAACCCAGGCACCCCTTGACTTTTCATTTTCTGATGAGAGAATGTAAACCAACATTTTTCTCATATTTAATTCCTCTTGTCATCTCCAGGTAAGTTCCACATTAATAGGAAAATAACCTCAATAAGTAAAAATGCACTAAAAGAAAAGACTTCAGTAATTCTTCTTTTTTTTTTCTTAAAGATTTTATTTATTTATTTGATAGACAGAGTTCACAAGTAGGCAGAGAGGCAGGCAGAGAGAGGAGGAAGCAGGCTCCCTGCTGAGCAGAGAACCCGATCCAGGGCTTGATCCCAGGACTCTGGGATCATGACCCCAGCCAAAGACAGAGCCTTAACCCACTGAGCCACCCAGGCGCCCCAGTAATTCTTCTTTTTATAAAAGTATTAACCCATGCTTTAAAATATATATCTATATGTAATATTGCATTGGATTGCCTGCACCTTCATAGTCTTTAAGGAGACTAAATCCAGGAATAATCCTAGGATTAACTGTAAAACAGGAAAAACGGTCCTATCTCCTATTGTGACATCATCTCCCCCTTTCTAGGTGTCTATCCTGGGTCCCATTTCCATTGTCTCAGAGTGGAAGATATGCACTAAAGCTTGAAGAATATGCACTAAAATGTTAACTCATTATTACCCCTTTAAGTATGGTCTCATTTAATAGAAAACCCGTAAAAGGAAAAATGCTGGATTGATTTACTGGGAGCATACTGCTTCATCCACCTATCACAGACCACTTCTCTTTCTTGTGGCAAGTGCCTTCCCTGCCCCACCACCCACATTTCCTATGTCCTCTATGATCCTGCCTTCTAATCCAGGAATTGGCATTTATCCTCGGTTAGGCCAATACCCCATCCTTGAGATGTATATACTTGGAATAGAGAGACACAGAATATTTTCTCCTGGATTAAAGAAGCGAGATATTAAACTTAGGAAGTGTTGGTGGTTACACTGACATTGCAGGGAGAAAGCAAGCCTACCAGGAGAAGGAAGACACTGATGCACAAAGACTAGAGACATCAAGAGTTTGGGAAAATTGGAGATGCCGATTCTACAAGACTTATTGGAAGGGCCAGTGAAGAAGGGTGGCCAGACCAAAGTTTTCCTGCCCTTCCCACAGCTGTTTTTAATTTGTCTTGAGAATTCAGAAGACACGTCTTAGGCTGCCCTTCAGAACTCTCCTGACCTAACCTCTGTGGCTATTTTGTGGCCACTGGTTTGATGCAGGCTTCCATCCCATCTCTGATGGAAGACTGAGACAGCCTCTCACAGAAGGCCTAAACTCTGTCCTTATCGCTTCCTACCTAGGAGCTTCTGGGATGCCACAGTGTGGGAAGCTGTTCCATACTTCTGTATGCACAGTAGAGATCTCCAAGAGACTTCATGCTCATGGAACCACTATTGACCAGTAGAAGTCAATAGATAAAGGCTTTCTTCTTTTGTCCCTGTGAGTATTTCATAAGGGTTTCAGGGAGGTTGAGCAACAGGCCCCTGAACCCCTGGTGCAAGTTAGGATGGTCAAGCTCTTCCTCAAACTGGATTTTCCTCTTTCTTTGTTCCACTCCCTCTACCCTTTGTTCAGGCTCTCCTTTTCGCGGAACCTAGACTAAGACACTCGGGATTTTTTGGGCAAATTTCCTTTGGGTTAGATTTCAGTTGTAACTAATTGTAATGGCTTAAAAAAGAATCCATTTCTAGTCCCAGATAATAACACACTAATTGTAACTTTGAACAAATTGGTTATTCTATACTTCAGTTTATTCACTATAAGACAGTGGAATTGGTCTTATTTCTAAGATTCCTTTCATCTCTAATGTTTCAGGATTTGAAGAAAAGGTCTCATGTCTCAGAGAAATAAATCTCTAGTGATGGCTGTACAGATGCTGGGATAGTCATTTCCTCCTATATTTCTGGTCCCTCAGTGCTCATGTCCCTGGCAACACCATGGAAGAATTAGCCCTTGATTCTCATTAGGGGAAACCAGAGAGGAATTGGTGATACTGACTATATGTGGGAATGGAGGTTATAAATTATTTCCCAAGCATATTTAAATCTCTCAAGCTGCTCCAAAAGAATCTTTGGATTACACTTGGCCTAAAATTAATTATAACTTTATGAATAGAAGGTCAATTCATGAAAAAGAAATTCTGTGAGAAGTTCTTGGAAATCTTTTTATCTGTGAAAATTTTGAGTTTCATAGGATTCCTGAAGGTTCCTGCAACTTCTCTTGTTCCAAGATTATCAAACTTCAGCGCATTTCCCTGTCTTCCTTTTACATCACACATCAGATTCTTTCCTCAGGCCCTTCAGTTGTTAAAGTGCACAGAGTTGTTAAAGTGACTCCTACCCAAGTATTCAAGGCACTTCTGTCATCTTTAAACCTCTGTACTATGAATTAATATCTGACTTCTCATCTTTGATGAGGACTGATTGCTCCTCCAATTCTTCTTTCCACTTTGATCTCTCTCCAGAGATATGACCAGGGAAAGTAAAGAACGCAAAAAATCATATGGCTAAAACAAAAACAGGACTATCCTTAAAATTTTTACATATTTGGTATTGAAGAAAAAATATGTATTAACGGTCTTAAAAGAAGTGAAAATCACTAGAAATGTCACTAAGTGCAAATTCCTAATATCCCAAGCCATTTCGAAGAGTGAAAGTATTTGTCACACAGTAAGAACTGACTTGGCAAAATCATACCAAAGAACTAAGGTCAAGCAGTAAAGAACATGTTTGGCTTCCCCTAGTGCATCTGGGCAAAGGAAAGGGGAGATGGTGGAATATTTAATAATAGGGCAGAGAAAAATGACTTTAGACTAGAGAAAATAGATGATCAAGGTTTTTAGACAACAATAAATCCCCAATTTTTTGTTTGATTCACCTAAAACCAGAGAGGCTTACAAAATCCTTTCCACTGTGGCATTGAGAAGGCAGTGATTTATGGCAAACATTTTTGTGGAACCCATTTTATTAAAGGAATATTGCATTGCCAAGTTTTGTATGAATTTGTACGGTAGAAAATAAAAGCAGAAATGAGCAGAAAAGTTAAAAAGCAGTTGAGAAATGTTTTCGCTTTAGAAACCAAATGAATAACCACAAAGAGAGACAAATTTTTGCAAAGCATACGTCAGCTCTGATTTTTTTAAATGGCTTTGGAATCTAGAAGAAGATCAAAGGAAAATGCAACAGAAGCTGCTGTGCGTAAAGCCCATGTGACTTTCCCAACGGGCACACGGGTCACAAGTCTCAACAAAGCAAGGAGGTACGCAATGAAATCAAAAGGAGACTAGTTCCTCTTTGATGAATGTATCCAGAATTTTGCAAACTGAAAAACATCTAGAAGGAAACTATTTGCATTTCCACATCACTTTAAGTAGTGTCCTTATGAAAACAAAACTTTTCTTTTGAATTACATATAAGGGTGGGGGTAGGAGCCCATCTCTTCATGAATAGCTTTTGCCAAGTCCTTGCCAGGGCCAACGTGGACTACCAATGGACATGGTGAAACCTCTGAACTAGAGAGAAGATGGAATCAAAGTGGCTCCAACACAACACTGTACCCAATTCTGCCAAGCTAGCATTGCCTCTAAAACTAAGTGAAGCTTCCTTTTCTAGAACATTACTTTTGTTGTCGTTGCTATTGATTTCCCTCCCTCTGTTCCTGCCTCCCTTCCTTCCTCCCTTCCTTCCTCTCCCTCCATCCATCCTTCTCTTCCTAAGTGTGATAAGAACGGGTAACACGATATCCACCCTCTAGGATTTTAAGTGTATAATAATATAGCATTGCTAACTATAGGTGCAGCGTTGTACAGAAGATCTCTAGAACTTCCCTTGTATGACAAACTTTGGGCCCCCTGCAGAGCAACTCCCCATTGCATTTTAACAGCTGATGAAAATGGAGAGGCATTTCCCACTGAAATATTTCCTGAAATTATGGGGCAGGGGGAAAGGGTGAGAATTTCTATACCTAAGAACAACTGAGGATTTAACCATTCCTTGCCCTAATATGCATCGCCATAAAAACTAGGGATTAGCCAGTTATGGGGACTTGATGACGCAGTACGTTTCTGTTCTTTCCATTTGCGTCTCCATGTTCCCACCCAAAACTTTTTCAAATAATCTTTTCCCTTTAAGGAAACAACTGGTGGGATATATCCTGAGGCCTTGCTATTTTCTTACAAAACACTAGGCATTTCCCCTCATGAGAAAGAATGGTGGGACTGATACATCCAACTTAGTGTGACTAATCCTGTGTTCTTTTACTGCTGAGTTTAGTTCCCAAGAAATCCTTTTATGTGTTAGTCTGGAGAAACTGACTATCTCATTCCTCTTGGTGATTGCTCTCTCACTTCTTTTGAGTTACACGTCAGCTATAAATTGTCCCTCAACAGAAAGGTGATCTTTTAAAACAGGAATTTTCCTTAGAGTTATTGAAATAATTATAGGAAATGTTTAAAAGGTATTAATAACATTGCAGGGGAGTTTCCATCACGTACTCTACAAAACAAATGGTCATTCCAAGGGCCAAAATATCGAGTACTAAAATCACAATGACATTCTGGTGCTGAACGAAATCCTCTGAGAAACAAGAGAACTGGCTTAGTCTACAGCACACAAAATTTATCACACTCCAGGGTGTAAAGCAAGGCAAAGAACTTTATTTTCTGTTATGTATTTCAGTAAATATGTCTATGTCCCTAAAAGGATATTACTTTTAAAGGCCCTAAAGACGTTGAGCTCCCTAAGACTTTGACATTTGGGGATGACTGCAAGTTGCCCACACAAGCAGAACAAAGCCTACATTTTCCACAGAATTTAAAATCTATTACTCCATCGGTTTCCCAAATTCACATTAACAGCATTTGTAATGACATGAATAAAGTGAAAATATAGATGGGAAGAGAGGGAGATTTTATAAAAAAAAAAAAAAAAAAGAAAAGAAAAGAAAGAAAAAAGAAAAAGAAATGACATTCCTCTTGAACAAAATTTGATTAAAATAAGTTTGGGGATTCTATTTATCTTAGAGACTCCCCCACCCCTGCTTTAGTGTCCATTCAGAAACTGAGCTGTGAGAAGGGGATTGTTAAATATAAAAGAATCCATCCTAATTTTTCTGAAGCCCCTGCCGTCATCGTTCAGCCACTCAATTGGAATCTTGTCCGACGTGGTTCCTGAGAAGCAAGGTGAGAGCTGGTTGGGAAAAAATGACCAAGTATTTCAGCCTTTCCCAGCTCTGCTGGGCAACATGTGAGAATAGCAGCAAGATTCCTCTCTTGCCATTCAGAATCGAGGTGGGACCACCTGGGGTTTCCAGTTTTAGAATATAACTCTTTGGGCAATTAGAAAATCTCTGAGCATCTATCTCCCCTGGCATTTAGGTAAATTAATAATATTAAGTATTTCTAAAATAAGAAGTGGGTTATAAGATATGCCAATGTACCACGAGCATAATTTGCTCAGTTACCTTTTCCCCAAAGGAGACTTATCAAGGTACAGTCCTACAGCATTAATGCTTATGAGCTCATGGCCCTGGAATATCTATTTCCGACAGATTCAAGACAATGAAACTTCATTATCATGCCCCCTTATTTAACTCCAATGCCCAGGACAACGATTTGTTTTAATGTCCCAGTCTAAACCTCCTACAGCAATATTTTGTCAGGTAATAGCTTCCATTCATAATGCTAACAGCTCTTGAATTCTCCAGTCAATTTGGCTGTTAGGATCCTCTCTTTTCTTTGATTTCCTAAGCTTTACACCTTGCCATATTCAGTTTAGGTTAAAAAAAAAAAAAAAAAGCACAAATGTTACATATAGCATTTGGGATATTAGATAAATTCAAAATCAACAGGAGCTTTGCTCTCAAGGTACATATATTACTTCTGAGTTTTCCATAAACAAGAATGAAAGAACCTTTTTAAAGTTTTCAAAACTCAAGTAAAACTCTTATTATATATGATTGATAAGATTTTTTGTTTCTGGGAGAGAAAGTTATTTTTCATCTCTAGACTTTAAAGCTTCCCAACAGGTTCTTCTACAACCTGAAAGTTATGGAAGACAAAACTTAAAATCCTTCCCTGGTATAGATTAGATAACATTTATAGGTTTAATTTGTGCTCCATAAGTGGGACTGTAAAATAGAATGACTTTGAAGTACAAAGTTAGAATGACCTGGATTTCATTCTCAAATCACCACTTACAAGCTATTTGTCCTTGGGAAATTTATCTCATCTGAAAAATGGGGTAATAATATAACCTAATTCACAAGGTTGCTATGAAGATTAAAGATTTTAAACTTGGCATTTTTCCACCTCTGCAGTTCATTAATCATTTCCCCCTTGCCAATGCAATGATTGCAGAGCCTATATGGTTTCAGAAAAGATGACCATAGCCTCTGGAATGTGATCTAAACTAAACAATCAATGGATCTACCACATGGCCAGAGAGAGTTTCATGGGTAGTTTGAACTGGGTGACTCTTTGGATTTGAATCTTTCAATTTGCTTTTGTTGAATGTATCAGGACAAAAAAAGCCTCTCTTTCCAGCTAGACAAGAAACAGAAAGTATGCAGCTTAGGGTACTTTTGGCACACATCTTAGGACCACAAAGGAACCAACAGAAGGACAGAATGATCAAGCCTTACCTGATGTCAACCCAACCCCTGGATCACATCACCCAGGCTTTGTTTAAATCTGTTTGAGGAAGGTTTTCCTTTATTTACCTTCTAACCTATACGTTCAACACACATGGCATATGATTAAATATGATTTTATGTTGCTTTCAATAATCCCTGGACACATTATTTAGTGGGTGGAAATGTACAATGTAAAAATTCCAGAAGCCCCAATATCTCTGCTCACACTCAGGCAACAGAAAATCCTACAGTCATTGTAAGTAGTTTTACTACAGATATGTAAACTGTCAAAAGTTCAAGATATTAAGCAATTCTTCAATTTTTATTCAAAGGGAAGCCTTTTCCCTCTCCTCAGCCTGTAATTGACAAGCCATCTGCCTTCTCCACTCATCTCCTCCTCACCTCATTATCTGCTCCCATTTATCTCATCAGGGTCACAGGTAATGGGAGGAGAAAGACTAGGAAATAAATGGAATGGCTCTTATTTGGCCATTGAGTTGTAAAATAGGATTCCAGCTTCCCACTTTCTGGATCAGACATATGTTGACTCTTTCTTTTGTGGCCACAATCATGAGGTCTTCAGGAACCCCCATTGGCTCTCTCTGACTGCAGCTTCCTTGACTCATGAAAGGCATATTTTCTTTGGCCACTTTTCTCCATTCCTCATCAGCTTCTATTTCATCAACCATTTATACCACAGAGATTTCACGGTTGGGATTCCCTTATTCTGTGGTCGGAGCTTTATTGACACTATTTAAGGAAAAAAAAAAAATTTCTAATGTTGTAAGATCATCATAGGTATGCAAAAGTTGTAAGAATATAAACTCACATATGGAAACATTCATCTGCCACTAATTCTTAATTTCTTTAAAAATTCACAAACACAGTCAAACTTCAGAGCAAGTCTTAGTGACCTGAAAGTTAATTAGGAAAAAATAACCTGAAAACCATGAGTGAGAAAACAGGTAACTAAAACTAAAAACAGGCCAAACTGCTTAACCACTCATGAAACGTGGTAAATCTGCTTTCATGGTTCACCCAAACTAGCAAAGCAAAAAGACAAAAATACAAAACCAAATAGTTGGGAATATACCCCTTTTTTTTTTTTTAACTAGATTATAGTTTCAATTTGTTTTTGATGAAATCCCCTAGCACCCTCCATGGACTGAAGATGGCTCTGGGCCTCTGGATATGCTCTTCCTGACTTCACAAAGCTCCTGTTCGACCTGAGCTTTGATTTCTTCTGTAGCTTTACCCTCTCTAGGGACATGACTTCCTCTGAACTACTACTTGTATACGTAGTTACGGAATCCCAAGTTATTTCCCCTGAACTTAAACTGTTGTGTACTGAAAACTCAGCAAAATACTGTTATCATTCCATCTCAAATTTCTCCAGTCCAATGGCTACAATTTCCAACTAGCAACATCAATATTTCCTTGCTTCTACTTGGTTATCGGGTTATCCCTAAAATGTATTTTTAACATTGTCTTTGGGTACCATGACCTTCTTTTAGACACCAAGATTGAGGCATCCTGATTTACATCAATTTTTATCACGTCAGTTAATGACTTTTAGCATGGCATGCAGAAGCTAAAATATCTTTAGAAGCAGGCACACATAAGCTAACAGCTCCCTTGTTTTGCCAGTTCTATTGTGGTATAGAAGCAGAAGTAAGCCAAGTATGGTTGGTTTTTCTAATTACTTGTCATATGAATAAATAACCAATCCCGAGTGAAATATTCATTCCTCTACCTCTCAACTTGGTTAATTTGAAGTCAGGGTAGGGAACAAGGTGTGTATTCAGATTTTCCATGGGTGATTCCTTTCTAATCACAAATCAGTATAATGTTCCTTGGATTGGGGAGGAAAGGGAACTAAGTGCTAGCTTTCCCCCAGGGACTTTATATTCTTAGAAATACCTTTGCTGAAGTCTTATTATCACCTTGCACTTTGTAGACAACCTGGTACATCGATCCCATGGCTCCCATCTGATCCGGAGAAACCTTCTCAGAGAAATACCCGTAAAATGCCTGGGCCTTCTTCTTCTTTTTTTTTTTTTAATAATTTTTTTTTTTATTTATTTATCAGAGAGAGAGAGGGAGAGCGAGCGAGCACAGGCAGACAGAATGGCAGGGAGAGGCAGAGGGAGAAGCAGGCTCCCTGCTGAGCAAGGAGCCCGATGTGGGACTCCATCCCAGGACGCTGGGACCATGACCTGAGCCGAAGGCAGCGGCTTAACCCACTGGGCCACCCAGGCGCCCCTGCCTGGGCCTTCTTGAAGCCATCCTTCCCTTCTCCCCGACTCCCCACGCGTCAGCATCTACACTCTCTTGGCAGATTTCACAAAGGACTGCACACCAGGAGAGGGAAAGGTAATGATGTGTGTTTGTCTTACGGGTGCACTCACATTTCAAACTTGTCTACAATTCCGATAAATGAAAGGAGTTGTTAAACCATAACAAAAGTTAAATAAAAAGAAACATTAAACTGTAAAATGAATAAAAACTGTCATTAGGTGTAACCCAAACAGTCTGTGTGTGGTTTCTCAGAATGACAAGTAAACAATAAACATGAAATGTTGTCAAGGAGCTTCAACAAAAAGTGTTTCCATGCATGTGCAAATAGGGAGATGAGCTGGAGCCAGCGCCACATCACAGAAGCTTTGTGGGCAATCAGATGGGCATTGAGTAGAAAGCCCTTGACCTGCCAGATTTGCCTTTTTTTCCCTCCTTCAGGCAGGTTGACAGGAATTCTCTCTCTCTGAATATCCAGTGTCCCTTTAGTCTCTCTTTGGCTGCTTACCTAACAGAACGCTAGAAGCAATTATTGGAAAAACTAGACCGTGTTTAGATTATTAATAGTGGCAGAACTTTTTTAAAACCCAAGAACGCAGTACCAAGATTCATAGTGTGTATTCACAATAAAAATGGAACTCTCTTTCCATGCTGTAATGACAGTACAGAAACAAATATCTGGGTTATTTCTTATTTCCTCCTTTCCATGAATCAGAAGCCCCCAAACGCCAATGCCCACAAGGGCCAGGCAACTTACATAAACGAGTGAGGCAGCTGGGTGTAGGATGGGTGTTAAGTGTGTAGAGAGGTGGAGGCTTAATTAGGATGGTGGAGAGTGCACACCTATCGAAAAGGTACATCCGGGGCGCCTGGGTGGCTCAGTGGGTTAAGCCGCTGCCCTTGGCTCAGGTCAAGATCTCAGGGTCCTGGGATCAAGTCCCGCATCGGGCTCTCTGCTCAGCAGGGAGCCTGTTTCCTCCTCTCTCTCTCTGCCTGCCTCTCTGCCTACTTGTGGTCTCTCTCTGTCAAATAAATAAATAAAATCTTTAAAAAAAAAAGAAAAAGAAAAAGAAAAGGTACATCCATTCTCTAACCTATAAAATCTGTGCTTCCTAAACAAAACACATCTAAAATTCAGCCTACAGACTAGATGTAGCAGGACCCTTTTATATATGGATGCAGTTAAATTAAAATTAATCAGAAGAGCTTAAGAAAGCCAATATTAAACAACCAGAGTTTCGGTTAAAAGTCCAAGTCAGGGGGTACCTGGGTGACTCTGCCTTTGGCTCAGGTCATGATCCCAGGGTCCTGGGATCAAGCCCCACATCAGGCTCTCTGCTCAGCGGGGAGCCTGCTTCCCGCTCTCTCTCTGCCTGCCTCTCTGCCTAGTTGTGATCTGTCTGTCAAATAAATTAAAAAAAAAAAAAAAAGTTAAAAAAATATAAGTCCTAGTCAGGTGTATCTTAAATGAGATAAAAATCTCCCTACTTTCCACTTCCCACAAAATAAAGCAAACAGTAATAGATCATAAAATGACTGCGCGTTTAAAAAATAAATACAAGATAAAAAAATTAATAAAATCACTGAATGTTTTAACTGCCCAAACCATGTTATTTGAATAATTATGCTCTCATCTAGTTGTGATCTTTATAGTAACTTCAACTATATATTGTTTCCATGTACTAGTCATTTTGATTAAAAAACAAAACAAAACAAAACAAAACATAAAAACAAGTGGTGCCTGGGTGGCTGAGTCATTAAGTGGCTGCCTCTGGCTCAGGTCGTGATCCCAGCATCCTGGAATAGAGACCCGCATCAGGCTCTTGGCTTGGTGGGAAGCCTGCTTCTCCCTCTCCCACCCCGCTGCTGGTGTTCCCTCTCTTGCTGTGTCTCTCTCTGTCAAATAAATAAATAAAGTCTTCAAAAAACCAAACCAAAACAAAAAAACACATCAGGTCTTTGCAGAGGAAAAAGAAAATAATGATAATCTACACACATGTACTTGGAACGTCTGGATTGGTAATAAACTTCCAATTTCATCTTCTAGTGAATGCGATATACATTTGCTCCACAAGGAATTAAATATGAAATAACGTCTTTGTCGCAAGTTAAGCATTCTGCACTGACTTACAGCTGTTTCCACTAAGCACCAGGTACCCGGCAAATAGAAGTTTAGTGCTTGGGTCTAAGGATCTACGTTTTCCAAACGAAGAAGAGTTATAATGAGCTAGTTTCTAAAGCAGGTCAAAGGTTATTCATATATATTACTGATTCTCATCTTAATGATTTGGTTATTATGATGATTCTCTGAAGATGGTTCTTTTTTTTACATTGACAAGGAGAATGAGACTCAGGGGATTCGAATGACGTGTGATAGAGAAAGCTCTAAAACTTGGTCTAGACACACAGGTTTTTATTTTCCTCAAACTATACCGATTTCTCAAGTTTGAGGGGAAAATATTGTGCTTATGACAGTTCCTCAAGGCAGGGGTTCCCATTTTCTATTAATATTATTTATAAATAAAAATTATAGTCACTGTCACTGCAGCAAGTCTAGACTCATATAGAAACACTTCGATGTTATTTCCTCGCGCTCCTTTATTAAATGTAAGTATAACACAACTAGTGAGTCAAGAGACATATTGCTTTCAGCTTCCTTATGCCCCTTTGGCAGATTTTAATCAGTGGTTGTGGAAGAAAGGGTAGTACTCTGAGAAGAAAGGGAAACGGGGGCTGGTGCCCAGCTGGTGAAGTTGGCATAGAAGGATGTGTATGGACTGACAGGGAAGAGAAGCTGCCAGTCCCTACCTCCCCAGGGGTTCAGGTGGATAGTACTAAGAGTAACTACACCAGGTTCTGGATTCTTGCTTGTAAAATCCTTGCACTTCGCTGTCCGCCTAAAAAAGAAAAAGGCAACCATCCTCGTGAGGAACCCAAATAACACCTTCCTTTAATTCAGGAGGAGCTGTTGCCACTTCAGAGACAACAAAAATTAGCAAAGACACCTCCTCAGTGACTTTTTACTTTTGCCTCATTTTCCTTCATATTTCTGCCTTTCCCTCCTTCTTACAGTACTCTGCACAAATACCCTGTTTGGCTTCTTTTTTCTTTCTCCTTTTTTTTTTTTTTTTTTTGGCATTGTGAATTTAAGTTTCATCTATTTCCTTATGCTTAAAATTTTAATCTTGCATAGATTAAACTCTCCATTAATATCCTTAGGAGAAATTTTTTTCATTGAGTCTCTTGAATGAAAAGCACTCCAAATGTAATAAATAGAGGCTATTTCTGAGTAGCTAAAACACAGGTTTTGGAGCAACATCAAGTTTGATTCTTTGTCTATTTATGACACTTCCTCTAAGTACAAATTCTTGCCACTTAGTAGCCATGTGGCCTTAGGTATGAAAACTTCCTGTGCCGCCTCTCTTAACATGGTGATAACAATAATAAATGGTTTTCGAAGCAATTGAAACTTAGAATATAAACCATTTAGAGTGATGCCTGACAACACATAGTAAATTGCTATGAAATGTTATTATTACTACTCCTAATATCTGTGTGACCTTATGCAAGGTACTCAAACTTTCTAAGATTCTAATTTTCATCTTAATATTGGAATACAGTAACTTCCATCATAGGTGTCTTGTAAATTCTAACCAATGTGGTCTATGTAAAGCAGAGTTGCTGACAAATACGTTCATCTAGACACTGTAACAGGTTAAGTGATACACTGTCTGTGCAAACCCCAAATCTAGACCTCTTCATCTTTGAGGTGGGTCTTCACCTCCACCTCATCTCACCAGCTTTCCTTTACACTCATGTCTGGGATCTTGTCAATATTTGGAAGAGTTTCCAAAGTTTCAGGTTCTAATATCCCCACTCTCTGATCATAGCTCTTTGCCCTGTGATTGCTCTCTTGGGTAAAACTCTAACTTCAGATCTAGTTGTTAGCCTTCCTGCCCTCACACCAAGGCAGCCATGTGCTCATGCACAGAGCCACACAATGGTAAAGACTGATGCCACTAGAAAGTCATAATTTTCAACTAACTGGGAACTTGATAGTGGCTGGCAATCTTTTTATGCTCCAGGTCAGTGTTCTCTCTTATGACTTTTGGTGATTTTTCAAATCATCTCCATTTTCCTCAAACATTATTTATTGCTCTTAGATTACAACCTACTTAACCAAGACAGTACAAGTTTCCAAGCAAGAATTCTACCAGTATGAGCTCAGGCAATTGAACAGGCACTCACATAACTTTCTAGGGAAGGTAATATATCCAATTCCTCCTTCTACACTTTCCAATCCCTTTCCCAGAGCCTAGAGTTTGGAGTCTGGGCTCCTGCTAGCTCTCAGATATGAACTCTATCCCTTCTTGAAATGAGGAGATGCTATTCCTCATCTAAGAATAAAGAAAGCCAACCTCTTCATCTGGATTCTTATCCCATTTTCCTTTTTTTTCTCTCAAGGACTTTGCTCTACTTGTCTCTTATTACTTCTGACTCTTTCTCTACAAAGTTGAAATAGGTTCAGTTTTCTTTAATGTTAACAGAAAAAAGTCCTTCTTTTGTACATTAAGGATGGCCACAAATTCTGTTCCTCTTCATTCACCAAGTCCTGCTAACTCTACATCATTAGTGTATCTTGATTTCAATCCAACCCACCCATCTTCATTGTAACCATATCTCATCATCATCTCTTTCTCAGTTATAAACTTGCCTCCAAACTGGTCTTCCCACTGCCAGATATGCTTCTCTCAAATACATGCTTTGCCTTCCAATGAAAATAATACTTCCAATAAAATATGGTAATATCACTCTCTGTTTTGAATCCCACTAATGAGTTCCCATTGCTCAAGGATAAAGACCAACTGTCATAGCATGTCATAGTGTGTCATTTCCTTCTATGTCTTCTGCTTAGTTTATTAGACCTGAAAATTGGCAGAACAAAACTATCCATAGCTAAATGTAAACAAGAGGCTGCACTCAAGAGGATGGGAAAGATGAAGATGTGGGCGGAAGCTAAATGGGCCCACAGAACTGTCCATGGGAGTGAGGGATATGGTGGGCATAGGAGGGGAAAGAAACAGACTCATACCAGGGAGCCTGCAAAGGGACGAGGAATTCCCATAACATGTGGCTTTGAAAACAAGAAGAGCCAAATTCCATGAGTTCTTATAATCAGCAAGGGTTAAAACATGGAACTTTAAAAATCAGTAGACTCCTGGGAGAGCTGAGAGGGCAAGAGGAAACAGAGCCCTTCCTCTTAAAAAGACAGCATGACAGAGGCGTCCAGCTCCCGTGCAGCTCTGGGGAAGTGGGTGAGAGGGAGCTGGTTTATTGCTGAAAGACAGGACAGTCAATGTACCAGGTGACCGTCCCTTCCCAGATAAGTGTGCCTCTTTGGTTCACAGATGGAGAATTCAGGACTCAGAGGCATTTACCTGGATTTGGAGGAGAGAAGATGGTAATTCAAGGGAGTAACTAGGTGTGGAGAAAGGCTCTTACATATCAGACTTACTCCTTACATGTTGATATCAGTAATCTGATGAAAAACATTAATTAACTGACACTAAAATTCTTATGGAAACACAAAGAATCCAGAATAACTGAAATAATCTTGGAAAAGGAGAACAAAGTTGGAAAATTCAGACTATCCAACTTGAAAAATTAAGCTACAGTAATCAAGACAGTACGATACTAGTTTAAGAACAGATCAATAGGTAAATGGCACAGAACTGAGAGACCAGAAATAAACCTTCACATATACGGCCAATTGATTTTCCTGAAAAACATTGCCAAAGTAATTCTATGGGGGAAAGAACAGTATTTTCCAACAAATGGTGCTGGCACATGAAAGACAAGGAAGTTGGGTTCTTGCATAACGCCATATTCAAAATATAATTCAAAGTTGATTAAAAGGTCTAAATATAAGTGCTAAAACAAAACTCTAAGAAGAAAACATGGGCATATCTTTATCACTTTGGATTAGACAATGGTTTTTTACTTATAATACCAAAAACACAAGCAGCAAAAGAAAAGTTAAGTAAATTGGACTTCATCGAAATTAAAAACATTAGTACATCAAAGGAGACCATCAAGAAAATGAAAAGAAAACCTAGAGAATGGGAAGAATATTAACAAATCATATGCCTGATAAGGTATTTGAATATAGAATATATAAAGAACTCTTACAACTCAGCAATAAAAAAGGATAATCTAATTTAAAATGAGCAAAAGACTTAAATAGACATTTCTTCACATAAGATATACAAATAGCTAATAAGCACTTGAAAAGATTTCAATATCATTAGTCATCAGAGAAATGCAAACCAAAACCACAAAGCAATACCACTTTGTACCCACTGCGATGGCTATTTAAAAAATATACAGAAGGTAAGTGTTGGTAAGGGTGTGAAGAAACTGAAACCTCATACTCATAGGAATATGAAATGCTACAACATGGATGGACCTTGAAAATCATATGCTAACTGAAAAAAGCCAGACACAAAAGGCCACATATTGTATAATCCCATTTATATGAAATATCCAGAACAGGCAAATCCATAGAGACAGAAAGTAGATTAGTGGTTGCCTAGGGCTGGGAGGAAGGGGAAGTGGAATACAGGGTTTCTTTTTAGGGTGATGAAAATGTTCTAAAATTAGACTAAGGTGATAGTTGCAAAACACTGTGAATGTACTAAGAACTACTGAATTGCACATTTTAAAGGGATGAAATTACTGTCGATGCAACTTCATAAAATAAAGAAAGATCAGTATAAAAGGAAAAAAAAGAGACAGCACAACAAATATCCCTGAGGAAATACAGCATAGTGGCAGCAGTTTGAGGGCACCTGGGTGGCTCAGTCAGTTAAGCATCTGCCTTTGAGGCAGGTCATGATCCCAGGGTTTTGGGATCTAGTTCTGCATTGGGACCCCTGCTCTGCAGGGTGTGTGTTTCTCCCTCTGCCCCTTCTCCCACTCGTTCTCTCAATCTCTCTCTCAAATAAATAAATAAAATCTTAAAAAAAAAAAAAAGAAGAAGAAGAAGAAGAAGAAGAAGCAGTTTGAAAAATGCCTGGGGTATATGGGAGGGAGATGTGTCTACTAATCTCAGAGCGTATGCTAGAGGGGCAGGGATTGTTAGGAGACTTCTCTGGGAACAAAGGACTTAATGGGCACCATTTTATTCCCATGTCCCTGAGCATACACATAGAGGACAGAGGACAACTACCAGAACCAGTGTGGCACCAACACTTGGTACTAAACTTTCCAACAGCAAGCCCTGCCCCCATGTTCTCCTATAGACATGCTCCACTCCAACCAGGCCTCAACTCCAGGTCCCTTCCCAGAACAGACCTGAAAATCTTACTAAAACCATGTGTCCCAACCCCACACACTTCAGAGGACGCAACTCCCCCCCCAACACAATCTGCCTCGGTCCCCAGCAGCTTCGGGTCCCCTCCTCTCTGTGAGGGCTTTGCTGGCATGGTGAGCCCTGCCCCCATATTCTTTTGCAGTATGGTGCTACTGCATCTCTGGCAAATGTCTGGTCTGATTCAACTTAAGCTCAAGGTGGCTTCAGACTGGCCTACTAATAACATAGGGATCAAACACTGCCCACAACAGGCGAAGAGCCACTGCAGACAACTGGACTAAAGGCAAATACAGCTCAGCCACAGCAGTATGCACCTTGCTAGTATGCACCCACATAGGAGACACCTCTGAAAAGCCAGGTTCTGGTGAACAGGAAACATTGATCTGCAGGGCATTACTGGACTCCTTCATAAGATCACTACTTTCAAGAGCAGAAGACATAGCTGACTTTCCTTACACGCAGACACAAAGAGTGAGACAAAATGAGGAGGCAGAGGAATATGTCCCAAATGAAAGAATAGACCAAAATCACAGCAAGAAATCTAAACAAAACAGAGGTGAGTAGTTTGCCTGATAAAGAAATTAAAATAATGGTGATAAAGATTCTTATTGGACTGGAGAAAGGAGTGAGATCCTCAACAAAGAGATAGAAAACATAAAAAATAACCGATCAGAGATGAGGAACTCAGTAAAAGAATTAATTTATTTCTACCAGATAGAATTAATTGTAGATAGCAGAAGCAAAACACATCAGTGAGCTGCATGACAGAGTAATGGAAAGCAATCAAGTTCAACAGGAAAGAAAAAAAATAATAAAAAATTAAAATAGACTTAGAGAACTCAGGGGTACCATCAAGCATAACATTTGCATTATAGGGATCCTGGAATGTGGAGAGAAAGGGGAAGAAAATAGAAAATTACATGAAGAAATACTAGCTGGAAAATTCTTAAATCTGTGGAAAGAAACACAAATTCAGATCCAGGAGGCACAGAGACCCCCAACAAAATCAACCCAAGGAGGTCCACATAGTAATTAAAGTGGCAAAGAGTACTGATAAAGAGAGAATTTTAAAAGCACTAATAGAAAACAAAAAATAATAAAATAATAAAAAATAAAACAGTTAGATACAAGGGAAATCCCATAAGGTTATCAGCTCATTTTTTGAGCAAAAAACTTGCAGGCCAGAAAGAAATGTCATGATATATTCAAAGTGCTAAAAGAAAAATCTTACAGCCAAAACATTCTATCCAGCAACGCTATCATTCAGAATAGGAGAAATCGTTTCCCAGACAAACAAAAGTTAAAGGAATTCATCACCACTAAGCAAGCCCTATAAGAACTGTTAAAGGGGACTCTTTGAGTAGAAAGGAAAGAACATGAGTAGGGGCAAGAAAAGTAGAAAATACAAAAGCATTAAAAATAAGCATATCTACAAAAATCAGTCAAGGAGTCACTAAAATAAAGGATGTAAAGTATGATGGTATATACCTATCAGGGGTTTGGGGGAGAAGAGTTAAGAATGAGAGAGAGAGATTGAAAGAAGGAGTGGGGAGAGGGCCAGAGGGAGAAGCAGACGCCCTGCAGAGCAGGAATCCCGACACAGGACTCCATCCCAGGATCCTGGGATCATGGCCTGAGCCAAAGGCAGATGCTAACCAACTGAGCCACCCAGACACGCAAGATGATAACAAGTTTTAATGAAGATGGTGGAAAAACTGGAAACGTTCTAAATTACTAGTACAAATCCAACAAATCCAAATCAGTGCAGTCCTGTTGGAAAACAGTTTGACAATTCCTCAAAACATTAAACATAGAATTATCAAATGACCCAGCAATTCTACTCCTATGCATATACCCAAGAGAAATAAAAACGTATGTTTATACAAAAACTTGAACACAAATGTTCGTAGTGGCATTATTCATAGTAATTGAAAAGTAGAAGCAACCCAAATTTCCATGAACTGTTTGTTGAATGAATGAACAAAATGCAGTATAGCCATATAATGGAATATTATTAAGCAATAAAAATAATGAAATACTGATATGTGCTACAATATTATTGAACCTTGAAAGCCATTATGTTAAGTCAAAGAAGCCAGATACAAAAGGCAGATATGGCAGGATTCCATTTATGCGCATTGTCCAGAATAGGCAAATTTGTAGAGATAGAGTAGATTAGTAATTGTTTAGGGCTGGGGTGGGATGATGGGGATATATGTGATTATATTGCCCCCCCGACATAATCCAGTGTAATATACCTATCTCTAGGTCCTTAATTTTAATCACATTTTGCCATGTAATAAAACAGTTTCACGGATTACAAAGATTAGGACATGGACATCTTTGTGGGGGGAACCATTATTCTGCCTACCATCTTGCCAACTGAAGCGGGTCTTTTGTAAATTCTTGGACTGGATCCCTAAAATTTAGAATAACTACACAAATATAATTGACTACCAAAAGACTTTAGATGTATTATGGAAGAAAAGAGATTCAAAGAATCCTCTGGAATCACATGGTTGTCTGAGGACCCCTCACTCAACACAGTTCATCAAATATTCCTTTAGGAGTTAATTGAAAACTCCAATCCAGGTTGGTGTAAAATGTCATAAAATCACCTTATTCTCTTAATGGGCCTCTGAATTTGCAGAAATGCTCTGGATGCAAATATAGCCTGAACCAGTTTTCTGTTTCTGAGACTAAGGGTGGTATAATTCAGTAGCCCAAAGTTTCCTCTTACTTAAATACAGGAATTATGGCTCAGGTAGCCATGAGTCTAACTGACAGGGATTAGTCATCCCTATATCAATGCCCTCTATGCATCCTCTGCAACCTTCTCTGGATGAGACATATCTCAGATAAAATTTTATTGGTTCCTAAATCATACCCTTTACATTTCAACACTTTTGTTGTAGATGCTGGATATGAGAAGTGGCCAAGGACACTACAAATGCCTTGGAAGGAAAGAGCTCCATGGAGTAGGAATAATAGAACTATTTTCCATTGTTCTTGGAGATTATTCTTTTTTCAACCCGCTTCAGTCATTTTTTTTTTTTTTCTGGTCAACATGCCCATATTATGTAGAAGAAGGAAATATTGCTTCACGAAAGGCAAGTCAAAATTAGTAAAACAACTGCTTTTAAGTTTAGGAGTATAGTGTTTATTTAATAGACACATACGGTCACGATCTTTTTTTCAGCAATTATTTCTTCTACAGACAAGACTTGAAAAGTCCATTTTGGCTCCTTTTTTACCCCACTATTATAACTTTTCATGGTTCACTGGAATTTAGTGTCATTACTGATAAGCAAAGATAGATGTCCTAAAAGTTTATGAACACTGTAAATTATTATGTGGTCAGTTAAGAGCGTTAATGTTCTACATTATGTTTATTCTATTCCCCATTAATTGCCTTATTTAAATGAAGTAAGGCAAAGTTGTACTGTGTTATAGTCAACACACTCTATAAGTAAAAGGGAGGAAATGTCAATGTGTAAGAAGTCATATTTAGGGCACATGAGCAAATGATTAAAATAGATTTTTTTTTTAGATAAAAGAGGCATTAGGGATGCCTGGGTGGCTCAATAGGTTAATCTTCTGACTCTTGATCTCGCCTCAGGTCATGATCTCAGGGTTGTGAGAACAAGCTCCATCATCAGGCTCCACACTGGGAAGTCTGTGGAGATTCTCTCTCTCCTTCTCCCTCTCTTGCTGCCCATCTCTCTACACTCTCTCTGTCTTTCAAATAAATTAATGAATTTTTTTTAAAAAAAGAGAGCCAATAATATTCTAAAAGGAGATTCGGTCATATTAGGAAGAGCCTTGATTACTAGGGTCAGGAATCTAGAGTTTATTTTGTAAATCAGTGATTCCTTAGAATGATTTATTTGAGATCTTAAAAAGTATGGACACCAGCAGAGCTGATAATTAGCTGGTATCTAGGGCCATTCTGTCTTTTTGCAGTCAGTGTCCATGCTAGTTAGTCAGCAAAGTTCTGATTTGTTGGTGTTCTATCATGTCACTTAATCAAGTACTTGGAATATCAGCCCTCAATGTTTGGTTCCTCCCCCATCCCCAAAAGTCTGTTTCAGTTGGTCTGAGAGAGGCTGGGCATAGGACACTCTAAAGACTCCCCATGTGATTCTAATGTGAAGACAGGACGAGGAAACCCTGTTGTAAGTTTTTCAATATGAGAGTGACATGATGAATACATGGTTTTAAAGGAACAATTAATCTTGAATATATTGAAAGGGTGAAGAAATTGAGACAGGGAAGTTATCCATTTACTAATTTGACAAGTAATCATTATGTGTAAATCTGGGGCATTGAGCTACAGTGTGAACCCAGATGAATAAATGGAAGAGGCTGTGCCAAAAGGAAGGAATGGACTTTGTAGATATCAAGATCAAACAGGCAGTACTATATGGGGTTGGGAAAGGGGAGGACTGAAAAGAGATTCTAAAGTTTTTTCCTAATAAATGGGAGGAAGAATGGAATAAAATTAAGAGGCAGAGATAATTTCAGGGACATGATGGATTTCATTGAAAATACATTAGATTTCAGGGAAATGGGGATAATCCAGGATCATCTAGGAGGAAGGAGCACTAATGGGAATTTTGAACTAATTTTGAAGGCAGAAGTATAAATTTCAGAATCATCCATGTAAAGACAATAATTAAAACCACTCATGTGACTGAGATGACATATGATGAGTTATAAAGAAAAGAGAATGGAGGACTAAGTTTTGGAAAAGGAGTAAGGGAAGATACAAGCAGAGAACCTAGATAAGGTAGAGTCAAGGAAATTAAGAGAGGGGAGATTTTTACATGTTGAGAGAAGTCAACAAAAATTCAACTGAGGAGGCCATTGAACATTTCTACAAAGAGCCTCAGATTTATTTCAAAACTCATAAAATCACATCAGATGTTAAACAACCAAAGGCTAGTTTCTATTATTTAGCTTTACTGGCATCAAAATGATACTGCCTATAATTCAGTTCTTCTTGGTTAAATATACACAAAAATGTTGACAAGACAGCCAAGGATGACTAGTGGATGACAAGTGAAATTTGGACAAATTTAATATAAATATAATTGGCATAAACTGTGAATATCCAAGAAATAAGAACACTAAGAATATGACAACTAGTCTGGCATCAAAATTCAAGATTGAAATCGCTGTTTTTCATCAACGGCTAAAAGCCCAACAATATATCTAAAATACTGAGTTCCAGGGGTACTGGGTGGTTCAGTGGGTTAAGCCTCTGCCTTCAGCTCAAGTCATGATCTCAGGGTCCTGGGATCGAGTCCCACATCAGGGTCTCTGCTCAGCAGGGAGCCTCCTTCCCCCTTCTCTCTTCCTGCCTCTCTGCCTGCTTGTGATCTTGTTCTCTTTCTCTGTCGCTGTCTCTGTTAAATAAATAAATAAAATCTTAAAAAAAAAAAAAACAAGTTCCAAATGATCACAGGCTTTTCTAAATAGCACTTACTCACAGAAATTGGGGAACAATTTAATTATCTATATAATTTCTAACCCCATCTAGACTAACAAGTCTCTAGACTGAGCCACTACAGACGATCCTTTTCTCAACTTAATCCGTGGTGTGGTAGATCTAAGTTCCTCTGGAAGGAGCACCAAAAGACAGAGGTTCTAGCCCTATTTCTGTCTAAAATTATTTTGGGATTCTTTGTGTCCAGTTTCCTTCGCATATTTTGAATATGCGAAGCAAACTGGAAAATAACTCAGGGAAACGGCCATCTTTTTCATTTTAGCTCATGAAAATCTATCTTGACTTTGGTGGTTATAATTTTTGATCTTTATCTCTGAAATTTTTCAGTATTATATTCCTCTTAATCTTTTTTTTTTTTAAGTTACTTTTACTAGTTCTGCAGAAGGGACTGAAAGGGAAGACGTTAAGTGACTATATTAAATCCTATTCAGTAGAATTTATTGAGCACTTACTTTAGGCTTAGCTGCATAGGAGCTGACAAATAACTGACAAATAAAACTGACAAATAAAACAAATAACTGCCCCGGCCTTGATGAGCTATCCATATATTTGAAGGAGATGAGATCAATATGTAAGCAGGTATTAACTTATAAAATTAATCAGTGAATGATTAAGGACCCCAAAATAGCAAATATAAGAGATACAGTTCATAAACAAACACATAAACAAACAAAACCAGTAAACCTTTAAAGCATTCTCAAAAGGCATCAGGGAGAATTTGGTCCTGACTCTGAATGAGTAGCTTTTGAGTAAACAGGAGAGGGAAAGGCACACCAGAGAAGGAGAACCAAATAAGCACAGGTATAGAGGCTGAAAAGGGCTGGGAGAACTCAGAGCCGACCATTCCAGAAGGATAAACTAATTTCTGCCCCAAAGATTTCCATGCTAGTTAGCTTTCTGGGTCTTGAACTACTTCCATTTCTGACCTTATAAAGATTTTTAAGTGGGAAGAAGACCATGAGTTGAGAGTCAGAGAAGGAAAGGAGCCTAACTTGTACTGCACTTTAGCGGGACATGCATTACTTACTTCAGCATTTATACGGGGCTGTTCTCCCCAGACACTGGGCGTGATTCTAGACATGTTCACCTATGAACTCATTTAATCTTCATAACAACCAACTAATATAGGCACTATTTTAATTCCGATTTTACAGAGGGGGAAATAGAGGCAAACAGAGATTAAGTAATTTGTGGGAGGTGACAGAACTCAGCAACAGAGGGGGCTAGAATTTGAACTCGATATTCTGGCTTCAGAACCCGGCCTCTCATGTAGAACTGGAATGTGTAGGGTGGGGTCATATTTGGGAGGACTCTGGAACACAAATGTAGGGGTTCATATTTTACTCTAAGAGCAGAGGGAAATCCATGAAGGTTTTGACATTTGAATAACATGACAAAATTCATCTGGCACCAAGGCAGGATTCCCCGTGGAGGGGAACCTGCTGCCATATTATTTTTCTCTCTTTTTTCCTAATGTGCAGTTTCAAATGTGCTGTGTCGTTGACAGACGTGAATCTGGCCCACCGTGATGGCTTAGCGGAGGTACTCTAGCTTTTGAGTGACACTTGTCTCCATGTTCCAATGTTTTAAGTTAAACCATGGAAACATAACGCAAGTGCAAGGTAATGATTAGTCAAGTCTACTTTTTCAGTACGACTTAAAGCACCCACGCTAGAGCGACTTTGAAAGGAATCTCGCTGCTTGCCTGTCTGCCTGCCCTCTTCTCGGCTTCCACGAAGTGTTATATTTTCCCCAGCTGCCAATGCCTTTTCAAGCTGAGCCGGCATGCTACACTTCCATGAGGCCATGTGGGCAACTGATCAGGAAAGGTCTTGGTGCATCCAATTAAAAACCGTTCAACAAACACAAAAATTCAAGCACTCTAAGACTAAAATGAAATCCCTGGTGGGTTGTTGATAGACTTGTTATTAAAGGTTTGCCAAGCTTTAATAAGACTGATAACAAGAAACCGCAAATCTCTTCAAACTATCCTGTAAACATTTGGATCGGACTGAAATTAAGAATACGGAGTACATGCATTTCACTGATCTGTTCTTTTTAGCCGGCTTTCATGTTACAAAATCATCAACATGTGTCGGCAGATCGAATTGACCTTCAAGCCAGAGTTTGAATATCTTAGGTGTATGTCACCTCATCTCTGGCTTTGATCTGCTGTAAGAAAGAGAAATATAATTATTAGCACATTGTTCTGCGCAGCTGACAGAGCATCTGGTATTTTAGAAATGCTTTTGAGATGCCTAAATTGATTGGAAAGTCAGTTATAAGGAAGGTTGGAAAAGATGCAGCATCTTTACAGCATTAGTAATTAAGAGGAATCAGAAGCAAGTTTGATCAGCACAAAGTTATAGCTGAAAATAAGATACCTAAGTATGATTAAGGAAAGAATTAATTTTAAAAATGATAGCACATAAGGCTCCCTAAGAATGATTAGTCAACTATCTTCCTGATATAGACAATTTAATTACATTTCCTTACTGTGGCACTACCAGCCACCTGACTATGGTGACTGAATTTCTATCATGGACTATTATGTCTGAGTTTCCATTATAAACAGTCATTTCTGAGGTTTAAAATCTCAGTCATTTCAAATTGCTTCAGATTTTGACTTGGCATATGGGCTGTTAGTCCAGCTGCCATTATGTAAAAGAAAAAAAAAAGTATTTGAAGTCTTTCAAGACAGTTCTGAATAAAAAATAAAAGTATACAATTTTCATGCTTCTTTCCTCAATCTCTAGTCTAAAAGAAATGTGCACAGAGTTAGTCTAAAAATGTTTCAATACTGGTTTTGATCCAAATGAATGAAAAATATCTCTATTCATTTGAGTGGGGATTACTGTCATAACAAATATTTGAAAGGGGAGAAGAAGTGCAATGTTCTTTCAAAAGAGAAGACAAAACTACCTGTAAAATGTCTAGTTAGAAATGCTGGTTTTCATCCAGTCCTGAGCATTGAAATAGTTTCTAGTTTATTTCTAACAGTATTAATCATTTCCTTGGGCAATTTTGTATTCATTTTCTGAAATTTTAGCAGTAAATTTAAAATTCTGCACTACATTGAAAATGCTGGAATCTTATATATGTTTCATTCCTTAGGGAATCTTTTTCACTGATAACATACTTCATTAAGAAACCGAGGCACCCTTTTGATTTGGTCGTTCTTAAAGACCACTTGTTTTTTCTTAAGAACATAATGCCAAGTGCCAATATCACAGTACTATTCACCTTGCTTAGTAAGGTGCTTCCATATCCGTGGTGGAGAAAGAATTGTAATTTTTTGGTCAACCGTTGGTTGTGTATTTGTATATTATCTACATTGTGACACATACAAGGAAACACTTAATTCACTTATGGCCATTCTTTGTCTTCCCTTCCCCAGGTATAACTGATGTGTTTATAGGAAATGGAAAGTAATAATGAAACTGATTCTCATCTTTCAAGAGAACGTCCGCATGTACACTTGTAAAGACTTCTAAAACTGGATAATCTCTGATGTTGACTGAGGTCCTCACATTCTATACTGGGAGTACACATATCATTTAAAATATAACGCTTGAACCTGGAGGATATTACTCATGTTGGGAAGCAAACAACATGCAGTGCCAGCCTTTGAACTGTTAAATTAAGAAGTGCCAGAACTTGAAAAAATTATGCAAAACGAAGGAGTTAAGGCTGGGTCCAAATGTAGCCTTTAGGATATGTGAAGTGTAGTTTTTGTGAACTCATAAGAGACAATACTAAGTTAATCTCAGAGCTTTCCTTGCATTCTATAATATCAAATGAATTGATGCACAGTCATCAACAAAATTTCCAACCTCAATCAGTCTTTGGAGGGAAGGGTTCCTCACCTGATTACCTATCTACCCACCACATTCCTGCCCCCTACAGACCCATATTTACACACATAAGTGGAGTAACAGAGGATCAGATAAAAATTTTGTGAAGAAGTCCATTTAGAATCAGTGATGCCCTTAAACTCAAAATTTGTGGGGTAGATGTTTGAAAGGGTAAGAAGAGGTGTGAATTGTGGCCTCCACTCTTTAAAAGTTATGATTTCAAAACTAAGAATATATAGACCAGACATATGTATGGACTGGTCTATATTACAGATGCTCTTGGGCACCTTGAATCCTATTTGACAATACAATTGTCAAATTATTTAACCATGCTTTTCCATAGAGCATGACTATCTCCTGTGTTCAACCACATTTACTGAATATTTACAACTTTTCAAAGACCAGATACATCTACACAGATGTATAAAATAGGGTCCTTACCCTCACGTCATTAGCAAGTCAAAAATTAGTCAGGGTAGATGTTGGGAGTGAGGTGTTCCAAGGGATTAAATTTCCCTGACATCACTTGTGGGGGACTGGAAGGGTTAAACTGCATGCTGTATCATTCACAATTTATTGTAGGGGGCAAAAATAAACAGCAAATATAAAGAGCAACTTTTGGAAATCTGGTGGTACTTTTATCATTATTAAACATGTGATCATTCTTGAGTAATTTGATACAGAGGTGGAAATTAGGCTTGCTGACATTTGTCTAAAAGAACTGTTCAAAAAGGGAAGTAGGCTGGGAGAAAAAGATAAATCTGGTAGAAAAATAGTAGACTCTATTTTCTAAACAAATACAAATCATTTGTCTGCCACACACTATTTTCACATAAACCTCTCAATGAGCATAGATACTCAGAAACAAGATTTGTGTATTTTATTTCAAAGTACAAATTGTAATTTATAATCTTAATACCCCAATAAAGTATATCCAATCTAATTTTTTAAATATTGTAAAGCCTTCTATAATAAAATCACTTATTATGGTCAGATCCTCAAAGCTAAACTAAAGCAACTATCTTTAGTCAATTAGAGGATTAGAGGATGTTTGGTAAGTAGGGAGGGTGGCGATGGACATCGGGGAGGGTATGTGCTATGGTGAGTGCTGTGACTTGTGTAAGACTGGTGATTCACAGACCCATACCTCTGAAGCAAATAATACATTATATGTTAATAAAAATAATAATAAATAAAAAAGAAGATATTTGGAGAAGTCCATTGGGCTGTCTAAATAACCCCAATTCAACATAAACATGCTAAGACTGTTAGACCCACAAAAAAGCAACAACAACAAAAAAATAACAGAGATCATTCTTATCTGACAATTATTTGCCAGGTTTACACAAATGACTTCAAGCTCCTTTGGACACCACTTTTTCATAAATATGGTGATCGTCTCTCTAACTCCAGTTATCCGCATGAATTGTTCTCTTTGCACACATCACAATTTCAATATGGAAATTCAACTGTTTATTAAAAGAAAGAGCAACCAAATTTCAGAAAACCATTTTAAAATAAATGATTGACCCCACACTACATTAATATTTAGTATATTTTGTATTGCTTGGAAGAAGGTTTTACAATATTTTTCATTTTTCTTCCATTTTAATGAGTTTCTTTAAGCTCTTAGCTTTACGGAAGAGAAATATCCAAGCTCTTTTCCCATCAAAGGAACCTACATGATGAGTACTGGTACCAAGAATTGATGAAATCAAATTGCCAAAGTGATGAGTTGAATGAAAGGAAAGAAAAGAAAGGGAACGTTTAAGCCTCCACCTCTGTTTCCACATCATGCCAGTGTGCTCACGTGTCAGCACATCCTACTTAATTCAAACCTTTGAGATGAGGTTTGATTCCTTTCAGGAGTCTCAGATGAGGAAGCCGAGACTCAGGTCAAAATCTACCCGAGGTCGGGGTGCCTGGGTGGCTCAGTGGGTTAAAGCCTCTGCCTTCGGCTCAGGTCATGATCTCAGGGTCCTGGGATCGAGTCCCGCATCAGGCTCTCTGCTCAGCGGGGAGCCTGCTTCCTCCTCTCTCTGACTCCCTCTCTGCCTACTTGTAATCTCTGTCTGTCAAATAAATAAATAAAATTTAAAAAAAAAATCTACCCAAGGTCACACAACTAAAACAATACAAAACAAAACAAACGAAACGAAACACCGAGGCTCAAAATCCTGGATAGATCTTCGTTGGAATCCACGTAAGCACAACCTGAAGTGAGGTGATTCTGAATCTGAGAGCTTAGAAACTAAAGTGATGGTTACACATCATAAAGGGAGACAATTTTGGTTTGAACAAGGACATCTGGCCAAAGACAGCAAACAACAAAGAGGCTGCTGGAAGGTCCTCACAATTATTCTCTAGGGAACAAAAATGAGCTATACCTATTTTGCCATTCACAGTCTTCAGATGCAGTACTTTCACCAGCTGTGGATTTAGGGATGGTTTTGAAAACTGCCTCAAAGCAGTCTTAAAAATAGATGTATCTGATTGGCTCCTTGAAGTATTTATAGTGTTCTACTGTTATCTGATGATGTCAGGTTCACTAGAGTTTTGTGGGATTTGCTTCCATAAAGACAATCTCTACAAGCCCTCAATTCTAAAAATGAACTTCTCTTTTTTAAAATGTGGATCATTTACCCACCGTTTCCCCACCCCTAATCCAAAGGTTTCTTTGGTTCGCTCCCCATTTTGCATACTAAGTATACCTGAACCCCAAGCTTCTACCAGTTCTCTCCTCCTCAGACATTTCTACTAAATTGTCTAGAAAATTCTGTAGAAACAAAGGGCCAGAGAAAGGAACTGACCAGTTCTTTATCATCCAATAATGCAACATGATTGACAATAACAGACTGTAAGTGACAGTCGTATCATTGGGATCAAGGATAGAGTTACCTGGCTAGCTTGAAATCTCTGACTTTTAATAAAGGAAAATATCAACATTTCACAAGAGATGAGACTTTGAGCATCCTTTGGGTATATTTTGTAAAATTCCTCTTTCTATGATGCAATGATGGTGTCTATACTTTAATGACCAGGGATTTAATCCAGTAACAAATTACTAGCTTTATAAATTTGTGTGGCCCCTTCATAGGTGAGGAGATTGCTAAGTTGCAAACAATACTATCATGTCTGTTGGGCTCATGTGAGTCCCTCTCAAACTAGAAAAGATCCCAATTATTAACCCAAGATTAATCCCATTCTTTCTACCCAGTGCTTGTTGTAATGCCCATGGATACGTGTCATAGCTCCCATCTTAGATAAAATGCTCCTTCTGAACAACACCCAAATATGCCTAAAATTGCAGACGACAGTTGTGAGCTTTCTTGCCTGCTTATCTGTCTGCCTTCGATGTGACCCTAAATTAGGCCTCAGAAGGTATAGTGTTTAATACAGATTCCAGGCACAATATACCTTCTCACAATTAGTTGAAAGTGCTGTTTTGTAATTAAAGGGTGAAGTGGGGCATGATGAACATATGGAAAAGGAGACCCTTAATAAGTGATGGAGCCTTCAAAAGAAATTGCTAATTAGTATGCATTTGATGTGCACTATACCAATTTTAAGACTTTGCCTTGAATAAATTGCTATGTTGGGTGTTCGAAGGAGTGGTGAGATTAGCATTTACAAAGGGGGCAATTTTCTGTCTTCTTGACTCTGTTAAATGGAGGAAATAACTTCCAAGACTGGAGCAGTAGTTAGCCCATCAATCATTCTCACAGCTGGAAACTGGGGATCCCAAATGCGGAGATCAGTTAATCCGTCAGCTAATAAGTTCATAGTGGCACCATATGGCGCAGGGCCACTCCACACTGGGACAAGGACAGAACTGTTTACATAGGCATGCTGCTTTCTCAGGTAGCTCCCTGCTGACAGAACCCTTTGTTCTGAAGGATCAATTTACTTTGCACAGTAAATTGACTGAATTGGTCAGTTCAGAGCATATAATTGTTGGCTAATCCTGTGGAATCATGTCTCATCCTTGTGAGGGGGACAAAGAGGTGCTGCCCATGGCCTGGTCTAGGGCATCATCCTGGGGCTATTCTCACCAGACAGGCTGGACACTGATTAAAGGACCAGTGGATGGTAGATATGTAGTGAGCATGGACTTCGAGTGCCAAGAGAAAGAGAAACCCTGCCACGCTCAGAAGGACTTCTCTGTCTTTACTCAACTGATATCACAACTTAACTTGGAATGAAAACAGTCAGTCCAAGCAATTCAGGGGCAAACCCTTTTTCCAATACTCACCTGCAATAATGAAAAGTACTCCTCCATCTCCAAATCTAATAAGTGACTGTACTCATGCTCATTTCTAAATTTACCTTCTTTTTTTTTTTTTTTTTTTTAAGGAAAGAAACTAAGAAAGAAAAAGAAGTTCAACAGATATGTGCAAAACAGCTTGGAAACTGCAAGTGAAGTGAGAAATACATTTCTTGGGCATTGTGCAAAAGTGGCAGAGGCGTCCACTGTTATGCCTGTGTATGGGAAAATGCATCAGGGCTTTTCAGAGCAAACGAGAGCAGAATCTTCCCGTCCCATACATTGGTGTGAACCCTGTCGCTTTGTTCTCTAGATGTGTTTGATCTGACTTTGTTTTATCCTTCTCACGTAAAAAAAATAAATAAATAAAAGAAGAATAAATAAAATGAAAAAATTCCACCAATAGAGATAAATGTTGGACATAGTTCCCTCCAACTAAAGGTTTTCTTCAATAGCTAGTGTCAATAGAATCATTTCACATCAATGGTTTGAAAAGAGAACTGTGTTCAATAGGAACTGAAGCCATTTGGAGTTGCTGAGAGGACATTTGCTTATTAAATGTCCGAACAGTAATGAACTTTATACAACCACACCAAGAGTTTCCACCAATTAGGGAACTATTGATTTCTTTAGGTATTTTATTGAGAATTCTGAGATAAGTGTAACCGGGAAAATTCCAGCAAGTTTTTGGTCAGATATGTGTGGTCTTAAGGGTTATCTCAGTTTTTGTCTTCTTTAAAACAATTTATAGAAAGCAGCATATAATTTAATAGCAGTTGACATATTTTACCATAAAAAATCTAAAATTAACAATTCACAAATATCACCAGTGTATCTTCTGAAATTCCTATGTATCTGCAATGTTTCTCCTCTCACGGAATTTTTCATCTATTACTACCTCCACAGTATTCAGCATTTTGCAGTATAAAAAAAAAAATGCAAAACCAAGAAGCATTTGTATATTTTATTTTAGGAACTGCCATGATGAGAATAAGATAAGATATAAATAATGCTGTAGAAGTGCTTTTCAGTTAAACTTGTGAAATGGGGGGAGAAAAAGAAGCAAATGTAAATTGTATAAAGAAAACATCTAAGCAGGAGTCTTATGTGAAAGCAGGCACTTTGCCAAAAGAACTCCTTTTAGAGAGCAAAAGGCCCTTTGTGATTTTTTGGTAAAATTTTCTCTCTTGAATGTTGTTATCAAATTGGATTCTCCCTCTCCACAGACTGCATAAGCTTAACCCCTTTCTAAGTCATTAACGTGCCAGTTTTTCACTTATTTAAATAAAATTTGCCCAAGTGTACACTCTGAAGTCAACTTGAATTCCCAGGCACTGAATTACCAAGATCAAATCCATCCCCTTTTGCCCTATCCTGAATCTAGACAAGCTCCGCCTCACCCCCATCTTAGCATTTACCAGCCTGCAGAGGTAATACCAAAGCCCTTGCATTCAAAATTAAAAGATAGGACTCGGTCATTGCAATATATGTTTTATTTTGCCTATCCATGGCATACCGGGTAAAGAGAATTAAGTAAACTTTATCAATTTAATAACTTTTCATCTTCAATGATCTTTGAGTTTAGGAGTGGGTTTAAAAGGGTTGGAATAATTCTATTTCACCAAAATATTGGCGTTTCCACCCATTTCTTTATTTTCTGTGTACTCGTGCCCTCCTTCTGCTGTTTAGACTCTATTGTACTTATACGGGGAATCTCTGAAGTTTTTTATAAACGGAGGATGCCCTTCACACCTAGTGACAGTATGTCTTAACTGTTAAGAGTGACTTTGAATTCATTATCTCTGAAATCTGACACAAAATATTCCATGTTTAACCTTTTTATTTTTTAAATTAGCAAAAAATAAGAAATCAAGGGGGAAATAGAGCCCCTTTCCTCCCCTTTGTGACTGCTGACCTTCTCTTCGCTGGGACTTTCTCAGTGAAGACAAATACTACTTCTCTCCTATCTCATTATAGTCTGTTCCATTACAGGATCTATCTCTTAAATGCATCATTAGATGTGTTTTCTTCTTCTATACTTTCAGATTAAAGAAATGCCTGTTCAAGGGCTTTAGAAATTTGCTGTTTTTCAGAACCTGCTTTGAATACATGGGTTGGTCGGTAGAGTTCCTCACAGATTAAGACAGGATAAAGGTCAAGACCTTGGGCAATTTCTCCTTACAGCGGCAGCAATTTCTCTATATACCCATTTTCAACTTTAATCTGAAATTAATAGTATTTCCCTTCCTTACTTTTGCTCCTTGGCAATGATCCCTATTTTTCACATTGTGTTTTTTGCTTACTGATGTTTTGTATTGTTCCCTCCCCTTAATGTAAGCCATATGAGGGTAAAGATTTTTGTCTGTTCTGTCCACTTCTGTGTCCTAGTATCCTGAACAGCACCTAGCACATAGCAGGCACTCAAAGAAGACTGTCAAATGAATGGATAAAATTAACCTATAATATTATTTGAAATCTTGGGACAAATTATATTATGCACAAATGGAATCAAATATACTCATTTTCCCCAATGAAATAAATTATTTAAAAAAATTATTTCAAGTCTTTTTGCAGATTTGTCTTAGTATCAATCCTATAAATGTTTATTTTTCAAATTGTGGATTATCTGTGACTTTTAGGCACTGCTATCTATAGGCAAGGATGGAAACAGGAAAAGTAGGAAAAGGTGATATCTTTTCTTTTGCTATTTATTTGATGTTCTAAGTAAAGATTTGAAATAATACAAAAACAACTAAAGCCTAATATCCTAAGGGTTTGGATATATCCACATATTTCATTTCTTCCATATAACAGTCTCTGTTTCTGTGACTATAAATTGCTAGAAATTGATACTTTGTTTGGTAGAGAAACTTTAAGGTTTTAAATACCCAACTTTTAATAAGGAATATGTAGCAAATGTATTAATTACATATAATATATTACACAAAATCCCTTTCTTCTATGTCTGTATTCTATCCACTGGTGTGCTAAAGCCAGCTCTTACAACCTCAGGAGAAGGGACTTTATGCATCTTTTGTTACTAAACAAATATGATGTTTAGTAACATCGTATCTTGAACATCAACATCAACATCTTGAAGTTGAGCGTGGGGGAAGTATCTGAACAATAGGTGAACACAAGTGGATGTTGTTAACATCTGTCAGTCCATCACTAGTCCTGTCCGAGTCTGAGGAAACCAAAAGCTGGCTAGTACACTACTCAGCAAAAGAGACATATAAGTTCCCAATACAAAATGCTTTGATTCACACTAACCTGGAAAAGAACATTGAGATTTCCCAACTCTCTTCCCACTTCCATATTCATCTGTTTCCTCTTTTCCTATCAAGCCATTAAAAATGTTTTCAAGTATTATTTTTCAAATAAAGAGATTTGCCATACCAACTATTTTTCCAGGTGTCCAATGGATACTTATTATATGATGAATGATGGTGGTATACAGGTAATAAATCTTAACAGAAGAAAAAAAGCTTTTTTATTATACCCTTTGAAATGCAGGATATCAGACTGTAATGGGGTACTTCGTGCCACACCCTTCTTCCTGGTACTTCTGTAGAGAATTATTCAGAAACAGGAAGTTGATTCTGATTCATTTGCCACAGTGGTCTGAGTAATACATCTGTGTAAAATGTGCTAGAGGAAACCATGAGAGTCTGACGAATAAAGGGGGAAAAATCTTTAGTAGGACAAAGAAGGCTGGCATATTTAAAAATGACAAAAGAAGCCACAAAGGTCCAATTTTTGGTGGTTCACTTGTGAGATGTGCTTGAGGGAACTGCATTCTCCCTTGAACAAAAGACAGATTGTATGTTTGAATTACTTGGCTCTTATTTATGGATGTTCATATCTTAATGTGTTTTGTTTCTTGAGATGTCTTGAGATGTGTTGGTAGGTTGTGTTTGGAAAAAGATCTGAGCACAGTAATATTTATAAAGATAAAGACACTATATATTAAAGTCACAGAAAGAGTTCTCATTTTTTAATTAAAAAATATCAAGAATATTTCATTGATTTTTTTAAATGAATCAAAGATTTAAAAGATATACTCTTACATACTAAGATATCATGGAACTTTAATGCTATAAAAGAAATTATTTGACCCTTGTGAGGAAATGCAAGACATGCTTGTTAACACTCACCACCTCATACCCTCGTACAGATAAGACAGATTGACCGAAACATTTGTCACTGTTCCCAAACTTGGTTTCACATCACTGGTAGCCCAATGCTCTAGATGACCACTATCAATTATCAGTTATAGTGTACAACATGAAACCGATTTACCAATCCTAATATTGGTGAACTCTTTCACTTTATAGTTTTCCTGGATATACTGAGCCAAAGAAAACTACTATCTCATCCATCTATAAACACACAATTGCTGGGGAAAATGTTTTAAAAGAATTTTAAAATATATGACTTTGCTCTAAAGAAAGAAGATAAGTTCTCAGACACTGGGAATGAATAAAGAAGAAACTTAAAGACAGACATGTACTTGTTAGTCAGCACCACGCTAGGCCAGGGAGATATTCATTATAAACCCATTGTTAAGTACTCTGGCCTTAATACTTGGACAGTTTCATGACATGCAGTCTTGGACTCATTGGAAATGTGGTGCTGAAACTGACAGAGCTGCATAAACCTGGTGTCCTGAAACAACTCCATTCTACGGAAACAATGTTATAAAATTCCACCTAATGACCTAGGAAAGTGAAAAAAAAAAAGTGTCATAAGAAATAGTATCTCAGGGTGCCGGGGTGATTCAGTTGATTAAGCATTCTACTCTTGGTTTCAGCTCAGGTCATAATCTCAGTGTTGTGATATCAAGCCCCACATCAGGCTCTGGGCTCAGTACAGAGTCTGCTTGAGATTCTCTCTCCCTTTCCCTCTGCTCCTCCTCCTGTTTGTACTCTCTCTCTCTCTCAAATAAATAAATAAATCTTTATTATAAAAAAAAAAAAAGAATAGTATCTCTAATTCTTCCTCACACATGGGTTTATGATTCAAATTATGCTTCTTGAATTATTATGAAATCCCATGAAAAGATTAGGGTAACATCTAGTTTAAGACCAATAAAAACTCTGAGGTACCTAGGAGAAGCTAACACAAATATACTGAATTTGGACTTTTCTAAGATCGAGAGCACAGAAACTTGCCCTTAAAAAACAACTACATTTGGGGATGCTTGGGTGGTTCAGTTAGTTAAATGTCTGCCTTCAGCTCAGGTCATGATCTCACTATCCTGGAATCAAGCCCCATGTCAGGCTCCCTACTCAATGCCTAACCCTGCCACTCCCCTCCCCCACTCATGTTTTTTCTTTCTCTCTCAAATAAAAAACAAAACAAAACAAAACCCAACTGAAGATAAGTGCACAATCAAAAACTACAAATCATATAGCGTATGATTTACTGTCAGAGAAAATGGGCAGAATCAAAATAGGAAGAGTAGCCCTTTAAGACCTTGAGATAATAAAATAATCTGGAAGAGGCCACAAAACAAGTAGGTTTAAAACAATACATTTTTTTAAAAATAGAAACTAAATAAAAGATCACACTATGAAAAAAGAAAGGTTGAAACTGAAAAAGACTCCAAGTAAGCTTCCAGAAATGAAAAATAGTCACTTACATTAAAAACTCACTTGATGGGTTGAAAGCTGATAACTAAGGGGAGAATATGTGAATCAAAGTATACTAATATGAGGAAATTACTCAAAATATAGCATAGAGCAAAAAAGATTGAAAAGAGATTAAGAGGCATGGAGCATGGACTGAGGAAGCCCAACATATATCTCATAGAAATTCTAGAAGGAGAGAATAAAGAAAACAAACAAACAAAAAAAGGTAATATTCAAAGATTATGGCTAAGGATTTAAAAACTATATGAAAGCCATGAATACTTGGAATAAGGAAGTGCAATTAGCCCCATATGTAATAAAATACATGCACACAAATACATACACATACATACACACACACTTAAAACATGAAAAAGAAAGGGAAATTTTTTAAAGTACCTAGAGTAAAAAAGATTAGGCACATATGAATGAAATTTAGACTCAGAGTGAATTTATCAGTTATGACACATGCTAGAAAACAATGGAAAAATATCTTTTAAGTGCAAGAGAAAATAGCTGCTAATCTAGAACTATCACTCAAGAGAGCAAAATGGAAATTTCCTATTTTAAAAAACTGACAGAATTCACTATTCTTGGATTCTAAATACTATAAACTATTTTTAAGTGGGCAATCAAAACCAGAAGGAAGCAGTATGAGCAAAATATAGAGAAACATGAATACATGTCTGAAAAGGCATTGTCTGTAAAATAACAGTACATGTATTTTATAGATTTAGGGACAGCAATGGACAATAACAACATGGAAGCTAGGAGAAATCAGTAATCAGAGTTAAAGTATGCAAAGGTCCTATTAGTAAAAGTGGAAAAATATTAACTATAGACTTTGCTAAATCTAGCCCATTTGCACATTATTTTATAGCTATCCAATTAAAAACAAAAAGAATCAGAATGCAAACATCCAACCTACTAGAAGAAAAAAGAGAATTTAGAGAGGAAGACGAGGAGAAAAGGGAGAAACAAATTTTGAAAGAGTACAGTGAAAAGAAAATATATTTGTAGCTATAATATAAATAAGTGTAAATCAAATACTCTTAGAATGGATGAAAAAAGAATCTAAGGGCACCTGGGTGGCTCAGTCAGTTAAGTTTCTGCCTTCAGCTCAGGTTATGGTCCCAATGCACTGGGATCGAGCCCCCACATCAGGCTCCCTGCTCAGTGGGGGATTCTGCTACTCCTTCTCCCTCTGTCCCTCCCCAACTCCACTTGTGCTCTCTCTCTTTTTCTCTCTCAAGTAAATAAATAAAATCTTAAAAAAAGAAAAAAGAATCTAATCATAAGCAGTTAGCATGAGCCATCCTAAAGCTAAAAGGTAACCTTTTTTTAATATACCACACTAGGCAATCTTTAAGCTCTTTACATTTAATACTTCATTTGTCATCATAACCCAACCCCCGAAGGTTACTAATATTAGGAAGAGGTGGAAAGGAACTCAAACTCAAACCATCTGTCACCCAAATTTGTGTTTACCCTTCTCCTAGCATTAGGGTAAGAATAAAACTAGCACTTGTTGAGTACTTACTACGGCAAAGTTCCAAGTGATTTTCTAAACTAACATATTTAATATTCACAATAAACCTATGAAGCATTCCTATTTTGCAGATAAAGAATATGAAGCACAGAGAGGTTGTACAACTAGCCCAAGATACAAAGCTATAAGTAACTGCGTGTTCTGGAGGCCCTGTTCTTAACCCCAGTGCTATCCTACCTTACATCCTTGATGGCACAGGAAGTTAGAAAGTGAAGGATAGAAAAAGGGTTGGAAAAAAGTATATGCCAAAGAAAATACTAGGCTAAGAAAGCTGGTATCACAATATACATTAGACAACGTAGACCTTAAGTAAAAAGCAGAGTTATCATATAATGATAAGCACACTTGCTCATAAGATTTAAGTTTATTCAATTTAACAATAAATGTGCATGTGCTCAACAACATAGCATCAAAATATATAAAGCAAAATTTAACAGAACAAGGGGACACAGATAAATTTTTAATAGCAGCAGCAGAATTAAGGAACCGTTCTTAGAAACTGAGAGATCAAGAAATCAAAAAACTAGTAGAGGTAAAACAACCATAGCTCCAAGAGATGAAGTTAAAGAGTTTAGGGTCCCACTCCCAGGTAGTGATGATCCAGTTAATAATCCAGTAACAGAATAACGATTCTCCCTATTTGGGCGATTTCTTTTATCTAAAAAATGATTTTTAAAAATGATTTCACGTATAACACTCATTTTTCTTAACCTCTCTACAACCGAGTTTCCTCAATACCACTGAGTAAACAGGCTCTAAGAACTTAAAGAACCTGTGTTGAGGGGACAAGGGAGTTTTCTTCACATGTTTGTTGGCAGAATGGAAATGAAAATTTGAAAAGTAGGTGATAACGACTAATACCTGCTTTTAAACCAGAGCCTTCCCCGTCAACTAAACACTGACTAAAGATGTTAGCCTAAACCTCCAGACAACAAGTTTTACTCGAACAATGTACTGGAAAAAGCTTTCCTTTGCTTGGTTAATCAGAAAATTCTTTGATATACTGACCACAGGGATTTTCTTCTATGGCATGGAGTCTGGCTCTTTTAGATGCATTTAAATAACCACAAGTAATGAAAGTAATGACACACAACCTGTTCTCAAGGAGGCTGGACTAACAAGGTCATTCCAGGTTTGTATCAGCTCTAGGGATCATGGCAGCCAGATTCTATGGAATTCTACCTTAGTGCTGACCATTAAATAATATGGTTCTGCCTCAGTCTCTGGTTATTTTTCTGTGTTCTCCTCTTCCCTTCTTACCAGCTGGATTTACACTGCATCTTTTCTCCACCTCCTAGCTTCTTCATTATACCTCTAGACTGTACACTTTGACATCAAGACCATTATAATTAGCTGCCAACTGTGTGATACTCTCCATATTTCCCAAACACCTCTGAAAGTGAGCATCAGATCAGTCTAGGTATTTTCCATCCCAGGCTACATCATAGGTAGCTGTTTGGCCTGTTGATTATTACATTTGTGTCAGGCACCTGTGTAGTCAGCTGTGGCCAAGGAAGACATAGTCTAGAACTAAAACACATCTAAAACATGTCTGATTAATATGGGGTATTCCTTTTTCTGTGAAGAAACTATGGGTTTAGCATGAATGTGACTTTCAACTAAACATTTTAGATATATAAGTTCATCTGAATTTTTAAGTAAAATAGAAAACTAACTTTTTTACATTCAGAAATCTTATGTTATTATTACTATAGTTAATTCTTTTTTATTTCATAATTCTTTCTCAGGCAATACACGCATTACTATATTATCTTTATATAGAACTATTAGAAGTAAACTGCTGCCTACCTTGAAAACGAAGAGTCCCAAACTTCAAAGTAGAGTGATTCAAATGTTCTACGATTTTTCTATTTCCATTACACTCACAGAAACAATTAGAAAATACTCAGGATTACACAATGGTAATACTTGCCATATGTCTAGAATTCGAGTGACTCAGGTTAATTTTTTTTAACGAATTTACTCAGATCACAAAAAGGTTAAATACAGGTTTACAAGAGTAAAAACTGAGATTAAATGTGAGTAGGTGAAGGAAAGAAAAACCGAAGGCATAATAATTCAAGCCAAATGGCTACACTGGATGTTTCTTTTCATGCTGGAGTCCCTAGAGGGCAACAGATACACAGAAAATGGGTTTGACTGAATGACACAATGTATCACCATCTTGAAACAGAGTCCAGATGGGTGATGGTATGGATGAGCCGGGAGTTCAATAGACCTCAAACTACCTAGGAACATTTCCAAAATTTTATCTACAGCATTTTGTGAGAATATAAAAACATGGGTTCTTAAAAATTATAAACTAGCATGAAGTCAAACAGAATGCAAATCAGTTCTACATCTTTTAGAAACCTAACTAGGTATGCATGCTCTGCAAAACTCCCCCAAACCCACCATTGATATCTGGAAGGAAAAAAGCTTCTGTTTCATATATTCTTTTCTGGATTTTCTGTTTTCCTGTTTTATCAAGCCCATTCTTCAAATAGCTCCTTCCTTAAACAAAGAAGGCCGTTGGCTGGTGCAGCATAGCTGAACTGTCAAGACTCTGACAGATTGAAAAGCTACAAATCTGCAATGAACCAACAATAGGGCTACATGACCTTTAGCACCTCCCTGAGTTGTCTGACCCCATTCTTTTGTCTGCCTCACTTTTAGTTTTGGATGCGTTACCTATAGCTCTTTCAAAGATCCGATATCATCTTAACATACTTCTGTGTAAGTAAATTTCTCAATTGCAGGTCCTTTCAGTAAAAGTTAAATTAATTTTGTCACACATTATTTCACCCTTATGAAAACTTACACATATATAAACACACTTAAAGTATACTATTTGATCTCTCAGAATTTGCCACCAACGGATATTCTCAATTTCTTCTTATTGGAATAGAAAAATAGAAAAAAAAAAAAATATATATATATATATATATATCTCACAGAATGGCAAGCTCACTAAAATATTTTTAGTTTGCGTAGTACATAGCAACAAGTGACCTGTTAAATGATGACAAATCCTTTAGATTATGGCTTTAGACCTTTAACCTTTTGACTTTAGGTTGTATCCAGGGAGCAGTCTGAGAGGAAGAATGCAATAAACTGCTTGTAATCTAGTGGTCTCAAAAGAAATTACATCAAAACCAGCTGTTACACCACTAGTCATTAAAGACTGACAACATGTTAACTAAAATACGGCCATTACACTGAAAAAGACTTTTCTCCCCTCCCTGCTGCTGAACTGCTAGAGGTCTCCTGCCTCACTTAACAGTATCAGAAAATGAAACAAAGCAAATTCAACACTTACACTTAAACTAGCACGAAGTAACTTGCATTTGATTGAGACATGACCTCTTTATTTTAAATGTGTTTGAGGGGTCTTGCCAGTTTCAAACAGTGTGGTCTCACAGACTGCTGGCAGATACTTGGGGTTTTACATGTCTTGACAGCTACCATAACTTTTCTTTGGATTGTTTAAAAAACAAATAAATAAAAGCGTGTTTGTGTAAGACTGCACCTGTCTTTTCCCCCCTTCCTCTTTTGATAGGAAGTTTGTGCAAGGATTTTAATCATAAAGTACAATTCCCCAGGTACCATTTTCCACCTTCCTCCCACTTAAAACATTGAAAGACTTTGAGTTGAAGTCACACCAGTCTATGTCTGACATCCAATGGACGTCAAAGCTGTAGCATAAAAGCTTGAAATGTAGTGCACAGCTTTCTGGGGATCGTCATCCAGCCACACCAGCATTTAAAATCCAGCAAACAGTATGGGTAGGCTTCAAAGATGAAAGTCAAAATCAGTGTGGGAAGCACATAGCAGTAGTTGAAACACAGAGGGTAGAAAACATGTTGCTAAGTGCCTGCTACAAACAGAACCTGTACAAAAGAGAGAGTGCCAAGGGCTTCCAAAGCAGAGAAGATGCCTTTCCCTGCCTGGGAAACCAAGCATTTGAGCAAGAGGGAAACGCCAGCCCACAGCCAGAGTACAAATTCAGCAAGAGGCACCATTTTGTGGGCATCTTTATGACTTTGTCCTCTCTCATGCAGGGTTCAGTAAGTAATCCTCTCATTAGAAAAGGCTCCTTGTTGAAAAGCATTCAAAAATTTCAAGTTCTTTCTACATTCCTGTTCTGAATTCTGTAACCAATGTCAACTTTGATTTCTTTTTAGCAATAAATAAATAAATAAATAAATAAATAAATAAATAAACAGATAACTTATTTATTTATTTATTCATTCATTGTGCATAAATAAAAAATATGTGATTTTATAAGGCTATTTTTTTTTAATCCATAGATGCCGGACCAAGTCTTTAACACTGAGAGAATCTTGTTTTCCTTTTACTCCAGCATCTAGAATAAAATTCCAGCATGTTCCTACTTGTTCATCTATGGATTGCATAACTGCCAGTCAGCCCCGACCTCAGAACCATGGTGCAATCAAACACAAGGTCAGGATCTAAACTCGTTTGTTGTTATTATTATTATTGCTTGTTGTTATTACATATTGTGGGGATTGAACAAAGGGCAGTGGAGTCATGACACCCACATTTGAACTACCTGCACTGTATTCTTGCAACAACTTCTCCAAGCTTCAGTCTTCACATCTGTAAAATGGAGTTGATAGAGCCATGGCTCTCAGATTTCACCAACTGGGTTTTCTGAGTGAAAATCCACTAAAATAATATGCATTAAAGGGTTCCATATAAAGGGCTATCCATATAAACATGAATACTTTTGTTACTTCCTACTGTCACCTAATTCTCCAGTAGTGTGAATGATGATTCTATTTCTTGGGACCATCTGCCTTCACCATGTACAAGGTCAATCCCACATAAACTCTCCAACTGCTGACATCCCTGATGCTGATCCCTCTAAGGGATACAAAAGAATTCACTATTAAGTAAAATGTCAGTGATGCCCACATGCCTTGTCATCCTAATAGCTATAATAATAATAATACATGTACCACTGTAAAGTTTATAAAATTCATTGTCTCATCAGTAGTAAGTGGGGAAAAAGCAAAGTAAAATTGACTGGGCTTCTAAATTTACCTCTCATTATTAATCCACATACATATTCTGAAAGGGGTTCTAATAGCCTATTTACATGACTCTTTTATACTCCTTTACCCTTGTTAAGGAAAATCAATTTCCATATTTTGAATGTACTTATGTCTTCTCCTTCCAGTGAAAATTCTCACCCTGGCACACTTCCTTTCATTTATATTTTGGGGACAATTCCATACTGAATATGACCTATGGACGAATATATTATACCTCTTTTTAAAAAATTCTCTGCCCAATTCACAAGGACTCCTGATTTATCATAAAAAAGCTCTCTACAGTTCACAGAAATAAACCCTATGCCAGCCATGCTTATATTCCATGACCATGGGTGATTGGGTCAAGGGTAGACACCTGACCTGGGTTCAACCAATCATATCCTCTTAACCTAATTATGGAATTAGGATTTAGAGATTATTAGATTATTTCTACATGTTGCAAAGACCACAAGCTATAGATTTAAAGACCATGAAAGACATGTTTGTAGAAGTAAGAAAAGCTGGACACACACTTACAAAGAAGCCAAAATGAGAGGGTACTAATGGTGTCTGGATCACAATATATCATGATGCATCAGTGTAATGCTGCTCTTTGGTTTCACAAGACATTCCTATATCTTTATAATAAATTGCATTCTTGGGGCGCCTGGGTGGCTTAGTGGGTTAAGCCGCTGCCTTCGGCTCAGGTCATGATCTCAGGGTCCTGGGATCAAGTCCCGTATTGAGCTCTCTGCTCAGAGGGAGCCTGCTTCCCTCTCTCTCTCTCTCTCTCTGCCTGCTTCTCTGTCTACTTGTGATTTCTCTCTGTCAAATAAATAAGTGAAATCTTTTAAAAAAATAAATAAATAAATAAATAATAAATAAATTGCATTCTTTTTTTGTTGTTGTTGTTCTTGTTATCCTACATTAAATGGATTTATGTTTTGTGCAAATTTCTAAAAGAAATATATTGAGATTTTGTACTCACCAAGCTGTTTAAGATATCTTAACAACATGAGGAAGGTGGGGAAACGTGAATGTATAAGTGGAGATATCAATATGAAATCTTTGTACATTTAACATAAGAACCAAAATACAAATGAAAATTTTCTGCAAGATTTGGTGACATATTTTGTTAAGATTTCATTTATGTATTTTTCAGAGAGAGAGAACAAGCAGGAAGAGCAGCAGACAGAAGGAGAAGCAGGTTCCCCACTGAGCAGGGAGCCCAAAGTAGGACTCAATCCCAGGACCTGGAATCATGACCTGAGCTGAAGGCAGACACTTAACCAACTGAGCCATCCAGGTGTCCCAGGATTTAGTGATATTAAGTCCATTATATTAGAAGTTCGTTGTATCTGTGGATCAGCTTCTTGTATCAGTTAAGAGTTAGACCAGATAACCATTAAATTTTTATTATCCCATTGCCAGATTTTTATTTTAGACTTGACAAAAAAATTGCCCACCCAATGATACCTCCATCTATCTTTCTATCCAATATCATGATGGTTGGATAGTAAGAAGATCCTTTCATAGAGAGAAGAAACAACATCCAAAATGCAATAAGCACATATAGGCTCTCAAATACCAGAACTCATCAGAGAAGTAGCTTATTCCAGGGTTGGGGTCAAGAACATACAAGACAAGCCTGGAATACTTTGTTATGCCAGAAAGTGTCAAGAAAATGATGGGGTTTTGTCACAAGAATAAAGAGTCTATTTGAAGGGAATCCCCCTCACCAGATCTGGGATAATGTGTTGACTAAAATAATTAAGAACAATAATGAATTTTAGGGGCTCCTGGGAGGTTCAGCTGGTTACATGCTTGACTTTTTATTTCAGCTCAGGTCATGATCTCAGGGTTATGCCCCTCCCCCTGCTCATTCTCACTTGTGCTCTCTCCCTTTCAAACAAATCAATCTTTTAAACATTTTAAAAACAATACTGAATTTTAAAACCTTGAAAAAATAGGAATCCATGAGTCCATATCAATAGTTAAACAATAAATAGGTAAATAAAAAGGAAGGGCTCTTGGCTTAAGGTTGAATGCCAATAAGTGTGAAAAGAGTGCTGAAGTTGGAAAATCAGCATTTTGCAACCACTACAGAAAAGATTGGATCAAACAAAAATTATCAATAGGTGCTAAATCTAGAGGGGAATTTTGACAAGGAGCAAGATGTTTGTATGGTCTTAAATTATGTCCCCATAGGCTGCTTATTAATGGTAAGGAAGAAAAAATAGCAACTGTAGGCGGGGAAATCAATAACACTTTAAACATACAAACAAAAACGCTATTGCCAAAGAGGAATAAAGGAGCATCGTGCAACCCTGATGCGATACCCTCAGAAGGACATGTTATCTATGCAGTGTTCTGGCCAAGAATTGAATAAACTGAACCTGAAGTTTCATGAAGAAACAATCAGACAGGCCCAAATTGAGAAATGCTCTATTTTAAAAAGAAGGGAATTATCAGTGTCATCAAATGCAGAGGAAGGCTGTGAAAACGCTACAGACTGAAGGAGGCTAAAAGAGACTTAGTAATTAAACGCATTATCTGACCTAGCTCCTAAACTGGAGGGGAATGTACTATAAAGGACATTGTGGGGATCAACTCTAAAATTGGAAAATGGACAACAATTAAAGTACCGTATCAATGTTAAATTCTCTGACGTTTATCACTGCACCATGGGTATGTGAGAGAATATTCCTGTTCAGAAACACACAAATTTATTTAGGGATAAAGAGTCATGTTACAGAGAGAGAGTGAGAGGGAGCAAATGCTACAACAAATGAGGCAAAATATCCACATAGGTGACTTCTGGCAGAAAATTTATGAGTCTCCTGTGAATTAATTTTATTCTTGCTTTATTTTCCCCTGTAAGCTTGAATTATTTCCAAATAAAAAGTGTAATTTTAAAAAAATATCCTCTCATAGACCAGAATGAGACTATAGAAAATGGCTAATCAAGTGTATCTAAAACTGTTCCAAGAGATTTAATAGGTGTTTTGAAAAAAAGAAGTATTAAATGTTTAAATACACTCAAAATTGGTAGATTAAAAAAAAATTAAAAGTTCCTTACTGAAAGGCTTCTCTGAGACTTCCCTATATTGTGGATGGAAGCTGTGAAACCTCCAGAAAAGGGCTTTAGCTTGAAGTGCTTAAAGAATAGATTTGGAAATTGAACATTTTTGTCAATATCCATTTATTACCTTTTATATTCTTTCCTAGTGTCCATCCTTCATAGATAAAGAAGTGGACCTTATAAATGAAAAGTGATAGTTGTTTTGCCCAAAGGGATGTAGCTTATAAGTAAGAATAAAAGTCTCTAACAACTTCAGAGCACTTAATTATGAGCCACTGCTTTAAATGTGTTTTTCTTCATTGTGACCCCACTGGGTAGAAGTTACCATCAGCTCCACTTAACAGACAGCTCAGAGAGGACATATGACTTGCCCAAGGGCATACATTCAACAAGTCAGGAAAACAGAGCTTCGAGTTTGATCGCCACGCTATCCTGTCAGATCAAGTTAGGGGCAAAACCTGGAGCCTTCACTCCCAATCCAGACTTCTCCCTCTGTCGGAATCACTAAATAAACGAACCTAATTGATTTTCCATTTATATTTTAAGAGTCAGTTAAAGACCTGAACAATTATTGATAGTTGCTAATTTTTGCATTCTTCTGTTTAGGTATCCTTCATTTTTATGGTTTAAAATGAAAAACAGGGGCACCTGGGTGGCTCAGTTAGTGGAGTGACTGACTTGATTTCAGCTCAAGTCATGATCTCAGAGTCACGGGATCAAGACCCATGTGGGCTCCCGCTCAGCATGGAGTCTGCTTGAGATTCTCTCTTCCTCTCCCTCTGCCCCTCCCCATGCTCGTGATCTCCCTCTTTTTCTCTCTCAAATAAATAATCTTTTTTTTTAAAGAACAACTAAAATGAAAAACAAATTTCTTGAATTTCCTGATATAGACATATATAACAATTATCTCAATGAATATTAAAACACAATTTACACTAAATATTTGTAATTGCTGAATTGGTTGTGTATTGTTTCAAATTTTTAATATATGATATTGGCCTCCTACTTCTAGGGACTTCGGAATAGTATGATTAGGTTGCTTTTACATTGTACTTTGTGTTGCCAAGTGTTTCGCAATCAGTTCTATTACTTGTTCCTCCCAGCACCCTCTTAATATGGGTCAACAGTTTGTAAAATCTTCTGAACAGACCATAGACAAAAGTGACTTCAAGATGTCAGGTGTAAGTCTAGTGGAACTTTGTCTGAGTTCCAGGATCACTCCTCCAGGTGGTACAATCAGCTGCCCCCATCAAGGACCTGGTATAAGAAACATGGCCAGTGAAATCACAATCAATTCAAGGATGTTGATGGGCTGAGAGAAGAAAGCGGCTGAATGATGTCTATGTGCAGGGAGAAATTGTCTAAAAGCGTTTTTTACTACTGATTAGTTTCTGAACTTAGTTGCACATCAGCCTAATTTTCTTTCCACTTGTAATTTTCAAGTATCTTCACTAAAGGCCAACCTTCTAATTCCCACTTCAGTGGAAGTTCTGAGCAGCTCCTTATGTGCTTTGTGTTGTAATAACATTGTATGAGAAGAAGAACAAGGATCTGTGACTCAATAATGAAGAATTATGGTACAGACGGCAGTTCTTGACCACTGATGTAGAAACCGACAGCTTTCACGCTGCAGTCTCCTCGGCCCGACCAGGCTGATGACTGCTCCAGCTAACTGACAGTTTGCCAGCATGCAAAGCCACTAGACACATACAGCTAACTGAGTGTCTGCAGAAACAATGTTGTAGATCTCGGTTACTGTTTATTTTACTAGCAGAAGTTTATCAGTCAAAATCTACCAGGAGTAGAGCCAGTGGAAAAGCCAGCAAAACTGATGAATTCATATACCAACTGTTCATGAAGAATAAAATTGAGTGTAGACACTCCCATAAAGCCATAAAGTCTAAATTATAAAACCCTGACACGATGGACCCAAATTACAACTGCCCGGTAATTAGATCAGCTCTTCTGAAAGGGGATTAGAACTGACATCCAGTCCTGGGAAACATATTCTATGTCGTTCTCCAGCCTGCATGTCCAGCCTCATCTTAAACTACAGTAGTCCCCCTTACCCTGTCCAACCCCCGCACCAATATGCAGTCTCATTTACTATGGTTTCAGTTACCTGTGGTCAGCTGTGGTCCTGAAACACATGATTCTCCTTCTGACAAACCTTCAGAAGGTCAGTAGTAGCCTAATACAATGTCCCAATGCCTACATCATTTACCTCAACTCATCTCCTCATGTAGGCATCTTACCATATCATATCCTCACAAGAAATAAGTAAGGACAGTACATACAGCTAGATATTTTGAGAGAGACTACATCACATAACTTTTATGACAGTATATTTTTATAATTGTTCTATTTTACTGTTTATTATTAATACCTTACTGTGCTTAATTAATAAATAATTAAATTATTAAATAATAAATAATTACTCTATCCTAAGTATGTATGTATGAGAAGAACCATAGTATGTAGGGACTTAGTACTCTCTGCGGTTTCAGGCATCCGCTGGGGGTCTTGGACCACGGCCCCCCATGGATAGGTACACTGAGCGTTGTAAGCTCTCACCGCTATGTCTTGGCCAAACCTAATGCTCTCCCATACTCTCTTCTCCTTCTTCTCCCTCACACTGCGTGCCTCCCCACCTTCCTGACAACCTCCTACCCTTTCCTTTTAACCCTTGCCCATGCTTCAGTTCTCCTGCTCAGGTTCTCCCTGACTTCCAGCCCCCACCCCACAGGCAGGTGATTATTCTTATTCTTCCTCCCATAGGAAGGGAGGTCCTTTTCATTTTTATATCATCATATGCCTTTGTATTGTACGCATTTGTAATGATTTGTTTATAGGTATATTTCAGTTACTAAAGCATAAACACCTGGAAAGTGGGGACAGACTGTGTTTTTAGTCTTTTTATACAAAGGCCTAACAGAGTATCGAGGCATATAGGCCACTGTAAGTACAAAAATAATTTGCTGAACTTTAGGTCCAGCTAGGAGTTCTAATGGCTAGCTCGCTTTTAAAAAAGCATGTCAAGCCCGTCCGTGGGTATTAAGGAGAGCATGGATTGCATGGAGCACTGGGTGTTATACACAAACAATGAATCATGAAACACCACATTGAAAACTAATGATGTACTGTATGGTGACTAACATAACACAATAAAAAAATAAAAAGAAGAAGTAATGTGATGAATTTTAAAAAAAAAAGCATGCATATTTACAAATTGCATGCGTTATTTTACAAAATGCATGCGCATTTTTTAGTAAAACGATCTAGAGTAATTTAAAATTTGGGGGTAGTATAGAAAAAGCCAAGACGTAACAAATCACCAGGCTAACCAGTTATCCAGAGATACATCAAACCTATACACATTTCCAGACGTTTGTAGACACAGGCATACACTTTTACAGAAATGGTATCATTTTACACAGGTTCCTGTGTAAACTGACTGTTTAACTCAATTATGTGCCATAGTTTTGTGTGTCAGTAAACATAATTTAAATCTTATTCCATCAGCAGCCGAGTACTTCTTAAAATGGATATAACGTGCTTTAACATATTGATGGACATTTAAACTGTGTTCAGTTTTTCATTGTTGTAAATATTGGCACGATGATTTTTACTAGAAATGTATGTTACAATTATTAGTAAAGCAGAGCTTCTTTTCATAGATTCATTGGTCATGTGCATTTTCTCTTTTATAATTTACTATTACAGCCTGTTTTTCTAGTGTTCTGACAAACATTTCACAAATGATTGTCAGTGGTTTTAACATAACAATGTAACTAATGTTGGAATTTCAGGTAAGGGGTCAAGGAAAGGAGGAAGACTTTTTTGATGAATCTGCCTCTAAGTGTCCACCAGATCCAAGACATTTACGGGCCTCTGCCAGGAATAAGAACAACACTGTATACAAAGTCCAAATTGTAGGGTGGGAGCCTCGTCTTGGGTTGTATTTCATTGTGAGATAAGAACTTTAGAAAATCAGGATATTTGTCCATGAAATTTTTTGCTTTTTCTTCAAAGTAATCTCTCACAATATTCACCCGAAAATACATATGACTAATTCACTGATCTCAGACATTTTATTTATGGTTTACATGTCACCCTGTCATCTGATTTTCCAAGAATTTTAAATACACATGACAAAATATAATTGATATATCTGAAATTACAATTTAAAAACCAGTTTACTTTCTGAAGATTTATATGGCCTTTATTTCACTGGAATATTTGACCCAATGTATTTTTCAAACTATGCTCTATCTTCCTGAAATATTTAATCCTACACCACAAAAATAAGACACTCTTAGGCAAGGATTTAAATATACACCTGTATATCCCTTTTATGCCACAATTCACAGTGGCTTTGTTGATCTCAAAGGTACTAAAATAAATTTGATTATCATGCTATAAACACCATTATTCTAAGCTACTGAAAGATTAGTAGGTGAGAGTCTGGATAATGTTGTTTCTAAGCAAAAATGGAAAAGCAAAGTTTCAGGATCGATTTTTGTCAGATACGTGAACACCCGTTCTATAGAATTCGGCTCCTGTTTTGACAGCTTATTGAATACTCTCCCAACTTTTCCCGCCTGGTAATGTCTCCCATTAATTAATACCCATTCTCTGTTCACAGTTTTGATAGAACAGCAGTAGTTGTTAACACAACACTCATAATCACAATTGTTCAGGTATGTTTTTTGTCGAGCTTCAGATATTATAGTGTTGCCCAAAGAGAAACGTAAGGTGGAATTTTTAAGAATAAAATTAGGTTTTGTAATAGGAATAACAATTCTGTATTTGCATTTCACTTTTTTCCCCTTTTTCTTATGGTGGTATCAAATTCTGCAAAACATCTTCTCCTAGTCTTTTATTTTTGTATGAATCAGGCTACAAGAACTGGATTTTTAAAATTGTTTAAATATATTTAGAACATGGTGTTTTTACTTGGAGGAAGTGAGGAGCAACGTTTTACTGGAACAATGTAAAATAATGGTCATCAAGAGAGGTCGTATGTTCAAATACAATTTTTCCCTTAGAGTGCAAAGTAATTTAGTGATACTACCTCTCAACGTTTTTAAAGTTTGCAAGAATTTGATGCCATGTTCCTCCAAATCATTAGCCCAAAAGAGAGCATTAGGACTCTTAAATATAACTACCTACAATGAAGGTTTCCTGGAGGGACTGAAGATAGTTACTCTTATAGAGTAACTCTTATCTCTACATGCATTTAATGAACATTAATAAAAATTTGACAACATAAAAATTTATGAAAAACCATTCTTACTTGAATTTTTTTGATCATTTTGTATTTTTCCTTCAAGGCTTTTTTCCTATGCATAAATCCTATAATTGTAACATCATATAATAGATAATTTACCTGTGTTATTACTTCTTTTTCAAAACTATCATTTTAATGCCTGAACAAAATGCTTTTGAGTAGATTAAGTAAATAATAAAGTTTTACTTAATCATTTATCTATAATCAAGCATTGATTGGCTTCTTTTAAAAAACATACAAATAATATTCTGAAAAACATCACAGTACCCATATCCCTGCCCCTAAACTTGGAATTATCACTTGAAGACACATTAGCAAAAGTGGAATTACTGGATGCAAGGATATAAATATATCTATATGTAATGTGTGTGTGTGTATGAAATGTGCATAGAGAGAGAGCACTTGGTGATCTTGTTCTATGTCTATAGATTACAGTAAAGACTTAAATTAAATATAATTTGTCATATGTTAGACCAACAAGAAAAAATATGAAAATTAAAATAATACAAGATTTATTTATGAAGCCTGATTGAAATGGTAAAATTTCTGAAACCTCTAGCCTTGTCCATAAAGTAAATCAAACACTATCCCTATCCATGAATCAGTTTGAAGAAAAATTTTTTAAAAATCGTCTTCAAAAAGAACCAGGAGAGACAAGTTTCTCCTGGTTTTGGAGGCAACTTAGGCTGTTTTACTGCTAAAATCCACTTTGTTTCTATATTAAGATTAAGAAATTTTCCTTTTCTATCAACAGTTACTAAGAGAAAGAATGAACTGGAGATTTTATACACAAAAACAATGACTTAAAAAAAGCTAGTGTTTTTTAAGACTAAAGATAAAACACTGTTTTTACTGATTACACATTACTAAAGAAGAGAAAATATGAGCCTCCTGTGGAGATTTACAGCAAGTCTTTAAATAGAATCTTTAGTTCAACGTCATGATCAGTTAAGGGAAACAGATAAAGGTTGAGGGGAACTAGAGGAAAGACTTAAAAGAAAGAAGAAAAAAAATCACATGGAAAAAAGGAGAAATGGGTAGGCAAGAGAAATAGAGGGAAAACCACAGAAAAGAGAAACACAAATAAACAAAGAGCCACAGAGCAAGGAAAGAAGAAATATGTTAAGAGCTTTTAAAGACCCAGAGGGGAGGGTCTGTTCAAACAAAAGCAAGCCACTTTGGTCACACTGTGGAGTGTGCTGGGACAGGGACCCCCTGATTATTAGCTTTTGTGATCATGTCTTTCAAATACTGACCGAGGGGCAGAACACTGACGAACCAACGAACATTCTAAACATGAGATCACAACTGAGTCTCCATTACTGACCTTGAAGAGCGGGGAGAAGGAAGGAGAGGCTGACCCCTGCAATTGCGTCAAATTCAACTTGGGTTTACCAGGAAAGATCCCGCTAGAACCATTTCTCAAAGCTGTGAACGGCCCAACCAACATAGTTATCTACACAAAGTTGCTCTGGGGCAAGTCCTGTCTAATTTCACTAACAAAAGAAGACATTATCTTTCTACCAGCTGGAAATAAGAGCAAAGCTCAGCATCACTTGTTCATTTTTATTTTGGATTGTTTTTCATTAAGTATGTTTCTCCATTATGTTTTTCTTCATTCCCAAGAAAACCACCAGGGAGGCCTCATTTTCACCGCGTTAATAGGGTGTGCCATTCTTGGCAGGGAACTGTAGGTGTTGCTGAAGCTACACAGCTGAAAAGGCTAAACCAGGCCTCCAAGTCTTGGGCTTATTACAAGTTCTATTTTAGCCCTGTCCTCTTCCTCCCACTCAAATTCTGTACCCTACCATGTGTTTGGATATGCTGCGTCCTCCAGCTCTTCACACTAAATATACTCTTAGAAGCCTGAGCAAAACTCGAAGATGAATCATTCTCTCTGGAAGCCTCATCTTCATGGTGGACAGCTCGTAAACTGGAAGAGAGTCAGTTGGATGGGAGAAATAGGGACAACCGCAGTTGGTTCATCGTGTTCTGCAAAGGGAGCCAAGGGGGTGGGTGGGTGAGTGGGAGTTTCAGAGTAAACTGTAGCAAATGCTCATATTACACTTTAAAAGAAAAGTTGGTTAAAGAGATAGTACTCTAAAGAGATGCTCTAGAGCTTCGAGTTTTGTGTTCATCCCTTGTGTTTTGGGTCAGCCAATTTCGTTGTCTTTTTTTTTTTTTTTCTTTTCTTCTCTTTTTTCTTGTCATCCTTTGACTGGTTCTCAGAGCATAATTTGTTTTCCGTCTTTTTTGTTCTACAAGTGAAAAGGTCAATGCCCTTTGACATTGCATGAGCTGTTCAGTGCACCAGGGGAAACATCATCAGCACGGCTGGGCTTAAAACAACTTCAGGGCAGCCAGAGTCAAACACAGGAAGTGTTGTTCAAACCTCCAGAGAATACTGGCTTTGTTTATTAGCCAACTTCCATCTTGTTGAATTGCTAAGTGCTGCTATCTTGAATGAGCTGATATATCAGAGACTCCAAACCCAGATGAGGTATTTGTAAGCATGATATAACAACATCAGTCTCCTAAAGTGTCCCCTACAGGAATCTAAATACAGAGTGGCTATTTTCTTAAATGGGAAAAGTTCCATCTCAGGTCCCCATAGCCCAATACATGCTAAATGATTCTACAAATGAACAAACACTGCTTTGATGAGACAGTAAATTTACTGGGAGAAATAACAAGAAACGCAGAAAAAAATGTGTATTTCTTTTATAAACAATCTAATCAGGAAATGAATTACACATTCAATCTTGTACTCACAAGACTTTTTTTTATTAATTTAGCCCAAGAAACACTGACCTGCTCAAAATAGCATCAGACACATTTTTATTTACATAGCATGTGTAAATCTCTCAGTATTCAATGAATTATTAACTGTTACTTTACTGGTATAAGATAATATTTTAACTCCATTTCACAGATTCATTGAGAAAGAAGGGTTAAATGTTTTGCCTAAGGTAACTCAGCAAATCTAAACCAGAGACACATGTAGTTTCTTGGACTACTGATTCCTATCTTGTGTTTTAAATCGGTGAATTGTTTTGCTTCTAAATATATGCGAGGAGATTCAAGGCACTGTGGAAAAATCACATTATGTAGCAGTCCGTTTGAAAACAGAAGAAATCTGGATAAAATGCACACCAACCTTATTCTGTAATATCAAGGGCAGCATCATTGACGACAAAAATACAGCTCAAAGAAGGAAAAGTCCCAAATAGATAGTATGGTTTGGCCATGCAAAGAGCCATCTCTTTGCTTTCAGACCTAGAGTCAAGATACTTGGGCACTGGTCCAAGCTCTGTCACAGATTTAGCTGGATGTTTCTTAACCTCACTGAGTCTGATTTTCCTCATCTATAAAATGGATATAATAAGACCTGCCCTCCCTTATGGAAAGTCATGAGTTTCAAATGGAAGTATGGACACAAAAGAATATTTTAAAGAATATTGTAGGTTGCAAAGTGCTGTACAAATTTCGTTAATGATTATAGTAGTGGTACTATTGTTCTTTTACAAAGGGAATGACAGGAAGCCAATGAATAAAACTGTCATAAATTAATGGCTCTTAACTATTTTATGTCACCAACCTCACTGAAAATCCAATGAAAATCATGGACTATCTTCAGAAAAATTCACATTCAGAGACATATCCAAAATTTTAATTATAATTTCAGAGATTAAAAGATCATCTGCATTATATGTGTTCCTAGAACTCACATTAAGGACACTTGTTATGGAGGAAGAACAGAAATGGAAGATTATCTGGAAAACAAGGAGGCATGGGAATCAAATAGCAAAATGGGCATATTAGTGAGCCTGATCAGTCTTGTGGTATAAAGCTGTAAGGAGGTGGGTTAGAGTCATTCGGAGGTGAGATGTGGACAGAGAAGGCTAATTGAGGAACAGGGTTAACATTTTCTTGTCCAGGAGAGAAGAAAAGTCCTATCCATTTCCATAAAAACTCTAGAAGCATTCTTATCAAGATGTAGTGAGAAATCCAGGAAAATGTGATTGGGAGGTGAAAGCACAGTCAGAGGAGATAGGGGACACAGCTAAAGATTCTGATTGGGGCAGATGCAAAAAGTCAGACGTGGGGTGACACTATTGCCTGGCAATCAGTCCAGGTGGCACCAACTCAGAAACTAGCAGTTACTAGGAGAGCCAGCCTCTGCATTCTATGGGTTCAGCAGGAGGCCACACTGGGACTAATCCTGGCTAGGCTTCGGAGGAAAAAGGGACCCCAGCTGTCAAGATGAATCTCCGTGAAGCCATCCTGTGGCTGATCTAGTTCTAAGTTTGGCTCCAGTCCCTCTCTGAATGAGTTTTATGACTTACTGCTGCCTATAGCCTCTTTCTCTACCTGGGTTGATAACCTGAATCTTGGACATGATTCCAGACTTGCTCAAAGGGACTTCTATGTGTTCCACACGTCTGCCTAATGCTGTCTCTGATCTACCTTCTAGGTTCATTTATCTTGTGACATATGATAAGTCCATATTTCCTAGTCCTGAAATGGGGAACAGATCTCCATTCCCTCATGACTTTTGATTCAGGACAGTTTCAGGTTTTAATCCCCCCTTGGTCTGGCTTCATATTCTTGAGTGGTATAGGGGAAAGGGGTAAGAGATTCACAGTGATATTGCTTGTTATGTAAAATTGCTAATTTGTATAATTCCAGCAAGTATCTGTGAATCTTTCTCCTCCCATAGATACTTCCCCAGTCATGGGGTCATCCAAAACCAGTGTGGTTTCTCCAATTTGCCATACTAAGATGACTGACTTTACCTAAAGTATCTGAAAATAAAATCATTAGTAAGACATAAAAACTGGGTACTTAACTGTTGGGCCATTTTTTACAGTGAAGTAGCCCATTGGTACTCTTGTGTGAGAGCACATGTTCCTCCATTTTATGACGACAGGTTACTTGGAATATACTGCTCATGCTAGTGTTAAGTTTTTGTGCCCAGATGTACTATTTTTTTTGTAGTCCACATAAAATTTCTAATGGTGTGTTCTATTACATAATGCAAGACTTGGTTATATTCTTTTCAGTGCTCACCTCTGAAAAATTCTCAACTGGAAAAAAAGGTATGAATCTCAAGGTTGGAGAGTGGAATTAATAAGTAAAGCCAGACAGCTCTGACTCCACTACACTTGCTTGAGTGTTAGAAATGGCAGTCAAATTTAGGAATCATAAATTTATTATATGCAGTTCCAAACAGAGAATTTTCTTTTGAGTACAAGCTATGAGAACCTCAGCAAAATTTCTTGGTGATCTAAACAGTAGTCCCCCCCCCCCCTTACCCGTGCCTTTGCTTTCCCCGGTTTCAACTACCTGCAAGCAATGATGGTGTAGAAGCAGATGATCCTCCTTCTGACTATGCTCAGAAGGTTATTAGTACCCTATCACTAAGGTCACAATGCCTACATTGTTCACCTCAGCTCATCTTATTATGTAGGTATTTTATCATCTCATATCATCAACATAAAGGGTGAGTTCAGCACAGTTAGATATTTCGAGAGACCACATTCACATAGCTGTTATTAGAGTAGATCATTGTAATTATTTTATTTTTGTTGTTGTTAATCTCTTACTGTGCCTAACTTATAAATTAACCTTTATCATGGGTATATATTACAGGAAAAAACATAAGGAGTTTGATACTACCCACAGTTTCAGACATCTGCTAGGAGTCTTAGAATGTATCCTATTCTAAGTTAAGGCAGGACTACTGTTTAGATGTTTTCTATGATGTTTTCTCTGATGCTTAGAACTGTACTAAGAATCTCAACTTTGACAAACATGTTATTTTATTAATCTGGAAAGACAAAAGATAATTTGTCATGACTATAAAATATTTTATGGAAATCAAATATATTATACAACTTTATGGCATCTAGCTAATAATCTATAGGACTATTTTATCTGATATTTAACATGTGCTCTCAGAATTTATTTCATTATTATTTTACTCTATCACATAAGGCTTTCAATATAAAATTTAAAATGTAATGATAATAAATCACTTTATTTTCTTATAACATGCAGTATTTGAATGTCTTTAAGTTTCTTTGAATGAAGCAAGTCTTGCTTTTTTATTAACAAATATTGCAGGGACTATTAGCTAGCAACTTCAAATTCTGGGAGGTATGGTTGGCACAGTCAGAAGAGCATGTGACTCTTGATCTTGGGGTCATGAGTTTAAGTCCTGTGTTGGGTATAGAGATTACTTAAATGAATCTTTAAAAAATGTTTTTGAATTTTAACTAGTAATTTCTGGAAACATTAGTAAATATTTTGTTAAACTTTAACACTAAAAAAATCCAAATTCACTTTAAACCACATTGTTTGAAAGTATAATTATAAATTTATGTGGTTACAGTATTAATGTGGAATAAGAGTAGAATAATATGTCTTTTGTGAAGGCTATTGATTTACATTGATAGCTTCTGGAAGGCAAGTAACACAATCAATATCATGATGTTGATATTAATTTGTACTTATATTGTCAAATCTGAAAACAAAATCATTGTTTTGGCAACAATTTCATTTATCACTATTCATTTGTAGCAATCTGAGGAGAGGATGTGCTCTTCTAAAAATTTCCACCATACAACCCATAGTGCAGGGCAAGGAATGGGGACATTTGTGTTATATCTATACAAATATGGTATAAGATCTAATCACATGCTATCTAGTCAATTACTTATTCGCCTAACTAGTCATTCATTCTCTTAACCCACAATGCAGTGCAAAACTCTGAAAATTTGGAGATAAGTAAGACATGGCTCCTTCTCCCAAAGAACCAAGAGAGGAAGATAACTAAAAGTTATGATCAATTGAATAATAACCCATAATAATAAGTGCTATTTGTAGGAAGGCTATTTATTGGTCAAGTCTACCTAGAAAAGGAAAAGAGAAATTCTTGAAAAAAAAAAAGAGTATGGAACACAACCTTGAAGGTAATGTATGTATTCTTTGTATGAGATTATTAATATTTTTATTTTTAAGCCATTTTAGTTGGATATTCTATTACTGGTAGCCCCAAATCTCCTGATACAGGTTTTAAGCAGTTACATCATGAAACTGCTGTTTTGGTGGGTCAAAACCAGTTCAATATCAGCAATTTCCCATACTTCAACCTTAAAGCTAGCATGAAGAGATCATAGTTTTAAGCAAGGGATTAACACAGTCATAATCGGCCCCTCAGAATGATCATACTGACAGCAGAATATAAGGTGGGTTTATGGGGATCTATGACATAAGCAAGGAAAGCAGTTGGAAAACCACTCCAGTAGCTGAACTGAGAATTAATCGGTAGTAAACTAAGGCAAGAGCAGCGAGGATGGCAGGTGTAGGGGTACAGATGGGAGAGATGTGAGAGAGGTAGAACTGACAGATTTGGTAACTTACTGGAATTAGGAAGTGAGAGAAAGGAATACTTCAAGGAAGATATTTCCGGCTCACATGGGTAATTTTACTGTTCAGTACGATTGATTCTAAGTCTGTTCTCACTTGCGCATCTTGATTCTGAATGCTCACTGGTCGTGGCAAACACCAGCCCTTCCACCTTAACAAAAACTCATCAGTTTGCTCTAAGACTTCTACATGTAGCATCTTGTGACTCATCCTTTGGGACAATCTATTGTCTCTATGATACATTTTGATGCTCAAAAGCACACAACTTTGTTCTATTGTTATTTGGGGGCAAGAGACATACACACAACAGCTGGTCGCCCTGATGGAAGCATAAGCTCTTTACAAAAGGGACAGGACCCTGCTTTCTATCACTTGATTGTCTTCACAACACCTGACAGACATATCCACAAAGAAAACAAAATTGACTTCAATTATGGCAGATCAGATGCTTCCCTATGACAAAGTGCAGGGAAATTTAAAGAAATGTTGGTTAATTATAAGAGGTGACAGCTGTAACATCCTAGCCTTAGCTGTGCAGTCCCTTCTGATCCCAAGTTATAAAACAATGTTCTATGCCTCATGGGGTATTAGACATCTGCCTCACCTCTACCACAATCCTTGTGCCTGGTCCAGTTGGAAGATAAATAAGGAAATTTAAAGGATCTGATATGTCCTGTAATTTTAATTGGTATTAATAAATCTAAGATGGAAAAGGTTGTTAGATCATCTAAATGTTAAAGATTCTTACAAGAAACATATTAGTTTGCTTCTGAAGAATTCTAGAGGGGCACCAGATGGCTCAGTCGTTAAGTGTCTGCCTTTGGCTCAGGTAACAATCCCAGGGTCCTGCGATCAAGTCCTATGGGGGGCTTAGTCTCCCTCTCCCACTCCCCCTTCCTGTATTCCCTCTCTCGCTGTCTCTCTCTCTCCCTCTCCCTCTGTCAAATAAATAAATAAATAAATAAATAAATACCAAAAAATAAAGAACTCTAGAAATGAAAATAGCATCAAAATTCATCTGACTTTGAATAGGATTTTTACAGTTATCTAGAATCGACCATACATACTTTATCAAGACATGATTTTCTTTTCACATTCACTATATTAAAAAACTTTTTAGAAAAGAAATGTATTTGTATTATTCAACACAATTTAATATATAGTCTATTTTTTAGTTGTAGATGGTTTGCCACAATTATACAAGATATAACAGATACTTTTAAAAAAATTAGAAATATAATGTAGATTCTTCTCTGTATTTTTCAGGAAAAAGACAAATCTCTGATCCTAAAGATCTTTCTCTAGTTCTCTTTATGTTTATTCACATAATTTTGTCATTTTGATAGTCTATCTATATTGCATATGAAACTGAAAAAACTGAAAGATGAAAATGATCTATTCAAATTATCTGCTATTACACAAACAGGTTAATAACAGTAATTAAAAGAATAATTATGCAACTACATGCCACTCAAAGGAGTCATTTAAATTATGCAAATCAAGCATAAGGTCACGTAATGCTAGGAGAAAAGAGCTCAAATATGCAAAATAGTGTACTCTCTGTTGGTGGCTTCGGTATTAGAAATATTCATATCACAAGCATTTAGTGTGCATCTCATTTTTGAACCTTTGTACCATAAAATCAAATTAATTTTTCTTACCTTATTAGGTGCTCTGAAATTTGAGTAGTATAAAATATTATAGTAGGGCTGATTTGATCCAGGAGAAGGATGTTTATTTTTTACTTGAGGACTTTATTTTTAAAACATTGATTATTTTTCTACTTATAGAAACATACTGCATTGTAAAAAAAAAAAAAAAGGATTTGGAAAACACACAAAAGTATAAAATATAAAATCAAAAACACCTATAATGTTACCATTTTGAAATAAGTATGATCTCATTATCAATGTTATTTCTTTCCTTCTTTTTTATATGCATTTTTGGGGGAGGTCATAACAGGTACCAGACTGTGTACTTCTCTGTGTTATTTTTGCTTTTGTATTTTATTTAATATTATCTCATGAACATTTCCCCAGATGATTCTTGAAATCCAGGTTTTCAATGGTGGTACAAAATTTTTTACATAACAGTTTTTAATGGTGGCATAATATTTAACCATTTTATTATTTTTATATTCTTTTCATCACCCACTTTTCTCTTATAAACCATACTATAACAAACACACAGTAAACTGAATGAGAATTCTGATTATTTTATTTGAATAGTAGATTTGAATGTTGTAGTGATGGCTACAGATAGAAATAGATTTAGATGTAGGATTAGGATTAGGGAAGTTATAGATGTGAATTTTTAAGTTGTTTAATGCATATTAACAAACTTCCTTAAAGAACGTTTGTATCAGTATACATACCTATCAGAAATCCAGATTTCCTTAAAATTTCTAGTAATAATGAAGGTAATCTCACTTTACTAATATTTGATTGATTACTAGTAAAGTTGAATTTTTGTCCATGCTACTAGGCCCTTTGTTTTTTCTTTCTCTATTACACAGCTGTACATGAACTTTATTCATTTTTCCACTGGGTGGTGATTTTTCAATCATTTGCAATAATTCTACTTTTTTCGTGTTCATTGTAAATGTTTTCTCAGTTCATTATTTGCTTTTTATTTATATTTTGACATACACTAGTATTATGTTTTTATGGGGTCAAAGTACGAAATATGTACCCTTAAGGTTTTTTCCATTGTCTTTATGCTTAAAAAAAAAATCCCTGGCCGTTATAAGAGTTTCTTTTTCTAGATCCAAATGAAAATTATGTTAGTAAATGATACAATGATTTTCCACCAAGGAGTCAATTCTTCTAACATTTGTTGAATTAAATCTCTTTCTTATCTGTTTCATTTTATAAATTAGTTTACATACCAGCAATTTGTTTTAAAATGATCTAATCCATTCCACTAATCTATTGATTCTTATATGCATATTACACTCTTTTGATTATTTTTATCCTGTACTATGTTTTAGTATTTGGGAAGGCAAGCAACCCCCCCCCCACTTTTATTTTTCAAGTCATATATTCATCTTTTAGATGAATTTACCTGAAGAATTCCAGAACTTATTCTATAAAGATAAACATTTATTCTTTTAAAATCACCTCTTACTATCTAGAGCACTTCAAAAAACACCTCTTATATTTGTACCTCATAAAAAGAAAGGAAAGGAAATATGATAAAGTACCTCCTATATTTCTTTTTTTTTTTTTAAGATTTTATTTATTTAGTTGACAGAGAGAGAGAGAGAGCTCATAAGTAGGCAGAGAGGCAGGCAAAGAGAGAGGAGGAAGCAGGCTCCCCTGAGCAGAAAGCCCACCCGATGGGGGGGCTCAATCCCAGGATCCTGAGATCATCACCTGGGCCAAAGGCAGAAACTAAACCCACTGAGCCACCCAGGCCCCCCAAGTACCTCCTATATTTCTTCCAAGTACTTGCTAAACACATTCACAAATAGTATAGTCACTCAGTGAAACCACTCAGTCACTCGGTGAAGATAGGATTACTTCTCCTATTTACACATAAGAAATCTAAGATTAACATTTATATCCTACCCAGGATTCCAGTAAGAATGCTGGTAAAATTATACCAAGCTAAATATCCTTTCATAATGCCACATATATCTTGTCCCATACTTAAAAATGAAACCCTTCAGTTTAAAGAGTATCATTTTGGGGCACCTGGATGGCTCAGTCAGTTAAGCAATGGACTCTCCGTTTGGGTCCAGGTGGTGACATTGGGGTCATGAAATCGAGCCCTGCATAGGGTTCTGCACTCAGCATGGGGTCTTCTTGGGATTCTTTCCCTCCTGTTCCTCCCTGTCTGCCACTTGTCCAGCTCAGTTGCGCGCTCTCTCTCTCTCTCCCTCAAATAAATAAATTTTTTAAATCTTTAAAGACTATCCTTTTACTTAAAACACATATACCAAAACATTCTGTTATTGTACATAATTAATGTGTATTGTTTTTTTATTTTTTAGCCTGATGATATACTTTCAAGTGAAATATGCTGAAGAAGATACAGAGTCTCTAAAGGCAATCACAGAAACTATGGTTTACCCCCAGGCCTCAGTGGAGCTTCAGGTAAGACACCAGACTTGAAATTGTCTATGGGTAAATTCCTTGTCTTCTCAAAGTCAGTAATAATTAAAGACTACATAGTCTTTTTCACTCCTTGAGTACGTACATAGAACACACAGGAACAAGGGGTTGTTTGGGGTTTTGTTTGGTTTGGTTTGGTTTGGTATTCATGAATTAAGTGTATGCAAAAAAATTCAATCTTATGGGAAGATCCCATTCTTTAAATTCTTTGCAAGTCACATCCACAGCTATTCCAGAAGTCCATTTTCAATCTAATCTTTCATTCCCACATCTTACATTTTCAGATAAAATCAATTATTTTATGGTTCTCATATAACAAGATCAATCAGGATTCTTTGGTTGCAAGTGGCAGGAAATGAAGAAAGCTTAAGAAAGAAAGGAAATGGTTTGGCTTATGTAACTGAAAAGTAAAGCAACATCTGGACTCAGGCTCAATTTAATCTCCAGACCTTTAAAAAAAAAAATGTGTGACAAACCTCTCTCTCTATATATATATATCTTTCTAAAAATCTCTATGTTGGTTTACTAATCCAGAAAACATCAGAAAATAAGGGTCTGAAATTTTATCCTGCCTAAAAGCTAACAAGTTAACCTGTCTCCGTTACCCTACACTGACAGAAGACATGAGACTCTTGAACCAAACACAAGGGACTTGAGTAATCATGACACAACCATTAGCATAAACATCAGTATATTGCTGTGAATCTGCCTTGCCCCCAAATCCCACAGGGCTACCACAGACAAGCTCAAGAAAATGCCTGGAGAGGAACCTTGAGCTTAAGGAACTTGCCTATTTTATAGTGGGCAGTAAACATTTTTCTCCTTTGCTCAGGATCCATTTCTCTCTCTCTTCCCACAGCTGTTTACTAAGAAAACATATTTGAAAATATAGTCTGGAACATAATCCTGGACCACTGTAACTCTAACTGACCAAGCCTAAGTACTATGGTTCTCCATGATCCTCCATGATTCTCCCTCAAAACACATAAATAATTATTAGGGTGGTGTCAATAGAAAATGCTATTGAGGTGAAGCAAGCAAAATCCAGACAAGTTCTATATCCTACATCCTTCTCCTTCTCTTTATCTTTGCTCTCAGTCTTCCCTTTGCTTTTGCCCACTCGCTTCCTCTTTTATCTCCATGAGCCTTTATCTTAGACATCCTACAGAGCCATGCCTAGGTACACACCCTAGCATGAAGACTATAACATTCCCTTCTAAGTTACAGAATTTTCTAGATTCATTCAGCACTTCCTCTTCCTCAGCTGTGGCACTTTCAACTTCCTACTTTACATCACAGTAATCTGTTTGGATGCCTTAACTTTCCCATCCAGAAAAGCCTTTCCTTCTGAGCAAAGTCATGCCTGTACCTGTTTGTACCTCCCATGGATCAAAACATATTACAGGTACTTAATATATATGTACTGAGTAAAGGGGAGGATATGAGACTGAATTTCAATAACTTGTATCTTTTAAGTAATAACGATGGAACTGTTACCTGTCTAAGAAACCAAAGACTTTGCTTCTCTTCCTATTTTTACCATACAATAGTTGGCCACCTTGAGCAAATCTATTAACTTTCCTAAGGCTTCAATTCTCTCATTTGTACAAAGGTGAGAATATGTGTTCTTCTTCATATGGTTATTGAGATAATCACATGAGAAAATGCATATGAAACTACTTTGGAATGTAAACCACTCTAATAATTAATGAATTCCATTTTCAAATAACAAGTGAACCATTTCTATTATATGAATTCAATGTGTTTAATATTAGAGAATAGTTATCATACAACAGTAAGAAGATGTAATTTGAAAGATGCTTACAAAAATTCTGTCAGGACAAAAATACATAGTCCATGGTACTTCTAATTCTGCCACCATCTTTTAATTTCTCTGAATTAATTTTTAGAATGCTTATCTCTAGAAGTCCTCAGAAAGTGTAAAGTTATCAATAGAGTTATTACATTAAGCCATTATCTGCTGATAAAACCTTATGTCATTTTTAATGACTGAGAAGCAAAGAGATATATACAGGTAAACTTCGAAGGAAGAGAGACAAATGAGAAAGAAAGTAAAACCGTAGCATAAATTTGTCTAGAAGATAATTGGAAAAGTAACATATTGCCAAGAAGGAAAAAGCATATAAGGACAGATAGAGAGATTGCCAAATAAAATTAAAATTTCTGATTCATAGCTTTGTCTTACACTGGCTTGTTGAACAGTTCAAGTTTTCTGCATATCTGTGTGCTTTTTTTAATCCACAAAATTTACTTTTAAATTTGAACAGGAAAAGAGACCAGAGTCAAATAATTCATTTGTTCAGATAATTTTCTCCCTTTACAGGAAGAATCCCATGACTTTTTCAAGTTTCTTTCTGCTATATTAATAATTAGTTGGTTGGAAAAGCATATTTTTTCCTAGAATTTTTTTCCTAGAATTTTATTCCTAGAATTTTTTTCCCAGAATTTTTTCTTCCTAGAAGTTTTGGTTAAAATTTTGAATAGAATCTGCAAATATTCAAGTGTTGAAAATTACCTATACCAGGCTATGTGTTTCTTCTATCTGTCAGAGAAAGGAGTATATTTCCATAAAATGCTTTCCTAATTAATAATGAGCAAATGATTATGAATAAAATCATGACAGTGTGATACAGAAATGTTTTAGTTCATTGAAAAAGGCCAGAACACAGTTACAAAAATACAAAGACATGGACTCTTATACAGAAACCTCAAAGCAACTACATTTTCCCCCGCAGAGTTGGGAACCACATAAAAACAGTTCTAAACTATTTCCTCAGAAATAAGCAGAAATGAAAATTCGAGGCAGGACTGTACTTCTAAGGTTCACAATGAATTCCAGGCATTCAATAGGGCACCATGATTCCCAGGATCAAAAGCTATCACAGGAATCAAGAAAAATTAAAATTCTGGGCACCTGGGTGGCAAGTTAAGCGGCTGCCTTTGCCTCAGGACATGATCCCAGGGTCCTGGGATCAAGCCCTACATCAGGTTTCCTCTCCCTCTGCCTGCCGCTCTGCCTACTTGCGTACTCGCTCTCTGTCAAGTAAAAAAATAAAATCTAAAAAAAAAAAAAGGAAAAATTAAAATGCTTTCTCAAAAAGAATCCACCTGCAACATAAAGTCGATATACCCCTTGCTCCCTTCTTCCAGTGATCTCCTAGGCCTGATGTCAGGGTCTGGGCTGTGTCCAAAATGCTTTTAACTAATGCATTATCAGGAAGATGAATGAGACTATGGTTACTACACTGTAGATTTGGTAGAGACTAAAGGGACCAAAAAACACTGTAGGTTTGAGACCCTTTGCCACAGTGACTGGAGTTCAGATTTCAGAGAACATAATGATCATATTACAAGAATCAAAAGGAAAAAGTACCTTCCTTGCATTCAACAGATGAGGCACATCTCTGTATTAACTGTACTGCAAGTTTGGGCTCCCTTCCCTACTTGTCAGCATCCAAAGGAAAACTTGGATGGATTCTTTATTTAGAGGTTTTAACTTTTCTTACTTTTCAAAATTCTCATCTAAATATTCTTTAGTAAAATACTGTAGTGTGGGGGGAAAAAAAGTACTATGGATACTTTTTAAAAGCTCTCAAATGTGGTTCATATCTCTGCAAACTTTTAGATATTTTTATAGTAATCCTCCAAGGAAAAGTAACTACTTAATGCCGTGTACATGTGAATGAAATGTGGGGTCTAAGTTATTCATTAAAAATTATTATGCTTAGATTTAAAAGCTGAACACTTTGTTTCTGCTGAGGTTTCTGGAAGAAGCAGTTTATAGTGTTCTATTAGCTCCTTCCCGTCCCTGCAAGCAGAAAGAATATATACCTCTCACACTATCATATTATGTGACTCTGCTGGCTCCTGTCTTTCAACATGAAAAAGTATCAGCAGTTAAAATTATATTTTAAACATACATTTAAACATATCTACATATATACATCCATAAATTCTAAACAATGTTGTTTTAATGGATACATGGGAAATGTCAAAATAACAAATACAAACAAAAAAGTCCAGCCTAGATAAAATGCATCCCTATCTGATCTTCTGCAAAGGAATTTTCCCAGCATCAGAAATAAAGTTCTTATGATATATTCTATATTGGGAATTTGTGCCAAGAAGACAAACTTATCCAGAGCCTGACTCATAATAATTCTTAAATTGAATTAGGATAAAAAATTCAACAGTTCACCTGAAGACAGTATTTATTTTTAAAATGTATTCCTTTTTAAAGATTTATTTTTATTCAGGTGAGGAGGAGGGGGGAGAGGGAGAGAACCACAAGCAGACTCCCCACTGAGCATAGAGCCTGACTTGGGGCTCAATCTCAGGACCATGAGATCATGATCCAAGCCAAAACCAAGAGTCAGAGGCTCAACCAACTGAGCCACCCAGGCATTACTATTTATTTACTTGAGAGAGAGAGACAGAGACAGAGACAGAGACAGAGAGCATGCATAAGAGGGAACAATGGGAGAGGGAGAGAGAGAGAATCTCCTAATGGCCTCTGAGTGTAACCCAAAATGGTCTATCATCTGGCTAACATTTTCTTAATATCTCAACACTTCAGCATTAAATCTCATAGGAATTTTGGACCTTACCTTACTGGACATATATCTGTTTTAAATTAAAAGTAATGGGTTCTCCAATCCGGAGTAAAATTGGCACTTAAGAACAGATTCAAGAAAACACAAAGTCATGTTTGTTATTTTGAGTATCCCCTACCCATCCCATTCTACCCTGGCGTGGTCACAGATGTCTTTGTATTTGTCTCATAATGAGAAGAATGAGCATGTTGTTTCTTACAAAACTGATAACATAGACAGAAACAGGGGTACCTGGGTGGCTTAGTCAGTTAAGCATCTACCTTTGGCGCAGGTCATGATCCTACAGCCCCACAATGGGCTTCCTATTCAGTGGGGAGTGTGCTTGCTCCTCTCCCTCTGCCCCTCACCTCCCAGTCATGCTCTCTCTCTCTCAAATGAATATATAAAATCTTTAAAAAACATGTACCCCCTTTAAAACTGTGTGTGTATATATACAACATACATATATATATAACTGTGTGTGTATATACACATACATACATACATACATACACACAGAAACATATTATCTATATGAATCAGTCAGCACCATGATAGAACAAAGAGGTATGATATATAGAAACCACTTCTTATGTATTGTTTAAATGAACTGTAGCCATTACATTTTCTGACATATCCAGTAAAGGGCTGGTACCCAAAATATATAAAGAACTTATGAAACACAACACCCCCCAAAACAAATAATCTATTTAAAATGGGCAGAAGACATGAATAGACATTTCTTCAGAAAAGACCTACAGGTGGCCCACAGATACATGAAAACATGCTCAACATCACTCATCATAAGGGAAATGCAAATCAAAACCACCAAGAGATATCACTGCACCCTGTCAGAAGGGCTAAAGTAAAAAACACAAGAAACAACAGGTATTGGAGGATGTGGGGGGAAAGGGAATCTTTACGCACTGTTGGTAGAAATACAAACTGGTTAGTCACTGTGGAAAACAGTATGGAGATGCCTCAAAAGTTAGAAAAAGAACTACCTTATGATCCAGCAATTGTAGTAGTGGGTATTTACCCAAAAACACAAAAACAGTAATTCAAAGGGTTATATGCACCCCTATGTTTATAACAGCATTATTTATAATAGCCAAGAAATGGAAGCAGCCCAAGTGTGCATCAACTGATGAATGGATAAAAAAGATGTGGAATATTATTCAGCCATAAAAAAGAATGGGATCTTAGCATTGGCAATGACACAGAAATAGCTAGAGAATAGGGTGCTAAGCAAAATTGCTAACTGAGGATTTCATTCATCTGTGTAATTTAAGAAACAAACAAGCAAAGGAAAAAAATGAAAGAGAGAGTGTCAAAGCAAAAAATAGACTTTTCATTATAGAGAACAAACTGATGGTTACCAGAGGGGAGGTGGGTGGGAGGATGGGTTAGATGTGCAATGGAGATTAAGAAGTACATTTGTCATGATGAGCACCAGTGATGTATGGAAGTGTTGAATCACTACATTTGTACACCTGAAACTAATGTAACACTGTATGTTAACTAACTGGAATTAAAACAAAAACTTCTAATATATATATGTATTTTATATATATATATGTATTATATATATTCGAATATATATATATATTGGATATATATTTGAATATATATAATACATATATATATTAGAAGTTTTTGTTTTAATTCCAGTTAGTTAACATAAATATGTTATATGTATGTTATGTTATATACATAACATATATATATATATATTCGAATATATATAATACATATATATATATTACACTTCCAAAAGTGTAAAACAAAAACTTCTAATATATATATATGTATTATGTATATTCGAATATACATAATACATATATATATATTACACTTCCAAGAGAAAGCAAAAACTAAAAATGAGTGCATACTACTTGTCAGACACAATCACATATGCCATATATGTCCATTATTATAAACCTGTCCTATAATAACATATAGCCAGACAGATGAAAGAACACCAAAACAAAGGGTAATTTATTTTTTATGAGAAAAGAATTTTTTTAAAAGTGTGCATTCCTTGGGATACACTAAAGAAATAAAATCAGAAGCTTTTGTGATATGTCAGATAATTTTTCTAGGTATATTATAATGAGAATATAAAAATTTTAAATACATTCTGAGCATTGTAGAATCTAATTTTTTTTTTATTATACCTGGATGGAAGTGTTAGGACAAAAACCTAAGAACTCTGCCATAAACCAGAAGTGGCACATCTCAAGTCATCCTCTACCTCAAGAACCCTCAGAGAGTTGGGTGGCTTCAAAAAAAGATCTCAACATGGCCCCCAGTGCTTCTGTCTTAGTTACCACATTCCTATCTCACACAGGCCCTTTAGAATTGTTACGTAAAGGAATGGTGACGGGTAATATAAAATGTGCAGAAAGAGGGAAGGATCTAGGTCCTAGTCTTGGCCCTTATTCTGCCAGGTAAAAACTGTGTTTCTCTTCACAAATCACTGAATTTGGCAAGACCTTGGTAATAAGAAATATATGTGGAACTAATTAAAGAATATAATCTGACTTCTCTAACCCTAAATGATCTAGGAAGACTATGTTAATCAAATAAACACCTTTGAGAGAAGATACATAAGAAAACCAGAAGGGAAATTGTTTTTCTTAAGTAAAAAAGACCTTTAAAGATATTTGTAAAAAATAAATATTGAGTAATATTATAAGCACAGCACAGTGTTTAATCAAAGAACTTCCAAAATGCACTGCTAAGGACATAATATGTAAGTAATACACATTCTTTATTTTCTTACACATTATCAAATATAATACTATCAGTAAAGATACAGTCATCTGCTATTGTATTTTGAAAAGTCATATTTATTCATTTAAAATCTATTCCCAAAAGACTTGAATAGGCTAAGTTGGTTGCATTTTTAAAGCTTGATTGAAAGACAATTGAACAATAATTACAACAAATGCAAATTAAGAAAATAGGAAATGTGTGTAATTTCTGAAATATCTTAAAAGACAAAAAGACAGTCCAGAAACAATTCGAAAATTTTCACTTCTTAAAATAGCTAAATGCCAAAATATATGCCCTGGCACCAGTTGAGATTTTTGTATTCACACATGCAGTATCATTCACAAGCCTACCTTTTCTCCACCTGAGAGAGAAATAAGGGGTGGTCTAAAGCAGGCTTCTAGCATCTTAATAAAGATCAATACTTGATGGAGGAACTGGCTAAGCCATTTAGATGCATTATCTTATTTCATCTCAATAATTTTATTTTTTTATTAATTATTTTTATTAACATATAATGTATTATTTGCCCCAAGGGTACGTGTCTGTGAATCGTCAGGCTTACACATTTCACAGCATTCACCATAGCACTTACCTTCCCCAATGTTCATAACCCAGCCACCCTATCCATACCCTCCCCCCGCCCCAGCAACCCTCAGTTTGTTTTGTGAGATTAGGAGTCCCTTGTGGTTTGTCTCCCTCTGGATCCCATCTTGTTTAATTTTTTCCTTCCCTACACCCCAAACCCCCCACTCTGCCTTTCAAATTCCTCATATCAGAGAGATCATATGATAACTATCTTTCTCTGATTGACTTATTTTTCTCAGCATGATACCTCTAGTTCCATTCACGTCATTGCAAATGGCAAGATTTCGTTTTTGATGGCTGCATAGTATTCTGTTGTGTACTACATCTTCTTTACCAATTCATCTGTTGATGGACATCTAGGCCTTCCCATAGTTTGGCTATTGTGGACATTGCTGCTATAAACATTCGGGTACACGTGCCCCTTCAGATCACTACATTTGTATCTTTAGGGTAAATACCCAGTAGTGCAATTGTGGGGTCATAGGGTAGCTCTGTTTTCAACTTTTTGAGGAACCTCCATGCTGTTTTCCATAGTGGCTGCACCAGCCTTTCTCCACATCCTCACCAACATCTGCCATTTCTTGACTTGTTAATTTTAGGCATTCTGACTGGTGTGAGGTGGTGTCTCATTGTGGTTTTGACTTGTATTTCCCTGATTCTGAGTGATGTTGAGCATTTTTTCAAGTGTCTGTTGGCCATCTGGATGTCTTCTTTGCAGAAATGTGTTTTCATGTCTCCACCCATTTCTTGATTGGATTATTTGTTCTTTAGGTGTTGAGATTGATAAGTTCTTTATAGATTTTGGATTGCCTGTAAGGTGACTGTTACTGTATACTGTCTCTGTTCCTTTCTGGTCTACTACTTTTAGGCTCTCTCTTTGCTTAGAGGAACTCTTTCAATACTTCTTGTAAAGCTGGTTTGGTGTTTACAAATTCTTTTAGTGTTTGTTTGTCCTGGAAGCTTTTTATCTCTCCTTCTATTTTCAGTGATAGCCTAGCTGTATATAGTATTTTTGGCTACATGTTTTTCTCATTTAGTGCTCTGAATATATCATGCCAGTTCTTTCTGGCCTGCCAGATCTCTGTGGATAGGTCTGCTGCTAATCTAATATTTCTAATATTTCTACCACTGTATGTTATATAACACTGTATGTTCTTGTCCTGAACTTCTTTCAGGATTTTCTCTTTGTCACTAAGACTTGTAAGTTTTACTATGAGATATGGGGGTATTCAACCTATTTTTATTGATTTTAAGGGGGGTTCTCTGTGCCTCCTGGATTTTGTTGCTTGTTCCCTTTGCCATATTAGGGAAACCCTCTACTGCAATTTGCTCCAATATACCTTCTGCTCCTCTCTCTCTTTCTTCTTCTTCTGGAATCCCAATTATTCTAATATTGTTTTATCTTGTGGTGTCACTTATCTCTCAAATTCTCCCTTCATGGTCCAGTAGTTGTTTGTCTCTCTTTTGCTCAGCGTCTTTATTCTTCATCATTTGGTCATCTATATCACTAATTCTCTCTTCTGCCTCATTTATCCTAGCAATAAGAGCCTCCATTTTTTATTGCACCTCATTAATAGCTTTTTTGATTTCAACTTGGTTAGATTTTAGTTCTTTTATTTCTCCAGAAAGGGATTTTATTTCTTCAGAAATGGTTTCTCTAATATCTTACATACCTTTTTTTGAGCCCAGCTAGCATCTTGAGAATTGTCATTCTGAACTCTGGTTCTGACATATTACCAATGTCCGTATTGATTAGGTCCCTAGCCATCAGTATTGCCTCTTGTTCTTTTTTTTGTGATGTGTTTTCCCCCTTTGTCATTTTACCCAGATAGGAACATATGAACAAGAGAATAAAATACTACAAGGGTTTCAAAGACCCCAGAAAAGTGTATGCTAACCAAATCAGAAGAGACCCAAAACTGGAGGGAGAAGAAAGAGGGAAAAAAGAAGGAAAAAAAATATATATATATATTAGACTGGTGAATAGAATAGAGCCACCCACTTGATTTGAGGTGTGTTCTTGTCTCTTAGAAGAAAGTACCTTCCAAAATTTTAAAGATAGAAAAACATATATATATATACAACAATAAGGGTAAACCTGATGAAGGGATGGAATATGACTGTAAAGATGAAAATTTTTAAAAATTTTTCTAAAAAAGGAATTGATGAGTTTGTTGAAAAAAGAAAAATATAAGAAGAGAGAATTTGTTCAGGCTGGAGGCTAGAACAAAGCCATGTGCTAGATATAGGGTTTATTTTGATCTGTTAAAAGAAATTGTATCACAAAATTTTAAAGAAAAAAAATTATATGTATACAATAAACAAGGTTAAATATAATGCAGGGATAAAATATAACAATGCAGGTTTTAAAAACAAATTTTTTTAGAAAGTTATTGTTAAGATAAATTAGTTTAAAAATGTTAAAAGAGGAAAGTTTAAAAATAGAATAAGAAAAAAAATTTTTTTTTAAATTGGGGGAGCCTGGGTGGCTCAGTGGGTTAAAGCCTCTGCTTTCGGCTGGGGTCATGATCCCAGGGTCCTGGGATCGAGCCCCACGTCGGGCTCTCTGCTCAGCAGGGAGCCTGCTTCCTCCTCTCTCTCTGCCTGCCTCTCTGACTACTTGTGATCTCTGTCAAATAAATAAAATCTTTAGGATCTTTAAGTAGGCAGGCAGAGAGAGAGGAGGAAGCAGGCTCCCTGCTGAGCAGAGAGCCCAATGTGGGGCTCGATCCCAGGACCCTGGGATCATGACTCCAGCCGAAAGCAGAGGCTTTAACCCACTGAGCCACCCAGGTGCCCCAATAAATAAAATCTTTAAAAAAAATTTAACTTTGCAAGACTAAAGCATCATGGGAAAAAGCCATGAATTCTATGTGTTGCTTTCCCCTAGCTCTGGAGTTCCACTGTTCTTGATTGGTGAGCTTGGTCTTGGCTGGATGTTCCTGCTGATCTTCAGGGGGAGGGGCCTTTCAGAAAGTGGTTGATTTTCTGTTCCTGCTCTTCTTCTCTTCTAACTGTTGTTGAGTTTGTAGGTGTTGGGAATGGTTTGATAACTATCTAGCTGAACTCCTGGAACCTGATGTCATTTCAGTCTGCAACTCCTCCACCATTTTGCCTGGGGGATTGTTGTTGTTGTTGTTGTTTTTCATCTTCTTAATAATTTTTAAGAGCAAGTACCATATTATCTCCATTTGCAGACAAAGAATCTAAGAATAAGGGAGGTAAGTACCTTGCCTAAAGGCAGACAAATATGAAATGAAAAATCTTAACATAGAGTTTAATCTGTAATTACCATCCCAATCACCTCATTTTCCTCCCTTCACCTGATGTTTTGAGAGTGTATTACTTCCTGCCTACACATAGCTACAATTCCCAAGTATAGCCACTCTGACCAGGTATTTTGTTTTTCATAGTGCTTCAACAAATGAAGAAATTCTACCACAAGCCTTTCTGGCTTCTTGTATCCCTACCCCCTTATCCCCACCCTACTCACCAAGATAATCTCAGGAGGCATGAAGAATTTGCATATAATGTGTAATTTCTTATATCTGTCACAGTTAAGATGTGTGTAGAAAGATGGCTCCAGTATTCCCAAACTGGAAACAAAGTGATGCAGAGAGAGATTATTATGGATCTCTCCCAAATATGAAAAGGGGAAGAGTAACCATTGTGTTGATTGTTCCCTGAGAACAGTATTGCCATCAATGAAAAAGAAAAAAAAAAAGAAAATTATTTTCTCTAGGAAACCAAGTACATTACACACAAATCATTAATGTGCTCTTTGAAAGATCTGCATGTTGATAAGCCCAAGATTGCTCACTTTCCTTCCATTTTTGCCTGGTCAATGCAAAACTGAGGTGTGGCCACCCCTGTGCCCAGTGAACTTCCATTAGCAATGGCTCCCAAAGTATTCCATATTGCTTTCATCATTTCTGTTTTTCTTGTTTTAATTTTTCAAACAGGAACTCTTATATAATCTTTGGTTCTTTCACATAAAATTTTTGAAGAGAAAAAACAAATCATGATAACCTTTACAGCATCAAAAAAAAAAGTGACAAATCAAAAGCAAAATTAATGTTGTTCTTTTAACATAACACGGTTGCTTTGATATATCCCAGCTTACCAGCATTTCCTTTGGCCACTTTCCTTCTCAGTATGCAAAGATGAATGAAGAAATTAAACAATTTTTGTGACCTACAATAAGGTCAGATTTTAATTATTAGGCTAACATCATGCCCAGATTTATATTCAACAGATTTACTACTTTCCTACTAGTTAATAAAAAGAACTTTGTTTTTACAAAATTTTTCTAGTCTTATGGTTTCCATGTCTTGTCTTTTATAAATAATAGTACTATGAACATAGGAGTGCATCTTTTCAAATCAGTGTTTTTGTTACCTTTGGAAATATTTCCAGAAGTGCAAGTGCTGTATTTTATGATAGTTCTACTTTTTATTTTTTGAGGATTCTCCATACTGTTTTCTGTAGTAACTGTGCCAATTTACAATCCCACCAAGTGTGCACAAAGGTTCCCTTTTCTCCACATCCAAACCAGCATTTGTTATCTCTTGTCTTTTTGATGATAGCCATTTTAAAGGCAAGAGGTGAGATCTCATTGTGGTTTTAATGTGCATTTCCCTAATGACTGGTGATGTTGAACATATTTTCATGTACCTGCTGACTTTTCTTATGTCTTTTTTGGATAAATTCTACTCATGGCTTTTGCCCACTTTTTAATTGGGTTATCTGGGTTTTTTTCCACTGAGGTATACAAGTTCTTTATGTTTTGGACATTAACTTCTTATCAGATAGATGGTTGGCAAATATTTTTCCCATTCCATAAGTTGTCTTTTCTCTTTGTTGATGCTTTCCTTTTCTCTGAAGAAGTTTTTTAGTTTGAGATAGTCCCACTTGATTATTTTTTATTTTACTGCTGTGTTTTAGGTATCATATCCAAAAATTGTTTCCTAGACCCATGTCAAGGAGCTTTGTGTCTATGTTTTCTCCTAGGAATTTCCTGGTTTCAAATCTTACATTTAAGTCTTTAATCCACTTCAAGTTAATTTTTGTGAATGATATAAGATATGTGTCCAGTTTCATTCTTTTACGTGTGAATATCTAATTATCCCAGTGCCACTCTTGAAGAGACTGTCTTTTCTTCATTTGAGTATTCTTGGATCCCTTGTCAATTAGTTGACCATATATGTTTGGGTTTATTTCTGGACTGCTGAATTTTTTCCCATTGTTCTATATGTCTGTTTTATACTCTTAACACAATTTTGATGACTATAACTTTATAGTATAGCATGAAATGAAATGAGATACTTCCTGCTTTGTTCTCTCTCAGGATTTCTTTGGCTATTTCGGGTGTTTTGTGATTCCATATACATTTTAGGACTGCTTTTTATACTTTTATAAAACTGCCATTGGAATCTTGATAAGGATTGTACTGATGCTATAGCTGGTTTTCAGTAGTATTAACATTTAAACAGTATGAATTCTTCTAATTTATCTTTCCATTTATTTGTGTCTTCAATTTCTTTCATCAGCATCTTATAGTTTTCAATATAGAGATCCTTGACCTCTTTTGTTAAATTTATTCCTAAGTATTTTATTGTCTTTGGATAATAATATAAATGAAATCAATTTATTTTCTTTTCAGAAATTCCACTGTTAGTATACAGAAATGCTCCAGATTTTTGTATGTTAGTTTTGTATCTTGCAACTTTACAGAATTCATTGATTAAATCTAACAGGTTTTTGGTTGAGTCTTTAGGATTTTCTACAAATAAAAATCATGTCATCTGCAAATAGAATGTTACTTCTTTCTTTCCAATTATGACAACTCTTATTATTTCTTATTATTTATTACTCTTATTATTTATTACTCTACCTAGGATGTTCAATAGTATGTTGAACAGAAGTGGTAAGAGTGAGAACACTTGTGTTATTCCTGAACTTAGAGGAAAAATCTTTCATCCTGTCACGATTGAGTATAATGTTAGCTGTGGACTTGATAGCTACAGTTATGGTAAAGCTATGGCCTTGTTATCTATGGTCTTTATTATATTAAAATATGTTTCTTCTATGTCTAATTTATTGAGTTTTTACCATGAATGGATGTTGAATTTGGTTAAATGCTTTTTTTTCCTGCATCTACTGAGAAGATCATATGATTCTTTTCTTTCAGTCTGTTAATATGATGTATCACAGTATTTGATTTGCATATGTTAAACCATCCTTGCATTTCCGGAACAAATCCCACTTGATCACAGTGAATGATCATTTTAGTGTGCTGCTGAATTTGGTTTGCTAGTATTTTATTGACAATTTTTGCATCCATATGTATCAGGAATATTGGCCTGTAGTTTGGTTCTGTTTTTTTTTTTTTTTCAAGTAGCATCTTTTTTTCTGGTTTTAATATCAGGATAATGCTGGCCTTGTAAAATGAATTTGGAAGTGCTTCTCCCCTTTTGATTTTTTGACAGAGTTTGAAAGAATTTTGAAAATTCTTCTTTAAATGTTTGGTCACCAATCAAGCCATCTCATCCTATGCTTCTCTTCACTGGGAGATTTTTGATTACTAATTCAATCTTACTAGTAATTGATCTATTCGGATTTTCTATTTCTTACTGATTTAGTCTTAGTAAGTTGTACGTTTTTAAGTAAATTTGGGCTCATGGTTTTTTGGCTTTGTTTTGTTTTGTCTTGTTTTGTTTTAAGACATAGATTAGGTTGTTTATTTGGGAGCCTTCTTATTTCTTATTGTGAACAGTTATTGCAATGAACTTCCCTTTTAGAACTGTTTTTGCTGCATCCCATGAATTCTGGTATGCTGTTTCCATTTTTGTTGTCTCAATAAACTTTTTTAATTTTAAAAAGGGAAGGAGGCACCTGGGTGGTTCAGTTGGTTAAGCAGCTGCTTTTGGCTTGGGTCATGATCTCAGGGGCCTGGGATCAAGTCCCAAATGTGCTCCCACTCAGCAGGGAGTATGCTTCTCCCTCTGTCCCTCTCTCCTGCTTGTGAACTCTCTCTCTCAAATAAATAAATTTAAAAAAAAATTTATTCCCCCTTAGGTCCTTCTTTGATCTACTGGTTGTCCAAAAGAGTGTGGTTTAATCTCCATGTGTTCATGAATTTTCCAGTTTTTCTCTTGTTAGTGATTTCTAGTTTCATGGCATTGTAGGCAGAAAAAATACTTGGTATGATTTAAATCTTCTTGAATTATATAAAGTTTTATGGCCTAATATGTGGTCTACCCTAGAAGATGTTCCATGTGTGCTTGAAAAGAACATGTACTCTGCAGTAGTTGAATAGAGTGTCTGTTAGGTCAGGGCACCTGGATGGCTCAGTCAGTTGTGTCTGACTCTTGGTTTCAGCTTGGGTCATAATTTCATGGGTCATGAGATCAAGCCTTGTGCTGGGTTCTGAACTCAGCAAGAAGTCTGCTCAAAGATTCTCTCCCTCTGCCCCTCCCCCATCCACTCTCCTCTCTGAAGTATATAAATAATTCTATTTTTTTAAAAAAGTGGGCACCTGGATAGAGTTTTCAGGGGTTTTCACCAGCCCTTCTGGTCCGAGAGGGTTGGAAGACACTCCCCACAATGAGTGAGGCTATGTCTCAGCCCCCATGCCTGGACAGGAAAGGAAGGGGTCACTCCAGGCTACTTCCAGTTTCCCAAACAGTCCCTTGGAAAGGGCCAGGAGCCCCTTCCTTGACTGTGGATTGCTCCCTCTGCCTTTGTATAGCACAAGAAGCCTCCATACCCAGTACTGGCTTTGCTCTGAGGACAATCTGTTCTGCTCACTTTTTTGTCAGTGGGCTCCACTACTTCCAGGAATGGTCTCAAGCCCTTCTGGTAAGATAGGGCTGGAAGACACTCTTCATAGTAGGTGGGGCTCTGACTAGCACCTTGCCTGAGAATGGGCAAACCAGGCTCTAGGGCCAGCAAGTCTCCTCATTTGAGGATCTGAATCAGGAGATCTGCACCCTACCAAGTTCCCTGGCCAGAATGTGCTTCTGACTTGGCTCTGCAGATAAGCCAAACCAGTTGGGATTACCACTTGGGTTCTACAGGTATAAACTCAGTCTGCCAAGATCCACATGCTGGTTAGTGCTAGCTCCTCCCCTCTACTCTGTCACAGTCAGAGCCCCAAAGATTCTCCTGCATTTTCCATGGTGCAAGATTAGAGTAGGGTTTTCCACAAAGCAACCCACAATGCTAAGGGAGGCTTGTAGAGAAACTGAGGCTCAAAGGAGACCTCTCCACATGGCGCTGCACACTCCTGGGGGAGGGGCAAATTAGTCAATGTGTAGCCATTTCTCTTACTCTACTAATGCAGTTTCCCTTGACCTCTGAGGTGCAGGGGGTGATTCAGCCTTACCTCAAATCTCACAGTGGTGTCTTGTTCATGAATAGTTAATAGTTGTTCTTCCTGTGAGGGGACATAAAGCCAAGAACAACGTATGTCACCATGTTGGTGACATTGCTCCTGCTTTAGTTTTAGCTTTTAAGTCAACTGCACATGAGTCTACCAGGATTAAGATGGTTGAATGGTTTCTTTGTTTATTAAATATTTCCTGAGTGCCTTTTTCAGGGTAGGTACTGAACTAGGTGCTGAGAACATAACAGTGAATAAGATAAAGCTAGTCTTGTGCTCTGCTCATGCAAGCTATATTATAAGGGAAGACAGAAAATTAGCCAAGTAATTATAATGGAGACAATTACAGACAATACAGACAGTACAGACAATGCTTAACTTCCCCATTGTCATCTATATTTATTCTGACCAAAAAAGGGGGGGAAATAAGAGGAAGGGTTGGCAGGCGGGGGAAGAGAAACATAAAAAATCTAAACTCTGCCCACCATTCTTCTCACTGATAACATGCCCTGACATAAACATGATCCAGAAAATATGAAATCCCAGTTACTACCTGCCACGCATAATGTAAACATCCCACCATGGAATGATCTAAGTGTTTTGAAGGTTTGACCACTAAATACAAGTCACTGCCTTCATCTTATCTTCAACTGAATTAATAGCAGTCGAGAAGACAAATAGGTTGTGCTGGACTTATTAAAGACAGGATAAATAAATATATCCTCCAATGTGGCAACTTCCTATAGGATTTCACAAAGGTAATTTTGACCCTGTGTGAATCCTGTTTACTGAAATATATAAGTTATGTCTCTACTCCATTATAGTGTGGTATATGGCAGGAAAGAAAAGCTCCAGGCACTTAGGTGACCAAAAATTTTCCTGTTTGACTTTGTAGATCACCATATATATATGAGTGAGGTGAAATGGGTGATGAGAGAGTCATATTTCTTGCCAAACACCATAGAGTTACTTCTCTTTTATTTTAGCTATGCCTGGTGAATACTCTTGATAACTTTAGTACCCAAAGCATATTTGAAAAGATCAAAGCATTTTACCATTAGGACAAGGTATTTCCTCACCTGAGAAGATGCCATATTTAATCCCAGTGGATCAAAAAAGGGGAGGGGTGAAAAGTGAAGTGTCTTCACTCTTCATTTCAATTGGTAGACCCTCAGGATGAGACATTTGACTATTTCCTTCCAGTTTACTTTGTCAGTGGGCAATGCTAGTAACCCTGCTCAAATGGACCTGGTTTAAGGAAAGGCTCTGGATGAATGTGCTCCATGTAAGGAAAGAGAATCAGAGTAAAAAATGAAAGCAATCACCTGCAAAATTCAAGGCAAATGCTTATTTTTATTTCTATCATCTGGATACCTGGAGTGGGGGAGAGGCAGTAAATTATCTTGATAATTGCATTATTTCTTTAACTCTTTGCAATTCCATACTTAACTACAAAGTTTTTTATTTTCTCTCTATAAATAGTTCAATTCCTAAACTTAATTGAAATAAATAGCAAACCCAAATGTAAACATTATCATTCAAAGACTTGATGACCAAGAGAAGTATATCAGTCTTACAGCACTTAACTTTTGCATTACTGTTTCATTACAGTATCGCTTAATTGATATTCAAAAACATGCAAGCCCATGCAACTTTCCCATAAACCGAAGTAGAAAAGGTTGAAATGGGGAAGAACAACAAGAATGCATAAATAAAATATGAAGAGTTTTGTCATGTTCTATTAGGGTTTTTCATGTTAGCATCCTATTATATTAGTATTTGTTTTCACTAATGTGATATGAAAATTGCTGAAATGATTGCATGGTCATATCTTGTTAGGCAATTCAAATTCTAAAATTATATGATTCTAATATAAGATGAAAGAAAATTGTTAATATTATAAAAAGTTTCTAATATGATGTGAAGGTCCATCTGGGAAAAAAAAAGTTTAAGTTACTTTGGTGTGATTTCTTGGAAATATTATCTTCATAGGAACCAGGTGGTGACAAAGATGCAGAAATTGGGCATAAGGACAATACTGGTGGAAACGGAAAATATTTCTCTGCCAATACATTGCGTGAATTCTTTTATTCATTCTAAAAATGAGTTTGTTTTTAAATGCAGGTGGTAGCTGCAGTGATTCAGTTTGGGGGGCTTTTTGTGCATTCGTGTTTAAGAAAAGCCACTATTAGTAATATTTCTCTTCATAATATGCTTTCATGTGGAGGTTACTATTAATTACTAAACAATAAATTGCTAAATGACACAGCTTGTTATTTACTCTGTGGTAATAAACGTAGGGTTTGCTTCAGTTCAGGTAACACTTTCAGTTTTTTAGTGCTTACTGAAAGACCAGTTTAATTTATCACATATCTTAAACGTGATATTCTGTCATTTAGTAATCTGGCGTATTAGATAATTTGGAGTTGAACCTAAAGTTCACTTTCGATCTAGGCATAAGTGTATTACTTTGGAGTATTAGAAATAGTAGTGGGCTTAATGTAACTTTGAAGTCAAAGTAGACTTCTTTATCAAAACTTGTGTTTTATGTTACAGAAACCTGGCATAAGAATCAAGAGCTAAAGGAAACCTTGGAAGAATAAAATAGCTGGTTGTAAAAGATGCTATTTACTCTTTGAAAAATACCGATTTCAAAATTCTGTAAGATTCCCTAAAATATTATATTTGAATGAAGACTGCCACATTTTAATATTTATCTTAATGTAACATTTTATACACTGAAGAAAACTTTTTTTCTCAAAGATGACATTATCAACAGTTTATAAAATGATTGTGATTGCTTGAAGGGCTAGGCTTCGGAAATCTAGTCCTGACATATATTACTTTTATGGAAAAATAAATTTATCTCAATCGGTTCTTAATGTCAGCTGAAAAGGGAACCCATTTAAAATTAGCTGCCAGACACAAAAATCATTTTAACTGAAATTAGAACATTTTTTATGAAGAAGACAAAGTGACAAAACTGACTTTAGGATAGGGCAACTTTCTTAATACAGCATATTTTATCTTAAATATGTGTAGATTGTGTTTGTCAGAAGCAGACTAGTCCCATCTCTCATTTTCTCCAACTCAAAGGGTTCAACCCCATGTCCATTTCCTCACAAATGATTTGGGATAAGAAGCATTCTGATAAAAACTCCTATAGGGCTATTTGGAGCTCCGTGGTGAATCAATAAAACAAATTGACTAAAATAACAGCTGATTTAATCAGAGACTGTTTAAAATGATAAGACTTGAATTACAGCTTTTCCAAATTCCAGTGAACTTTCCTCATTACCATATCTGTCCTAGTTTGAGTATCTACGTCTTGTTACCAAGTCTTCTCTTGTCTGAGGCAAAGGAAATCAGGTGACAGAAGTTTGTGAGGGTAGTAGTAAGAATTGAAACATCGATATCACTTCACGATCCACTTCCAATAAACTGTATGATCAAAAGATCAGACTCATCTTGGAATAGGAAATTGTTTCCTATTTAAAAAATAAAAAAAGACAATAACAAGTACTATAGCTTCACTGTATATCTTCCCTGAAGAATAGATTTTCCTCTTCCTGTTTTGCAAGGGATTTTTCCATGCTGGAAACTTTATACTTATCTATGTTCTAATCAATCAAGATAACATGATTTATCCTTAAAGTCAGACTTTCTGCAACTTTTCTAATGTTTTCACTGACTTTCTTTAAATTGCCAGCATGGTGAAGATGTAACGTGTCACCAAGGCCCTCGTCTTTATTTCTGTCTCGTAGTGCTGGAAGCTGCGAAACTTACACACTGTATTATCTATTGCAGTGAGAATACTGCCAGCCCCAAATCAAATGCCTTTCTTCCCTCAGAGCCCCAACAATGCTTCCCTCCCCGCCATAAATTAGCAGTGTTTAGAAGGAGACTCGCCAACATTCTATAGGTTACTTTAAGGAAAAGCTCCATCATCCATAATACATTTGGGCTTCTTTCTAGTTGAAGATTTATATTTTTTTTTTATTGATGGGTTATGAATATTGACACAGGAGATATTCATTGTTTATTGAAGGCTTGTTTACATAAAAGATCTTCACAGGCTACCCCCTAAGTCTAGAGGTCCTAAACCAGTGTCAGGGAGCTGTCTGGGTATTTTTTCCCACGTATTGCACTGCCATTCCACCAACAATAGAGGCCCATTAACGTTTGGCCCTTCAAGTTACTGCAGCCCAAGCCTCAGTGGCAGGACGTCTGCCCAATATGTAAAATAACGGAATGAATGGATTCCTTGGAAACAATGATAACAAGACCTGGCTGAGCTAACTGTGACAGCATGTGGTAATTTTCCAGCCCGCTGGCCCTGTAAAGGAAACTGGAACACAAAGCGGAGACTGCAGGGCGGGCCGGCCTGAATAGCTGCAAACAAGTGCAGACTATCTGATGATGTCATACGCGCAGTTTGACAGATGGGGCTGGACCATTTTCCCCCCTTCAAACGTGTTCTTAACTATTTGTATCCCATCAGCTTCTCACTTGGGAAGTTCAATCCTGTGATCACCTGCCAGAAAGACCAAACAAACCTTCACTGTCACGGGCAGGCTTCGAGTACCCCTAGTTTTATGAAGAAAAATGATATCCAATAGCAGTGGCTGCGTGCTGCGGGGGGCTGAGGCGGGGGCAGGGGGCAGGGTGTTGCCGTGGATTAATGCATCATCTCTGCTTTCAGCTGTGGGCCAGGTTTTGAGTGTAGCTCTGACTCAATCCAGCCGTACACTCTGAAGAGCATAATGAAGTATTGTTACTGCCTCGGTCTAGTCATTACATCAGGGAAACAGACATCCAAAGTTATCAAAACTGATTACTAGCTGAGCTTTTGTGTCTAGAAAATAAATGCCTTAAAAAAGGCTTTTTTTTTTTTTTTTTTCAGTCTTACGGGTGTTCTCTCAAGGTTGCCTGTTTTAGTGTTTATGGTTCTGTGTGTCACTATATGTAGGTTCGTGCTAAGGGGTATCTACAGGCAGCGCGCTCCCAAAACACACCGCTCTGTAGATCCGCATGTGTGTGTGTGTTTAAGTTGGTGCACGGGAGACAGAGAAAATGAAGATTGACAACATTTATAAAAATGAGACACAACTCAATTAAAATTCACCGAAAATAGTAAATGAACCGGCGTACTCGCTTTAATTGTAACAACACAGGACTGTCTCTTTCTTTCCTTCAAATAAGTCGCCGCTTTGGATCTCGCATGTCTTCCCCATTTTATTCATGTACTCCTTTTTATTTACTTTTCGAGGAATTTATGTAAATATATGTGGGCTACAGAATGGGTCTCAGATACAGCTTTATTCTTTAATCTTTTCATCAAATAGCTAAGCAAAGTGGGATAGCCAAAGGATTCTGTTGATGGAGAAGTGATATCTGTCCCACAGAAAAGCCTGGCACGCTGCCTAGCCGGCACAAACAAGAATAGTGGCAATAGCACGATAATAAAAATTAATGATAAGATTTACAAAATAACCTTTTCAATCAGGAAAGTGCCACACACTAAAACTACTTGCTTCAGAGTCTCCTAGATTATAGAAGCTGTACAGAAGCTACGCTCAACTTAACTTGCCCTGTCTTCTCTAACATAGCTTTTGGGTGGGGGCTGGGGAGGGAGGTGATAAATACAAGCAAGGGGAATTCAACCTCTCATCCCTGAAGACTAGGTCTGCCCTCAACTTCCACACTCATCTTCTAGAGGTGAAGGGAAAAAAAATATCCCTGATACCCTCTACGATTACAAGCTCACCTAGACACAATCAGCCTACGCTTTGGTCACCTTTTGTGCGTTCACACCATGAGGGTCTATGATTTCCTTATTACCGGGCCACAGCTTTATTCTTTGCAAATTCTCCAACTGGGATTGAGTTACTAATTTAAAGTCCATGTGAAAGAATTATTTGCACAATGTCCATTGGCACCAGTAGCTACAGTTGAACAGCAGAGCTGTGGTTCATAAGCAGTCACAATCTAGTCCTACGTCACGCTCAAGTTCAAGGGCCTGAGTGACTGCCACAGCCTATACTGAATCAGAAGCTCATCAAAGGGCTCATGGTTTATGAAGAAGAGTTTGTCTCTGCTTCCCACATTTCCCATTAACTATCACCAAGGGCATCCCTCTACATGTTTATACCAGATGGAGTTCCCCATCTGTTACAAAAAGCCAAATTGTTTTATTAGTAGCTGTGGTGCTTCCATCCCTACAGGATACTGAGAAGGTGAGAGCAAAGGAAAAAAAAAAAAAATGGCATTCGCAGTAAGAGCTTTCCACTATCACAAGTCATTATCTGAAGCTATCCACAGCTGTTCTTGGAGACGTGTCTCTGAGCCATCTATGTCAGCAGCCTGGGCAACCTCTCTTAGAAGTCCAGGAAATCATAGCTGAGAGGTTCAGTTAAGAAACAGAGTGATATACATGGGTAGGAAGGAAAAACAGAATCTTCCATTCCCACTATTAATATGGTGGTAAAAGTTTGCTAATACATGGGTTTCCTAAAAGTACTCATCTGACCAAAAGCCACTTTACTGAGGTTAATCAAAGTAACATCAGCTAGAAAGACAATTAGGATAGTATTTCATAATAACAATGGCCTGCAGGATGCTTGAAGGAAATTAATACACGAAGTTTCCATACTCATTTAGTACAACTTGTAAAAACATCAGTAAAGATAATGTCACATGAAGTTAGACCAAGGATCATCCAGTCTAATATGCCAAGAGGCATTCATTTGATGACAAGACATACTGTCATTCAGGTTCAAAAACTAATTTATTTCTGCACATATGACTAATTCCTTATCAATAAATTATAGATATGCCAGTATTTAACCTACCTAAAGATTTCCTGAATTGGGGATGTTTGGGTGGTTCAGTCCATTAAGCGTCTACCTTTGGCTCAGGTCATGATCCCAAGGTCCTGTGATGGAGTCCCACATCGGGGCCCTTGCCCAGTGGGAAGACTGCTTCCCCCTCTGCCTGCAGCTCCCCCTGCTTGTGCCTGCTCACTCTCTCTCCCTCCCTCTCTGACAAATAAAGAAATAAAATTTAAAAAAAAAAAAAAGAATACCTGAATCTCCTGAGAATTTAAGCTTATCACCACTTCTTAGAGTAACAAGATCCATTAATACATTAGTCACCTCATAAAACTATGCTCCATGTTTACCTGAAACTTACAGTTTTAGTTCTATTAAATGATATTTTAAGGATACACCTAGTGAATGGTACTATGCAAGAGCAACTGGAAATACAAAGGTAGGCAAGGAGGCTTCAGTAAGTTTATAACCATTTTAAAGAAAAGAGAAACAGACACACCTGTCTCCAAAAATCATAAAGGATAAGCTATGGAAAAGTACCTATAAGTTATAGATAAAGTCTAAAAGAAATGTCCACCAGGAAGAGTGCTGGGGTTAGGGGGACACATTCATGTTTACTTAGAAATATTACATAACAATTTTTTTAACTTCGGTCAAGGTGCTGTGCGTGCTTAGAGCCTCCACTTTCAAGACTGAAGGTGAACCTTGCCTTCTAGTTTATCAGAGAGCACCCATTTGTACTTTTATCCTTCTCTGGACATCTTCGAGTTACCTCACTAGTTTTTTACTTTCCGCTAAGCATGTTTAAGTGTCAATGGACTTTTGAACTTAGAATGTGAAAATAAGAAGGAAAACTCAGTCAGATCTAAGTCCCACAAGTAATATAGCCCAAACTCTTAATTTAAAAAAAAAAAAATTTCGTAATTAAAACCAATTCTTTATGTCTATTGAACCCATACAACAGTTCAAAAAGGTTCAATTTGAAAAAGGGATTTGAAGATGGGGCAAGGAACTTCACGCAGTTCTTATCAATTATTTATTAAAAGCATTAGCGGAGTGCTATAATCCATCCCAAGGTCTAACGTTGCTGTTAACTATTCGTGTAACTCCAGTTAATGCATGTCACAGCACAGGTTCAAATTGCTGTACTTGGTTTGGGTATAGCCGACCTATTTTTGTCATTTTCTAAGTGTGATGTTTAGAAAATTACTGGTCCTTTCTGCACACTGTTTCTGTACTGATAGAATAGAAATAATATCTATGTCACAGAGCTGTTAGCTCGGCAACCAGAATATAATGAGTTTAATAAATTCTATAACCTGCTGTTCTTAACAACAAGAAAAGTAATAAAATAAAGGCTCTCTCTTTCTTAATTTTAAAGTGAAAAATTTCAAGTCAGAAGTTTTGCAGTTTTTCTTAACGCTAACATTCTGTGCAGAAGTCTATAGTTAAATAATATGATTTACAGCATCTTTTGCTTATTTATTTTTAAGGAGAGGCATAATTTGGAAGACAAAAACGAGGCAGCAGGCCTAACTCAAGGGTGGTGGCTCTCAGAGTCCAAGTCTCTTGCTCATCTCTGGCTCTGTTCTTTACTCACTGACACCAAGAAAGTCAGGGAACCCTTCTGAAGTTATCCTTAGAAAGGGATTATTAATCCTTGCCTCAATATGAAAACCCTTTGTAAGCTTTGAAGCATTATGACATCAGTTTTTATTGTCTTATAATATTTTGCAACCTTCGTTGGCATCATCATTATCATGCTCAGAACCCCCACTTTCTCCAGAAATGTTTCAGCATTTTGTTACAAGAACAATTAAAGCCAAAAGTCCATAAGAATTTCCCTTAAAAATATGCTATTCAGACAAGATCGGGTGTATCCAGGAGGGTATGGCTAAAGACTTCAAATGTGTTTTTCAAAACATTGACTTAATTTTTTTTTTTACTCCAAAATCTCCTGAAATTTCTTCTTTGGGTGTATTCATAATTGTTATTTATTCATCATATTAAACTTTACATCTAAGCAGAGTCTGCTTCCTGAGGACACACAATGTCATTGAGTATTCATACCTGTTTCTCAAACTAATTAGAATATGTTGGGAGAGATTCTATTTCAATTTAGGATGTTTTGTTAAAATCATTCTTGAAATCAATTCACTAATATTCATTAAGTCCCTTCTAAAAGAAAGGCATTGAGACAGGGGCTGCAGTAAATATGAGTAAGATCAAGTTACCAACCTCAAGAAACGGACACAACTGGTAAAATACAAAAATAGATATACACAGGATTACAAGTGAGGGTAAGATAAACACTCTGAGAGAAATAAAAACAAAGTCTTACGAGAGAATCAAGAAGGGAAAAGATCCACTTCACCGGGAGAATAGTTCCATTTGCAATGAGAAAAGTTCTTTTCAGGACGGGTCTGCCAATACCTTGCAAATTAAATATCTGAAAAGACTATAATTATAATGCAGCGTGGCCCATTTAAAGAAGTCCCACTTAACATAATGTGATTTCAACAGTAATAAGATAAAAAATACATAGTTCAAGCGCATATAGACCCTCTTTTTTGAAGGACACAAAGGATTTTTACTGTCAAGGTTTTTCTTAAATGGGTCATCCTATCTTATAGGATCACAATATTTTTTTAAATAAGATAAATGTGAAGAGCTGGTACCAACTTTCCTGGATGAAAACGACCCTTTTTCTTTGGGTGGGGGGCCACTCTGTGGAGTTCTAGGCATGCACGCAGTGCCCTCTGGCATTTCTGTGGGCGCCTTATCTCAGCCGTCAGGGCACCACAGGGTCATGCAGACCTCCAGGGAAGGAGGCGGCTCCCAGAGAGGCCCCTTTCCAGGATATCTTTCTTCAGAGTCTAGTGGCCCTCTCTAAAGGATAGGGTCCCTCACCCTTACCCCTCTGCCCTCCCCCAGTCTGGGTCTGGGTACCATTAGTGCACTGGAGCAGTAATTTCACTAAATTGTACCTTAGTGGCCTCCTATTACGAAAGGAAGTGTGAATACTGCCAAAGCCCTTTCCTAACTGGCAATGGAATCACAGGTCAGAAAACATCTTTAGCAAGCATAAATTATTAGGCTCACTATAAAAGAGAGCTGACAGATGAAACAGGCATTTCCATGAGTGAACAATACAGCTTCAATTCAAAGACTGCTGATTGGGTGTTCAGCCTTCCAGCATAAACAGCTATTCAAATTTTAAACTGTAACCAAGTGAATAAAGGGAAGGAATGCCACGGCCACCTCGGGTTCTTCAGAACAATTCAACAAGGGATGTGATATAAATAAAATGTCAAACTATAGGTTGAGTATTTCTTCTTCTTCCCAAGGGTGCTTCACAGCTCATGAAACAGAAGGCCAGTGTTTCAGACTAGAGTCGGCTCTGGAAACCTGGAGAGCCGACTTCCCCCACTGGCTATCCCAGAGCCTCGCCAGGGGATGGTCACTGAGCACATCAGCCTCCCACTCCTCCTCCCCTGTCCGTCTGAGTCGTTCCCAGCCTCCCCTTTTGTGAGATGTTATCTGTATTCATGGGGCGAGGCTGTTGAGGATGAAGTCACAAACATGTAATTATGAACCTCAGAGCAATGCAAAGCATTCTACCGATAGGAAAAGTAGACACTGTCAGTTTCTTGCTGAGATGCCACAAAGGAAGAGCGCCTCCCTAAGATAAAACTATACGTAGTCAACAAAATGAAAAGTATTTATCTCTATGGTTTGCCAAAAGATGCAAATTCCAGATGTTTAAATCTTCCCAGCATTTCTCAAGACGTGGTAAGAACCTAAGACCATCTGCAATCTTTGGTTGCATGTAAGTCTCTGGTTAAAACAGAGGCATCAAGCTGTGTATGTATTTCTAGTAATACAAGATATGAGTGCTTAGCACTGGCTAAAAGCTTAGTGCCAGCAGAGCGCAGGATTAAGAACGCCCAAGTATTAGGGGCACTTGGGTGGCTCAGTCGTTAAGTGTCTGCCTTAGGCTCAGGTCATGATCCTGGGGTCCTGGGATGGAGCCCTGCATCAGGCTTCCTGCCTAGCAGGGAATCTGCCTCTCCCTCTCCCACTCCCCCTGCTTATGTTCCTTCTCTCCCTGTGTCTCTCTCTGTCAAATAAATGAATAAAAATCTTTAAAAAAAATAAATAAAATAAAAGAGAATGCCAAGGTATTGGGCACTTCCATGTCAGGCTTACATTGGGTCCCCTGCATTTCAGAAGGTCTGTAGAAGTAACTCTAGGCAGCAGTGACAAAGGATGTGAATTGGAGTTTCTTCCCTGAGGGACTGTGGTTGTGTGGCCTCCTAAAAGACCTACACACTGAGCACCCCAACCTTTGCCCCTGTGGCATCAGTTTAGGTCATTTTTCCTAAATACGGCACCTGTTACCACAGAAACATTGCTCATTTTTCAATAGTTTCCAATGTAAGCTGGGAAGTCTTCCAATACTCATGATCTCCATCCAGAGAACTCTCAGGTCAGTAGAGAGCTCTGATTGTTTATAATGTGTTTTAATCAGAGTGCACAAATAGCTCCATTTACATTAAAGATGTAGCCAGAATAAGTTAAATTTTGTAATTTATATGTACTTTTTTCTATTTTGATATATTTGCAACAGATCATAATTACTAGAGGCCCAGAAGTCACTATTAAAAAATCTGTTTGGGAATGATGTTCCCTTACATTGGTTGAAATTACAAAAATAAATGGGCTTTTCTGCTCTGAAGTATATTTTCCAACTTCCTTGCCTCCTAGAATATGCTGGTAGCATTGTTCTTAAATGCTGAGGATAAAGTAAATTATTTTAAAATAAAGAAGGAGTTCTACTGCTGGGAAAAACTACTCTAAAATGTGCCATGAAGTGAGATAGTGACTTTAAGAAATTGTACATGTGTGCATTTAAGTATGCCTTTGATTACCTCAGGTAGAGGTCTCATTCATTTGGTCTCCTACCCACAACTACCAGTTTAAATAAGGGTACTGTATGACCTATGTGATTTTAGGAAAGAATCTTTCCATGACCACCATCTAGGATGACTATAGAGAAATCAGGTGTAAGAATCTTTTGTTATTAAAAATAACTCTGCCAAAGAAATCAAACTCTCTCTTTCACAGATGACATGATACTTTATGCAAAACCCAAAAGACTCCATCTCAAAATTGCTAAAACTCATACAGCAATTCAGCAATATGGCAGGATATAAAATCAATGCACAGAAGTCAGTTGCATTTCTATACACTAAAAATGAGACAGAAGAAAGAGAAATTAAGCAATCGATCCCATTTACAAATACACCAAAAACCATAAGATGTGGTATAAATATACAAAGGAATATTACTCAGCCATCAGAAAGGATGAATACCCACCATTTGAATCGATATGGATAGAACTGGAAGGAATTATGCTGAGCAAAATATGCCAATCAGAAAAAGACAATTATCATATGGTTTCACTCATATGTGTTATATAAGAAACAGCACAGAAGATCACGGGAGAAGGGAGGGAAAACTGAATGGGAAGTCATCAGAGAGGAAGAAAAACCATGAGAGACTCTTAACTATAGGAAACAAATAGCATTACTGGAAGGGAGGTTGGTAGGAGGATGGGGTAATTGGGTGACAGGCATCAAGGAGGGCACGTGATGTGATAAGCACTGGGAGTTATACACAACTGATGGATTATTGAACACTACATCTGAAACTAGTGATGTACTCTATGTTGGCCAATGGAATTTAAATAAAAATAAATAAATAAATAATAAAAATAGCTCTGCCAAGATGGACTTCAGGCATGGCTGTGTCATAATTTTGTCTAGAAACTGGACAATTCCTAGAAACCTGTCACCAACTGGAATATGCTAAGTCTCCACCCAGTTATTGGGTTGTTGGCACATGTATTTTAATGACCACTGATATCAATTTCCACAGCAACCTTCCAAAGGATTCTAGTTGGCTTAGTTTGCCATAGTCCAATCCAGTGACTTTGTTTTTACATTACAGCATATGGAAAGAAATGTTCTTCCGTTACCTTCATAGGAGTGTGCTTTATCAAATATTTTTCTGTTCTAATATATCTGAATGAAGCAAGTTCATATATATCCTGATTCAAGAAGTTCTTGGAGAAAACCTATACATTATCACCCACTAATTATCTTATCAACGATCTTTATAGGCAAGGTAATTATGAGCTGAATTGTATAACTAGATTAACCCCAATGATAAAAACCTTAATAAAAGTGATAATCTTCAAATCTGCATTTTTAATCTATAAATCCTAAAACACTGGCATCTACTCTACATAGTTCTTTGCCCATGATATTACAGACTTTCAGTGAACCACCTGCATTCCTTTATCATAACAATCACTATCTTGTGATTACATGTAGTTAACATTTATCTTTTCTCCTAATCAGTGGTTTTGAGTTTGGGGTGCACATTTTAAAATTCTGAGAGCTTTTAAGGTATACTTAGAGTCCAATAAGAATGGAATCTCCATGGGTTTGTGCACGTTGAGCTGGGGGGAGGGAGGACTGATATTGTCCTTTTTTATAATTTCCACACTTAGGTAGAGACAAAAACCACTGCCTCAGGCTGTTAGCTCCATGAAGAAAAGGACTGTTTCTGCGTCTTGATGCTTGGAAAATAAGACTACTCAAAAATCATGTTGAATAAATAAATGAAGATCACACTAATGTCATGTACAACACACTGCTTTGTCAACAAAGTACATACACGAATTTCAAGAACCTCTCATATTTAAAGCTAACCTTGGATAACTGGCCTCTGAGTGTTATTTCTGATGAAGCAGTTGATGAAATTATATATGATGAATTATGATGTTAGTTCAGGTCTTCCTTTTTAAGCTTAAATTGCCACCCTGCAGTGGCCTCAGCTGCAGAATGCCATCCAGCACCATTAAATCAGCACCTTCTTGCCCCTGGAGGGCACAGGCAGAAGGCGAGCACTAGAGGGTAAACTGCCATACTCTTCCCCTATCTCCCCTACTTTTTCAGGTCCATGAGCACAGAGCTGTGTATGAATACAACTTGTGGCATTTCAGCAAGAAGAGTGTTGACTTTTTCATTCCTTCGTATCAAAAGGTGGTGACATAAAATAATGGATTTCCTACTTAGAATATAAAGACATATGGACATCTACACTTAGTGATATTCCCGATCCATCCAGACAGATTATGGGCCTGGGTCTGGTAGAAGCAGCAAGGGAGATGATGAAGGGCAGTATCTGCCCACCTTAGTATGAAAGTCAAAAATCCACACCGGAAGTGATTTGTGTAAGTCAGGATACTGATTACTTCTGGGGGTAAGGAGGAGGAGAGGTCAGATAAGGCACATACAGTGAGGGTGACTGAAAAACTTCTAATTCTTGACCTGGGTAGAGAGTGGTTAGCAGATTTCCACCTGAAGTAAGTCATTAAGCTACAGATTTATTTGGTGTGGTCTTCTGGCTCTGTGTTTTATTTTATAATAAAAAGCTCAAATTAAAATTAAGCTGTATTATAGCAAACCAATCGTTTATAGCAATTTTAATTTAAAATAATTCACCTCACTGTAACAGTAAAATATAAGTGTATGAAACAGTAAAAACTATATCTGAATTCAATTTATTTTTTTAATCTATTTACATATTCATTATTACCACCTGCTGGATTATTGCGCTCTCTGAGTGTGTTCTTCCCTCCTCTCTCTGGCTTCAAGGGGAGTTCCCAACAGATCAACTGTGGACTCCGAGTGTAAGTTTGTACTTTCTCAAGAGAAACAATCTGGGCCATTGGTGACTTTTATTGTGTGTCTGTTCCACCTCCCCCTTTCCAGATAGAGGAGTCCAAGCTTTTCTGTCTATCATCACAGGACAGAACCTCAAGGCCCCTGAGCACCTGAGTGCTCTTCTCTAGACATGTAGGTTTTATTGGGGATAAAGAATTCAAGAACAGTTTAAGTGGTTTCTCCCTTCCACCATCTTTTTCCTCCTCAGTAAAACTTTAGTTATAATTATGCAGCAATTCAGGTGGCTCTTTTTAATTTCCCCCCAACTCCTTGATTTCTCCTTGAATCTCCCTTGTGTCTGTCAGTCCGTTGACAGTTCCTGAATATCCAAGTCTGTGCTTTGTGAAGTTTGCCAATTTCTCAGAGTGATTCTGATTTCTTATCTTATCCTTTTACAGTTCCTCTCTCTCCTCTCTTGGTAAATATGTCTTCCAACCTCTCCTTTTCCTCCCACTGTTTCCAGAAGGAATTAATGAATATCTATATACTTTCTTTGTTAGTCTTCCATTCTCATACCTACTTCTCACCCCTGCCACTGCTAACATATTCCTGAAGTAAATTGGATTACTCACCGCATCCAATTGTCATTGACAGACATTCAAGTTCATATCCCCTCAAGCCTGTTTTAATTTATTAGCTTGAATTCTACCTTTTAGGATTCTATTTGACAAAGAATATATTTAAATCCTTATTGATTATAAAATCTTCATAATTCCTACTCGAAGCACATTTCACTCAGAAGTATGTGTATTTTCTAAATAAAACAATGCATTAATCTTTCTAATCCTCCAGTAAGCCAAAGAGAAAGTATAATTATTCCCATTTTGCATATGAAATCACTGAGGTACAACAACACATATTTCCCCAATGGCTAAACAGGAAGCAGGAAGGAAATAAATGTCTGAATCCCAGTTATCTGCTGGGCCACAAAGAAGTAATTTCTTGAAAGTCAAGAAAATCCAGATGAAGTCTCTATGCCACTGACTTACCATTGCCTCCTTTGAAGTGATTATACTGAATATTTATTCAGAAAATTCTGAGATAGCTCATGTATGTCATGCTACCCTGAGGAGGAAATGTCAAAAGACGGGGAATAAGAGAAATGCCAGGAAGAACATGACCCACAGAGATGATTAATATGGAGTTTGTCCATTGAGATACAAAATTTAAATGAAAATCTTTGACTTAATGCAACCTGTGGATGAAGAATCCGTGGAGATGCTTCTAAGACCAGAAATAGTGCCTTTCTACAATTCAGAGACCTGACTGAACTTTTTCTCACCCACTTTCTCCTTATACAATGCAGCCCCTGCTTCAGAAAGTTGTACCACATGAGGAGAAATGAAAAATCACTTTTAATTTGATTCAAACAGGAGTACTAGAGGGAAATAGAAGGATACCTGAAACAAGTCTGTAATATCACAGTGTAGAATTGGTGGGGCAAAGAAAAAACAAAAATCACGAATTGAGATTTCAGTCTTAGACAGTTTTGGATATAGTCTCTGGCTATATTACAACATTTAACATATAGGCAGGAAGCCTATAGAAAAGAAAATCTCTTGGTGAGGGCCAAACTGATGTTAGATTTCTATCTCTTACGTGCTAGATCAATTCAATAACATTAAGTGCTGGGGCACCTGGGTGGCTCAGCGGGTTAAGTCTCTGCCTTTGGCTCAGGTCAAGATCCCATGGTCCTGGGATCAAGTCCCACATTGTGGGGGGGGGGGGGTCTCTGCTCAGCAGGGAGCCTGCTTCCTCCTCTCTCTCTCTGCCTGCCTCTCTGCCTACTTGTGATCTTTCTCTCTCTCTCTCTTTGTCAAATAAATAAATAAATAAAATCGTTTTAAAAAATAATAATATTAAGTGCTTTTTTTGAATACACCAGTGAGTTCTCCCCTAGTTAAAGCAGGTGATCCTATTCAAATAGAATTTCCTCATATCAGGACCAATTCATTAGCACCAAATCTGCTCATGGTTCCCAGCTGATGAACAAGCCATGACAGTAATAGGTTATCCCAGTTGTAACTCCTATTTCCCATATTTCTTATTAGGATATTATTATTATTATTATTATTATTATTATACACTCTTATATATCAGTAGAGTTCTTAAAATCATATCTCTTTCTTACTTTTAGCAGGAGTTCACCCCACCTTTAACCTTTTCTCCCTCTTGCTACCCTTGAAATCATATCCATGGGCAATCTTTGCCAAGGAATGAAGGGAATTTTGAGAGGGCTTCCTCCCAGGTTGCAAATGCTTCTTGCACAAATTAAGATGTTACTCTTCTGAATTTCTGTCAGCTTATGAGACCCCTTAATAAAAATCCAGATAAACAGGAAAACATTGCTTTACTGGACATTTCAGAAGACTATGCTCTACTTTGATAAATTCAAAAACCTACGTGAGGAGGCAGAACTTTTAGACAAAAGGATAAATGTCCAGGAGGTTTATTATAGCTATAAAAAAGATTCCTCTGAGGAAAGGTTCAAGGCAAAAGCTGCAAATGCCCAATAAGGGTATGGAATAGAGCAAACGAATTCAGAGTCACTGCTATGTTCCATTTCCTAATCCCTAATCCTATTCTCAGAACTGTAAAACAAAACAAAACAAAGCAAAACAAAGCAAAACAATCTTTTGGTCCTAATAGCCTACACCCAGTGCCATAATACCCGTCAGGGATGTTAAGACTCCTCTTTGAGACTGGATTGGTTGGGAGGAAAAAGAGCCAGGCTCCGCATTGTGCCTATGAATATTATGTGAACATGTAAATCTATGATGAGAAAAGAAAGGAAAAAGAATTGCAGAATTATTTTTTTTATACCTGACATGGTACTATTTCATCATTTTTATATTGAGATATCATCTAACCTCCATCCCAAATATAAGTGCTCATAGCTTTTTGCTATGAACATGGAAAGCCATTAGTGCTGACAGGCTGATCATATTCTCAAAAGGTCAGGATCTGCTGTAAATGTGCTTTTTCTTCATCATTTGTCATTTTTGTGGGGTCTTTTCAACTTTTGTGTCAACATATATGTTCCTCATGTCTGGGTTGACACCTGTTTTATTCCTGTTGCTTCAAATGCATGAAGTAAGAAAACCAATTTTTTTTAAGTAAAAATAATTTTAAGAAGAGAACTATCTATAGTATTGAAAAATGCATCAACACATTGATAACTGTTTTCTCTTGATGTAGACCTGGAATTTCTCTCAAATTTAGTGTGGTAACAATAGGCAGATATCATTAATCTTTGGTGAGGTGACAATGGGTCAGGTACTATTAATCTCCTTTACTAGGTGGGGCAACATGGAAGACCCTTCCGAAAGAATCATCTGAGGATGAAATTTAACTCTTCTCATTCTCAGTTAATGCTATTTTACTTTGAATCCCAGCCTGAAGAGTATAATGTTGGAGCGTAGCTTAATAGATGTTCCAGTTGTGATACAACCTGTCCCTCGAGTTTAGGTTCAGGAAAATGGATGGAAAGGAAAGGGGACTTGATGTCTGATTGACCTGGTAAGCGAGGAGGAAGAAGGAGGAATCAATTACCTCTCCTCTCCCCTTGCTGTTCTTGGCTTTCATAACCTTCCATCCCAAACCATTTGTTCTTCCCACCTCCCCAAAATGCCTTCCTTATTCCATTTCTAATCTTCAATTTCCCAATCTAGATCACAGCAAATATCAATAATATAATTCAAAACCCACCTTCCAGACTTCCAGGCTGGTTATTCCTTCTTTGAAAATAGAAGCACTCAACAATTTTCCGAAGGCTTTCATACATTACTAAGAGTGCCTCAAAGCTGGAAGGGATCTTTGAGATATCTAGTCCAGGTATGGATTTTTAAAAAGAAGACGCAGAGGTTCAGAGGGATGAAATGATTCCCCAAACTCATATAAAGCAAGTCCTTTGACCCCATCTTAAATGATTTATTCTACTGTGTTTGTTTTTTTTTTTAAACAAAAATGGGTTTTTCTACTGGGGCTTTAGTTATTATTGTTGTTTTCCTTTTTTATGGCCATGAGAAGAATTGCCTCCCTTTCTATGCCGGAGGCTAGTAAGTGATCCCATTCAAGAACAAGGGTGGAATAGAGGCCATTGATCTTGAAGCCCCTTGGCTGGCCCAAGTTTTATACAGATTGAAGAGTGACCAGAGCCCCCCTCTGAAAGAAGACATGAGGTGTTGATGACTATTCCTTAACAGGGAACCACAGGGTTCTATGTTTTAAAAATCTCTTTATCTTGAACCCTCCTACACTGTAGGTGGGAATGCAAGTTGGTGCAGCCACTCTGGAAAACAGTACAGAGGTTCCTCAAAAAGTTGAAAATAGAGCTACCCTATGACCCAGCACTACTGGGTATGAACCCCAAAGTTACAATGTAGTGATCCGAAGGGGCATGTGCACCTCAGTGTTCATAGCAGCAATGTCCACAATAGCCAAACTATGGAAAGAGCCCGGATGTCCACTGACAGATGAATGATTAAGAAGATGTGGTATATGTATACAATGGAATATTACACAGCCATCAAAAAAAAAAAGAAATCCTGGGGCACCTGGGTGGCTCAGTGGGTTAAAGTCTCTGCCTTCAGCTCAGGTCATGTTCCCAGTGTCCTGGGATCAAGCCCCACATCGGGCTCTCTGCTCAGCGGGGAGCCTGCTTCCTCCTCTCTCTCTGCTTGCCCCTCTGCCTACTTGTGAGCTCTGTCAAATAAATAAAATATTTTTAAAAAATGAAATCTTGCCATTTGCAACAATGGATGAAACTAGACGGTATTATGCTAAGCAAAATAAGTCAATCAGAGAAACACAATTATCATATGATCCCACTAATATGTGGAACTTAAGAAACAAGCCAGAGGATCATAGTAGAAGAGAGTAAAAAATGAAACAAGATGAAACCAGAGAGTGAGACAAACTGTAAGAGACTCTTAATCACAGGAAACAAACTGAGGTTGCTGGAGGGGGAGAGGGGGTAAGAGGGATGGGGTGGCTGGGTGATGGACACTGGGGAGCATATGTGTTGTAATGGGCACTGGGTATTATATAAGACTGATGAATCACAGACTTGTACCCCTGAAACAAATAATACATTTTATATTAATTAATTGAATTTAAATTTAATAAAAGGAAAAAATAAATAAAATTTTAAAAATTAAAAATTCTCTATCTCAATAAAATCAAAGATAGAAAAATACCATTCCCATACTGAACTATTTCAGTATTAAAAAACTTCATTGTCCAAAAGTTTTACTACAGTGAAACAAAATTATTTTGTCATTGCTCTTGAAAAAAAAAGCAAAAGAGGATTTTTGAACTGTATTCCAAGATCATTTTATCCAATGGTTCCTAAAACAATAGCTGCGTTTTTCCAATTCTGCTTAAGCTTACTATTTTAACAAACTGATAATTGCTAAATGTCTAAAATGTATTCTTTTAATGGCTTCAGGCATAAAATCTCATGTCTGGCTTCCCAAGTCACAACCCAGAAAATCAAGACACATTCCTCACAAATTCCACTTCCTGGCTCAAAACAAGAATGTCATGGGGTGCCTGGGTGGCTCAGTGGGTTAAAGCCACAGACTTTGGCTCAGGGCATGATGCCAGAGTCTTAGGATCGAGACCCACATTGGGCTCTCTGCTCAGTGGGGAGCCTGCTTCCTCCTCTCTCTCTCTGCCTGCCTCTCTGTCTACTTGGGATCTCCATCTGTCAGATAAATAAATAAAATCTTTAAAAAAAAAATAGGAATGTCATAACCAAATTCAACAGCGCTCTTGTTCCCCTTGGAGGTCCTCAAAGCTATTTCTCACAAATGAAAGAGTGCTTTGATGGCTCCACAACCTCCAGGCCAGAGGGGAAGGTCTAGCCTAGATCTTTTTAAATGAAATACTACTGTTATCTTTGTAAAAACTCAAGCCATGAGTTCCACATTGATAAAAAGCTTATATGAATAGCACACTGGAGTTCTAGACTATACCTTCTAGTTGGTTATTCTGTCAGTCCTCAATTTCATTATTTGTCTGCATACTATTCCTGTTATCACATGTTCCCCAAGTAGCAATTAATAATATCTGCCACATATTGTGCTTCACGCTATTATGGCCTGCATATTTGTATTCCCTCAAAACTCATATGTTGAAATCATTACTTCTAATGGTATTTGGAAGTGGGGTCTTAGCGAGGTAATTGGGTTTGGAGCAGGTAGAATTGGTGCCCTTAAAAGAAGAGGAAAACAGAAAGATCTCTCTCTCTCCCCCCAAATGCACAGACTAAGGAAAGGTCATAGAGCACACAACAAGAAGGCAGCTTGTTTACAGATCAGGGAGAGAGCTGTCACTAGGAACCAAATCTGCTGGGACTCTGATCTTGGACTTCCCTGCCTTCAGAACTGTGAAAATAAATTTCTGTTGTTTAAGCCACCTCATCTCTGATATTTTGTTACAGCAACCTGAGCTAAGACACAGACTCCATCATAAATATTTCACATCTGGTATCTCATTTAAAATCCCTCTAGGAGGGGCGCCTGGGTGGCTCAGTGGGTTAAGCCGCTGCCTTCGGCTCGGGTCATGATCTCGGGGTCCTGGGATCGAGTCCCACATCGGGCTCTCTGCTCAGCGGGGTGCCTGCTTCCTCCTCTCTCTCTGCCTGCCTCTCTGCCTACTTGTGATCTCTCTCTGTCAAATAAATAAGTAAAATCTTAAAAAAAAATAAAAATAAAAAAAAATAAAATCCCTCTAGGAGACACCATTTTCCCCATTTTACAAACGAGAAAACTCTTAAATAGCTCTCCAACAAGAAGAATGTGCAGTGACAGAGCTAGATTTAAAATATGCCCCTGAATCCTGTATCATGCTGCATAGTGCACAGTAGACACCAAATAACTGATCCAAATACCTCCTACTTCTTCTTCTTCTACGTCAGCACTTTAAAACTGTCCATCTATAGGTGTGTCTTCATCACACAGCTTGAAGTTCCTTGACGGCCAAGATTATTGTATTCCCTGTGCCTAACACACAGCAGGTGCAGAAAGAAGGAGGGAAGGAAGGAAGGGAAGGGAAGGGAAGCAAGACAAAGCAAGGCAAGAAAGAAAAGAAAAGGAAGGAAGGAAGGAAATAAAGAAAACGGAGTATGTGACTCCATAATTAGTAGGTACATTAGTGTGCTAGGGCTGCCAAAACAAAGGAGTACAATCTAGAGGGCTCAAACAACAGACATTGATTGTCTCATAGTTCTTGAGCTGAAAGTCTGAAATCAAGGGTCAACAGGTTGGTTCTGAGGACTGTGAGAAAAAGATCTATTCCAGACCTCTCACCTGGGCTTGTAGCTGTCCAACATCTCCCCATGCTTCTTCACACTGTCTTCCCACCATGGAGATCTCTGTGCCTAAATTTCCCCTTTTATAAGGACACTGGTCATCCTGGATTAGGGCCCACCCTAATGACCTCACTTTAAATTGATTACCTCTGTAAAGACTCTATCATCTTCAAATAAGTTTGTATCAGGAGTGAGGACTTGTACCTACGGATTTGGAGGGAAACACAATTCATCACCTACTGTGGTAAGAGGGTTGCTCTCCACATAAGGCGCAACAGGCCACAACACAATCCAGCTGTTTGAGGGACATGGGAAGCACATGCAGGGGTCTTTGTGAATCAGCAACAGCCTAACTTCACAACAAAAGAGCTAACAACTGGATCTGTTCAATGGTGGCCCCACTTATTTATGGGAGACTCCACCCCTCTGGAAGCCAACCTATAAACTAAACTATAAATAATTTTAAGACATCATTTTTATAATCAGTCCCATATCACCACTTCTGCATTTAAGTTTGCTCCTAAGCTCTCTTAGAAATGCCATAGGTACTCTCTGTTCTCAATTATTCTATCCAGGTCTTCATTTGCCTTGAAAGGATAAACTCCACTCATAGGACATCATTCTCTCCAGTGACTTCTGAGCTGAGCAGGGAAAAACTGCCCATCCCATGTGTTCAGTCATGATCTCTTCTAGGCCTTTATGTGCCTGACCCATAGTATATCTCTATGCGCCATTTACTGACCTCATCTTTCCAGGAAAGAGTAGCTTTTATCCCCTTAAAACTGTGCTTCCTGGTGGTAAAGAGAAAATCTGCCTCCATGCTCCCTAAATTCCCATAGAAATGAAAGAGAGAAAGATACACAGGATTCCTGGGCTCAGCTCCCAGACTCAGCCACCGATGGCCATCACACACGAGTGGAGTCACTGTCCCTACTTCCATGCAGGGATGCCCACAGCCTCCAGGTCCTCTCATTTCATACTGGAGAAGAAAGAAAACCACACAGGACCAGGGATTTAAACCCCCTCTGTCCCTCTGCTCACTGTTCTCACTTGCTTTCTTCGCTTGTGTCTTTAGAGAATATTCAGTACACAGTGCATCCTTCTTCTAGAGGTGTTTGACAAGCCTCAACCTTAAGGTTTCACGTGATTTTGATCCCATCAGCTCTTCCAGAAATTGGTTTCATTCCCAAGTTGATCTTACCGTTAAATTTTTCTCCACTCTTTCAAACACTTCTTGTTCAAATTTAAATCCGTTATTTCTATTCTTATCTTTGCTAACTAATGACAGTGGTCTCTTCTCCATTGGGAAACTGCCAAGGTGTGTGTACCTGCATTCACATTTCTGTGCATGTTTTCTCTCGTACTTTAGAGGTTATCAAAAATTCAGAAGAAGAAAACCTTGCTTTAATTAAAAAATATACACAATTTCATTCTTTCCCAGGACCTGCTTGCATGTTTACTTTCCATAATATTTGTGTCCTTAGAGGAATGCAGAAGTAATAGGAAAGATGTTTCTCAGATACTGTTTAAAACATGCAGTCTATTATCAAAGCTACTATCAGAAGTCCACTGCTGGGTAACTCAATTGTGCAAATTGAAACAACTTAGCCTACATGGAAATTATTTGACTACCTTACAATTTCTCAGAATGACATGCTCCCTGAATTCTGATTTCTTTAATAAATTACTGTAATTTGATCTACCATTTATGTGATATCTGAGGAACAGAGAAGAATCCTTCTTCTGAACTGTCAGTGATTTTAACAGAAACTTTAATCACACTGTGTATGAACTAATCAATTAACAAGTATTTATCAAAAATTTACTAGGTCTACATACTACAAGACACAAAGAGCGATATAACAAAATGTTTTCTCCTTTCCCATACTCTTAAATCAGGACAATCTCCCATGAGAGAAATATCTCTGTCATCCTCTTCCCATTCCTCAAATTTCTTACCCTATTCCCCCTGCCCAAATCTATCATTATATCCAAAGACCATACACTAACCCCTATGAGGCTCCTTCCAGCAAAAGAGAAACACCTTGTTTCTTTCCCCATACACTAAATCTACTGCTTTCTACTATCACTGGGAAAATATGATGTTACTCAGTAATATCATTGCTCCCAAATCCCATTCTCTCCTGACCTAATACGGGCCTCCTTTGTTCCCTTCTGAATGCACTTACCTCCAGAACCAGTCAAGTCCATGAGCTGCTTGAGTCACCTTCACCACTGCACTCTGAACTCTGTTGATGCGTAGGCCTCCTAGACCTCCTCACTGGTAATTCTGCAGCAGCATTCTTCAAAAAAAGAAAAACCCTTGAGAGCACATAACAATTTTCCAAAGGCTACACAACCAAGTACAGTTTCAAAGGGGTCATGTTCCAGATCCTCATCTTCCACACATGTTCCTTCACAAAACTGATCTCAGAATGGTTTTAGATGGAGGGAATTCTACAAGTCTCCTTTCTCATTTCATTCTTCTCAATTTCTCACTCATCCTTTTCCCCCATAAATAGAGACATACTTACATATGCAGGTAGACAGGTAAATAAAACCTCCCTCGTGCCAAGTTTTACTATATTACAATGCCTTGAGATATTTAAAAACCTCCAAGGTCCCAAAGGAAAAAAAAATTAAAAGTGTTGGTACTCAAGTGTCTTTTAATCTAGACACCATAAATCTTTGCTAGGTTTCATATTTTTCTTTGTCTTACACATATTTTTGATAAGAGCTAAGTGTAGCATAAAAAGAGGAGGGTTCGGCCTCAGTAGGGATGTAATGGATTTAGATGGTTTTTTTACACAGTGTAGCAGAGGGAGTGATACTAAGTTTAAAAACTTCACCTCTTGTATCACCCGAATACTTAACCAAAAAAAAAAAAAAAAAAAGAATAAGAAGAAAAAAGAAAACAAAAACAAAATGCATCACTCCTAAAGAAGAGCCTAAGAGAATAAAGCTAGCCTTTATAGGTAAGAAAACTGAAAGCAGTAGCACCATTCTTCATTTAGGCAACAAACTCCTAGTAAGGCTCTGTGACTTTCCTGACCTAAAATCAGCATTAAGAAGTGAGATGTCAAGCAGCGTATACTAACACATTGATTTGAATTGATAAATGCAGTGAGATTTATCTGAGAGAAAATAAATCTGTTACCTAATTTGTTTGATAATGAAAACTGGTCTGCCTATTTCATTATATCACAGATGTGTCCCTTAATTCGAATGAGTTAAATATGTAGTTCCAAAGTTTTGGTGAAAAAATATTTAAAGCATGTGATACAATAAATGTAACTCATCAAAAATTCTTGTATTGGCAGAGGGATACTGAAAGTAACATTGTTTCAATATTCCCAGCAGTTTCTGAATATCAGATTTTTTTAAAGTGCCTCTAAATGAAAGAGAAACAAGTACAGTTAACAGTTACTTGGTAAGTCTCCCTGAATCGCTTTTGTTATACTCCCTAGAAATTCAGAAACTAAGTAAATAAAGGTGATTTTATAAATTCTTTCACAATTCTCTGCTCTCAAGAAAACTGAAAAAGAACCTATCATGATTTCAGATTACTAAAAGTAATTTTAGTAATATATTGCTGTGGCTTTTGATATCCAATTCAGAATAAATACAAATAATTGTGAGAGATTGTTATTAAAAGTGAACAAATTCCTTTCATTCCTGCTAAGGCCTTCCAATCATTCCATGTTTACCTCATAGTGGGAATAGAACTGATATTGACCCTCTTTCATTCCAATTGTTCACATCCAAGAACAGACTATCCACCTAATTTTGAAATGCACTTCTAATAAAGTTTATTTCTAATGTTTAATAATTTAATATCAAATTTTATAATATTTTTATATACTGCCAATTGTGTACTAATAAAAATCTGGAGGATAATTCAACCCTAAAGAAAACATTTTTTAAGACTTAGAGCATCATGTTATAAAATAATTAAAATGTTTAAGTCAACTAAGTTAAAATTCTATGAGGAAAACAGAATAGAAAGGCTCAAGGAATAAAAGAAACTATATAAAAATAAAATTAAAGAGGAGCTTATTCATGAATTTATTTACTTACTTTTAATTTAAAAATAGCATCTATTCAGCCTATCTTAGGAAAAGCATAAAAATCTGAAGTATAGCTCAATAAATTTTCACCAAATGAACATGTAAATCAGCACCCAGCAGATCAAGAATAAGAACATTACCAGTACCCCAGAAACATGTGGTATGCCCCCAATCACTACCCTCCCAAAGGTAACCCTATCCTTGCTTCCACCATTCTGGCTAAGATGTGCTTGTTTTTGAACTTCATAAATGGAATCACATACTATGTGCTTTTTTTTCCCTGCTGTCTTTTACTCAGCCACCTTGCTTGTATGGTTCATTTACATTCATATATTACATAAATGCATTATAATGGCTTCCAACTATTTATTTAAACTACCCATTTTTGCAATATGAGAAACTACATATTTCAATCTATTTAAACATGTGAAGAAAAATTTGGATCTCAACTCAAAATTATGCAAGCTTAGTTACTTAAATTCTGTGGGCCTCGATTTTATCATATGTAAAACGGGGTTAAAATAATGATTCCTCATAGAGTTGTTGTGAGATTGTACATGGAAAGCACAGTTCCTGACACAAGTGAAGACTGCAGCCCTCGCTGGGATCGTGGTTGCTGTCATTGCCTCCCAACTGGTCATCCCAACTTTAATAATGCACCTTCTAAATTCCTGCCGCTAAGTGACAGAACTAAGACACACAAATGAACATATCTTTCCCATGCTTACATTAACTTTGTTCTAGCTTTTTTATCACTTAAACTATGTGGTCCAAGCACTCCTACATAACCACCAGTGGTGAACTGGACCAGACCTCTGCTTAATTCCTCTGTAACTCAGGGCTACCAATACCTCTTTCACTGGAAAAAAATAACTGGAAATAAAAGAAGAGAGGAAATAAAGAAAAGCTTAGTTTATATATGTAAAGCATTTGATATGAAGCACAAGAAATGGTAGTTACTTAGGAAGAAGGGAGAAAAGCAGGAGAAATGGAGAAAGATTATTGCGTAACCTGATTTTGTTGGTGACAGAAGGGTGCCTCTGAGGTGACAGGTCTGTAAATCAGCTGTTCTTTATGTCCACTCCCTAGTCAAGGTGGGTAGAAGTCGTGTAAGTAAGATAAGTAGGAAATGTGATTTTATCCCACTTTGTAGATGAGAAAACTGCAATCCTGAGAGGCTAAGTGATTTACCCAAGGATTTATAAGGAATTAGTGGCAGAGCCAGGATTCTCATTCTCATGTGAATCTGACTGATTCCAGAGCTTTTTTTTCTTTTTTTTTCCTCCCCCTCTATTCCATTGCCTCCCTGAAATATTCTAATGTTGCTGTGGTATCTCAAATATGCTCCACTTCAAGGAAGAGGTAATTTTCAATTTTAGCCTTTCTGACCCTCAGGGTCTAGTCTATAAAATTGAACTAATAGTAATTGCCTTCTAAATAAGTTAATACATGTAAAGTACCTAGAATAGCACTCAGTAAGTGTTACCTTTGTTGTTGTTTTGATTTTAAACTATCAGTTCACTGAATTTCTAATTTAAGTAGAAAATCACTGTATGTGGTTTTGGCCAATATAGGTGAGCTATCTCAGGGAAGAATTATCCCTTTCACTTAAAGTAAACACCAACTTCAGATACACCCTTGACTCTTCTTAATTCTTTTTTTTTTTTAAGATTTTATTTATTCATTTGACAGACAAGGATTACAAATAGGCAGAAAGGCAGGCAGAGAGAGAGAAGCAGGCTCCCAACTGAGCAGAGAGTCCAATGCGGGGCTCGATCCCAGGACTCTTCTTAATTCTTAGGTACCAAATAAATACTAATTCAAAAATTAGTTAAAATCACTGATCTTGAAGCATCTGGGTGGCTCAGTGGGTTAAAGCCTCTGTCTTCGGCTCAGGTCATGATCTCAGGACCCTGAGAGCAAGCCCCCCCCACCCATTGGGCTCTCAGCAGGGAGCCTGCTTCTTCATGCCTCTCTACCTGCC